>NC_136503.1:101411835-101446835 GCF_053919585.1 Euprymna scolopes
ATAAGAATAGTAGTTCGATGGTAGAAACTATTGGAGCGGAAATTTTTCTGTGTCTATGTAATAGAATGTATTATTCGATTCAAACGACACTCTTCTGGAGGTTGAAGGTTCTAATTGTCAATGTGGACGATACAAAGAATGCAATTGTGGCTTAGTGGGGATGCCCTTTTCTCTTCCCTGCAATCTCTCTCCCACAGAAGAGATTAGCGAGCCTGTCTTTGTTTTATCGTTATTTCCATGGCAAGTGCTCGTCCGAGCTCCAATCTCCTCCCCCTCGCCAATCTTTCACAAGAAACACTCGTCTGGCTGAAACCACTGTCAGTAATTTTTCCCACTCTTTATCTGTGCCTAAATCAAAACGTAGATTCCATGAACAAAGCTTCTTTCTTAGAAGTGCACGCCTGTGGAACTCTCTTACGTTTGCCTGTTTCCCACCTGACTACAACTTGGATGTCTTCAAGTCCAACGTAAACAAATTCCTGACAAATCGCTCCCTTATCAAATCTCTAATACTAACGATTACTACGATACGATCCCATTGATTACTGTACACGCAATAACCCTTGTCCCCGAATGGCTTTCGGGCCTTGATAAGTGGTGACCTCCATGTAAAAAAAAAAAACTTACTGAAAGAACAAGAACATGTTAACCCTTTTATTAAGTAAAGAGTTCCGTTTGAACCTGCGCAGGGATTCCTGAGTTCGACAGTAATATTCCTGAGTTTCACAAAAATTGTAATACAAAGTATTCTTGGCGCCAGCGACCGAGCTTCTGCTTGTGACGGGATTGGGAGGGAAGAAGAAAACAAGAAAAACGTAATTTTGTAGATGATTTTTTTTTTTATAGCAATTTGCATATGAGGTGGTATGTTGTCAATTAAAAGGACGACTTAGTGAGACGGGGTTTTACGTTGAGTAAAACTGAATTGAACGTTTCGATATTTCGCGTGCGAGTTTACATATACAGGGTGAATCAGAGGAAACGGATGTTTTGGATTCACCATTTTTCATGCAAGTTCACGACTCCACGGTAACATGAGGGCAATAAATTAAAAAGAAAAACAATTCAAAATCAATAACTAAAACAAAATTTAATAAAAAAAGACAAACAAATAACAACAAACTAAACAGCATCTTAAGCAGGTTTAAAGAGTACCTTCCTCACTCCTTATCACTTACTCAAGAAGAGCAAGGAGTGTTCTAAAAAAACATCTGTTTACCGTGACTCACCCTGTATATAAGGAGAAAGGGTAATCTCCAAAAATACCGTTAGGGCTTACAACATGGCCGCCAGAAGAGTCAACAAAAAACTGCGAATAAAATATATAAAACTCGTAATTTCTGTTTTTAAAGTGGGTTGTCAATTTTCTTTATGAAATATACTTCCAAAATAAACTATTACAGTCGTTTAAAACATAATAGAAGTATTATTTTTTATTTTTGAAAAACAATGTTTACAAAATGTCTACGCACGTTCGTAGACATTTTGTAAACATATACAAAATAGTTTTGGAGCTAGTTTTATTAATGCGTGTATTTTGAAATGTAAATCACTGGCGACCATGTTTGAATAGGCGGTATATGAAAGGGGCCAACCCTCAGTTTGTTCAGGTATGCTGAAAACGAATACCGCAAGGAAAATTAGCACAGACAGACGAATAGTTTTCGAGATAGTAATGCGTGTGTTTTGAAATTTAAATCACTGGCGACCATGTTTGAACAGGCGGCATATGAAAGGGGCCAACCCTCAGTTTGTTCAGGTATGCTGAAAACGAATATCGCAAGGAAAATTAGCACAGACGGACAAATAGTTTTCTAGATATTAATGCGTGTATTTTGAAATGTAAATCACTGGCGACCATGTTTGAACAGGCGGCATATGAGAGGGGCAAACCCTCAGTTTGTTCAGGTATGCTGAAAACGAATATCGCAAGGAAAATTAGCAGAGAATGACAGACTACTAGTTTCGGAGCTAGTTTTATTAATGCGTGTATTTTGAAATGTAAATAACTGGCGACCATGTTTGAACAGGCGACATATGAACGGGGGTAACCATCAGTTTGTTCAGGTATGCTGAAAACGAATATCGCAAGGAAAATTAGCAGAGACAGACAGACTACTAGTTTTGGAGCTAGTTTTATTAATGAGTGTATTGGTAAATGTAAATCACTGGCGACCATGTTTGAACAGGCGACATATGAGAGGGGCCAACCTTCAGTTTGTTCAGGTATGTTGAAAACGAATATCACAAGGAAAATTAGCAGAGACAATTAGTTTTCGAAATAGTTTTATTAATGCGTGTATTTTGAAATGTACATCACTGGCGACTATGTTTGAACAGGCGGCATATGAAAGGGGCCAACCCTCAGTGTGTTCAGGTATGTTGAAAACGAATATCGCAAGGAAAATCAGCACAGACTGACTATAGATTCACCATCAAAGTATTGAAATATTTTTTTAATTTTATAAAGGAATCACTACTTATCAAGCCCCAGAGGCCACTCGAGGATAAGGGTTAAAGTGTGTACAGTAGTCAATGGGACAATATCATAGTAATCGTTAGAAGTGTAAATTTGCTAAATTGGATTACTTAAGAGGAACGGCTCATCAAGAACTTGTTTGCATTGGACTTGAAGACGACGAAATAAAAATATAAAGTTGAAAGAACAAGCGAAAAATATCATTTTAACGATGCCTTTCAAATCGTAAACTGATTGTTTACATTTTTTTTTACATTTTTCGAAGACAATAAAAAGTGTACAATAAAGCAAACCTTTAGAATCCTAAATAGATCTCCTGGGAGCATTTTTGCAACATGAAAAATATACAAACCAAAATAAAGAGAGGAGGCAACCCTACTCAAAAATATGGTTTATTACATCGCCTAAAAAAAAGAAGAATCGGGGGCTCCAATAATACGATAATTTGGTGGGGAAGTAAATTGTTTTCTTTTTTCTAACTTGGTTTTAAAAAGTTTTTCTTGCTTACATTTATTTTCATAAACTCTAACCACACCTCACAACCCTAATCCGGCCGGTCGGGAAAAAAGTTTTTATTTTTTTAAATTTTGTTGAAACCGACAACACACATACGCACGCACGTACACACATGCACACACACACGCACGCACGCACGCACACATACGCATCGCTTGTCACCAAGCTAAAGAAGAGAGAAGGTGGGGGAAGGAGAGAAAGGATCGTGTTCTCTGCACTGCACGTGCCGGGGTCAAACGGAAGTTAAATGATATCGATTACAAATGGCTCGACAAAGTTGTGTCTGAACTTTTTATTCTATGAAAGTTAAGATTAATAAAACGAAATAATCGTGACCCGTGGAAATTCCACGGCGCATATTTCGCATTCAAGAGAACAAAACGAAAAAGTAGTGAACAAATAAATATATAAGGAAATGAATGTTACCAAAGGCAAGATAAGTTACTCTTCTACGTACCTAGATCACATTTTTGTTGTTTTAACTTATTTTAAAACGTTTCTTTAACACAAGCAAAAGTAGCGCACAGTTTTAAGTTAGAACAATAAAGAAAGTGTCTGATATTTTACAGTCATCTTGTGAGACTCGATAATCGCTCCAAACTCGAAAATTAAGCAAAATACTGGTAGCAACACATCCAATAAATGTCAGCAAACGTTCGAACATGTTTTCTTTTTCACATTAGCGAAACTCTTATCAGAGCAAAAGCGAAAATGAGAAGCAAACACAAATGAAGAAGTCGGTTTTTATCGTTGAGCACAAAAACAAAAACAAAAAGAGTCTCTAATCTAATAGGCCCCGTGCTATAGGTCAATCTCCAAAGTCTGTCCCATCGCCTCCTCAGTGTTGCATCCCTGTTTACAAGTAGGCACCGCCAAAAATGGCCGAAAAATGAAGTTGTTGTTTTTTAAAACGAAATTACATTTATTATAAACCATGATTTCTGAGTAACTTTTTTTTTCCAGAAAGATAAAACCCTGAATTTTATCATATAGAAAGCTGAATAATGTAAAACTTTTTCTACTATTTTTAATTAAATTTTAAATGTTAAAATTTCCCAAAAAGTTAACAATTGACATTTTTTGTCTTGCACAAAAAGCAAAAAAGCATATATAAATATTTTTTAAAAAAGGTTTTTGAAAGAATTAAGTTGTTTATTTTTAGTCTAACTAAGATTTGGGGTGATTTTCTATGAATATATGCAAAAATATTATAATACAAGTACCTGGATTTCAAATAATTCCACTTATTCATATAGGCAACCAGTTACTTCGCGTCCATATAGAGTCCATATCGAGAATATTTACGTTTGTGTTTAATAAAAAGCAAACTATGGAAGACCAAACAGGCCAAATAAAACTTATTTTTCAGTGACGAAAATTTCAATGTATTATTAACGCTGAGGCTGGCCAGTACCAGATGGGTGACCATTTGTATGAGTTTGGTTTTTAATGTGTATGTGTGGGGGTTAGGCTCCCAAAAATGGGGGGGGGTAAAGCAGAATAAAAATTAAAATTGACCCAGTCTAGAAAGATTTCTCCTTCATTGAACGAGGAAGAACTGTAGGGTTTTTTTGACTACATAAGCAACCCCGAGGCTGGCCAGTACCAGATGGGTGACCATTTTGATGAGTTTGGTTTTTAATGTGTACTGTGGGGGGTCAGGCTCCCCCAAATGGGGGTGGGTGGGGTGGAATTCAAAGCAGAATAAAAATTAAACTAAACTACATAAGCACCCCTGAGGCTAGTCAGTACCAGATGGGTGACCATTTTGATGAGTTTGCTTTTTAATGTGTACGCGTGTGGGGGGGGACCAAGGCTCCCCAAAATGGGGGGGATTTAAAACAATAAAAACTAAACCACATAAGCAACCCTGAGGCTGGGCAGTACCAGATGGGTGACCATTTTTATGAGTTTGGTTTTTAATGTGTATGTGTGGGGGTTAAGCTCCCAAAAATGGGGGGGGTAAAGCAGAATAAAAATTAAAATTGACCCAGTCTAGAAAGATTTCTCCTTCATTGAACGAGGAAGAACTGTAGGGTTTTTTTGACTACATAAGCAACCCCGAGGCTGGCCAGTACCAGATGGGTGACCATTTTGATGAGTTTGGTTTTTAATGTGTACTGTGGGGGGTCAGGCTCCCCCAAATGGGGGTGGGTGGGGTGGAATTCAAAGCAGAATAAAAATTAAACTAAACTACATAAGCAACCCTGAGGCTAGCCAGTACCAGATGGGTGACCATTTTGATGAGTTTGCTTTTTAATGTGTACGCGTGTGTGTGTGGGAGGGGGGGCTCAGGCTCCCCAAAATGGGGGGGGTTCTTTCTGACAGGTTGTTCAAGAGATTCACGCATAATTCACAATTCAGTCATAACACACCCGAAAACCAATTTAAATCAACTTTAGAAAAACAAGTGCATCGTTGGACAACATCGGCAATTTGACAATAATTTATTCTAAGCTTCCTTTTGTGTAATTTTGACACTGCAAGTGTACGGGCCATACTAAAATAATAACTTTATTTAGAATGCCATTCTTAACATGGGGGGGTCAAATATTCTGCACTTTCACCTACGGTTTAACCATTTTTTTACGGTGCGTATTTTTCACAGTATAAAAAAAGTACTGTTTCTAGTTTAAAATTAATTTTTCACTATAAAGTTTCGTTTATGGCAGACGGGCGAACAAATGTCCGCTATAGTTTCGGTAAAATAAAAATAAACACGTGTAATAATAAAAATAAATTTTTATTTACCATCCATAATTTTGTCTCGCAATGAAAAGAGAAACGTCTCGTTTCTATGTGAGTGTTGACCAACATAAATTGTACTGATTCACGCTTGCACCGGTTTTGGCAGTCATGGAGATTCAACAAAATTATTTCAGCGCGTATGATCCACCGTAGTCGAAAGGCGGCAAACGTTATCAAATGGGATCGAAAAACTGATGATATTTTTTAACACAAAGGGCACAATATTTATCGATTTTTTTTTTGTATCGATTCTTCAAAGAATTCCCTGTTTAATAATGGTCATGCAATGTTCGGCTCGCTAAAAAAAAAAATATTAATTTATTTATCAAAGATTTTAAAATGGCTTTTTTCGTATAAATATTAAAAAAACTTTTTTTTTATTTTTGCTTAGCTTAAATTAATTATTTTACTTAACATATTCACCGAATTTCACACTCCAAAATCAAAAGCGGAATAATTAAACACAATCAAAGTTCTGATATTCAGACGTCAAAATAAGGTATGTAAATAATTGTTGTTTTTTTTTTTTTTTGCTTTTTTTTAATCTATAATCCTGTCCCTTACAACAACGGAATATGTTTTGTTTAGTTTCAGATGATTATTTTAAGCATATTTGTTCCCACTTCAAAACAGGGGGGGGGGTTGTAAGCAAAAAAAATATATATATAAATATCATTTATGAAAAATAAGTACACTGTTATAAAGTTCATTCTTTCCTTAATAATCGCTGAAAATTTCGTATTGATTGGATAATTACCTGATTTTTGGCAGATTTTTAAAAAGACGGTCCGTCAAAAAGTACTTACCTGCCCCCCCCCCCAGTTTTGGCGGTGCCTAAAGTACTTTAATGGGATGTGCTCTGATGAACCAATAGCACTTATACCAGTGGCCGGAAAACATGTACCGGGAAAACTCGTCTCTGGAAAAACCGTACCCGGAAAACTCGTACCGTTCAGTTTGTCCAGGCATGCTGAAAACGAATATCGCAAGGAAAATAAGCAAAGACAAATAGTTTTGGAGCTAGTTTTATTAATGCGTGTATTTTGAAATGTAAATCACTGGCGACCATGTTTGAACGGGGGGGAAAATGAAAGGGGGCAACCCTCAGTTTGTCCAGGTATGCTGAAAACGAATATCACAAGGAAAATTAGCAAAGACAGACAAATAGTTTTCGAGATAGTAATGCTTGTATTTTGAAATGTAAATCACTGGCGACCATGTTTGAACGGGGGGCAAATGAAAGGGGGCAACCCTCAGTTTGTCCAGGTATGCTGAAAACGAATATCACAAGGAAAATTAGCACAGACAGACAAATAGTTTTCGAGATAGTAATGCTTGTATTTTGAAATGTAAATCACTGGCGACCATGTTTGAACAGGCGGCATATGAAAGGGGCCAATCCTCAGTTTGTTCAGGTATGCTGAAAACGAATATCGCAAGGAAAAGTAGCACAGACAGATAAATAGTTTTCGAGATATTAATGCGTGTATTTTGAAATGTAAATCACTGGCGACCATGTTTGAACAGGCGGCATATGAAAGAGGGCAACCCTCAGTTTGTTCAGGTATGCTGAAAACGAATATCGCAAGGAAAATCAGTACAGACTGACTATAGATTCACCATCAAAGTAGTGAAATATTTTTTTTTATTTTATAAAGGAATCACTACTTATCAAGGCACAGAGGCCACTCGAGGATAAGGGTTAAAGTGTGTACAGTAGTCAATGGACAATATCATAGTAATCGTTAGAAGTGTAAATTTGGTAAATTGGATTATTTAAGAGGAACGGCTCATCAAGAACTTATTTACATTGGACTTGAAGACGACGAAATAAAAATATAAAGTTGAAAGAACTATCATTTTAATGATGCCTTTCAAATCGTAAACTGCCTGTTTACATTTTGTTACATTTTTCGAAGATAATAAAAAGTGTAAAAAAAAGCAAACCTATAGAATCCTAAAAAGATCTCCCGGGAGCATTTTTGCAACATGAAAAATATACAAACCAAAATAAAGAGAGGAGGTAACCCTACTCAAATATATGGTTTATTACATCGCCTAAAAAAAGAAGAATCGGGGGCTCCAATAATACGATAATTTGGTGGGGAAGTAAATTGTGTTCTTTTTTCTAACTTTGTTTTAAAAAGTTTTTATTGCTAACATTTATTTTCATAAACTCTAACCCCACCTCACAACCCTAATCCCGACCTGTCGGGAAAAAAGTTTTTATTTTTTTAAATTTTGTTGAAACCGACATACGCACGCACGTACACACATACACACACACACACACACACGCACGCACGCACACACACATACACGCACGCACGCACACATAAGCAGCATCGCTTCTTGTCACCAAGCTGAAGAAGAGAGAAAGTGGGGGAAGGAGAGAAAGGGTCGTGCCGGGGTCAAACAGAAGTTAAATGAAATCGATTATAAATGGCTCGACAAAGTTGTGTCTGAACGTTTTATTCTATGAAACTTAAGATTAATAAAACGAAATAATCGTGACCCGTGGAAATTCCACGGCGAATATTTAGCATTCAATAAGAACAAAACGAAAAAGTAGTGAACAAATAAATATATAAGAAAATGAATGTTACCAAAGGCAAGATAAGTTACCCTTCTACCTACCTAGATCACATTTTTGTTGTTTTAACTTATTTTAAAACGTTTATTTAACACAAACAAAAGTAGCGCACAGTTTTCAGTTAGAGCAATAAAGAAGTGTCTGACATTTTACAGACATCTTGTGAGACTCGATAATCGCTCCAAACTCGAATATTAAGCAAAATACTGGTAGCAACACATCCAATAAATGTCAGCAAACGTTCGAACCTGTTTTCTTTTTCACATTAGCGAAACTCTTATCAGAGCAAAAGCGAAAACGAGAAGCAAACACAAATGAAGAAGTCGGTTTTCATCGTTGAGCACAAAAACAAAAACAAAAAGAGTAACAGTAAAACGAATATCGCAAGGAAAATTAGCACAGGCAGACAAATATTTTTCGAGATAATAATGCGTGTATTTTGAAATGAAAATCACTGGCGACCATGTTTGAACAGGCGGCATATGAAAGGAGCTAACCATCAGTTTGTTCAGGTATGCTGAAAACGAACATCACAAGGAAAATTTGCACAGACAGACAGACTTCTATTTTTGGAGCTAGTTTTATTAATGCGTGTATTTTGAAATGTAAATCACTGGCGACCATGTTTGAACAGGCGGCATATCAAAGGGGCCTACACTCAGTTTGTTCAGGTATGCTGAAAACGAATATCGCAAGGAAAATTAACAGAGACAAATAGTTTTGGAGCTAGTTTTATTAATGCGTGTATTTTGAAATGTAAATCGCTGGCGACCATGTTTGAACAGGCGGCATATGAAAGGGGCAAACCATTAGGTTGTTCAGGTATGCTGAAAACGAATCTCGCAAGGAAAATTAGCAGAGAATTACAGACTACTAGTTTCGGAGCTAGTTTTATTAATGCGTGTGTTTTGAAATGTAAATCACTGGCGACCATGTTTAAAAAGGCGGCATATGAAAGCGACCAATCCTCAGTTTGTTAAGGTATGCTGAAAACGAATATCGCAAGGAAAATTAGCAGAGACAGACATACTACTAGTTTGGGAGCTAGTTTTATTAATGCGTGTGTTTTGAAATATAAATCCTTGGCGACCATGTTTTAGCAGGGGGCATATCAAAGGGGGCAACCCTCAGTTTGTTCAGGTATGCTGAAAACGAATATCGCAAGGAAAATTAGCACAGACAGACGGATAGTTTTCGAGATAGTAATGAGTGTATTTTGAAATGTAAATCACTGGCGACCATGTCTGAACA
Organism: Euprymna scolopes; assembly: GCF_053919585.1. Classification (NCBI taxonomy): domain Eukaryota; kingdom Metazoa; phylum Mollusca; class Cephalopoda; order Sepiida; family Sepiolidae; genus Euprymna; species Euprymna scolopes. The sequence continues at coordinate 101,421,423 of NC_136503.1, forward strand.
GGCGGGATATGAAAGGGGCAAACCCTCTTTTTGTTCAGGTATGCTGAAAACGAATATCGCAAGGAAAATGAGCACAGACAAATAGTGTTGGAGCTAGTTGTAAAGGGTGGTTAGACTAAAACTCATAAGAGCCAGTAATCTAATTTACAACTAGCTTATCGACAGTAGACACTTTCACTGAGTTTACGTGTGTGTGTGTGTGTGTGTGTGTGTATGCGTGTGTGTGTGTGTGTGCTTCGTTAACATTCGGACTGTCCATTTTAAAATCGTTCGGGTATGCTGAAAACGAATATCGAAAGGAAAATTAGCACAGACACGTAGTTTTTGATATATTAATGCGTGTATTTTGAAATGTAAATCACTGGAGACCCTGTTTGAACAGGCGGCATATGAAAGGGGCCAACCCTCAGTTTGTTCAGGTATGCTGAAAACGAATATCACAAGGAAAATTAGCAGAGACAAATAGTTTTAGAGCTAGTTTTATTAATGCGTGTATTTTGAAATGTAAATCACTGGCCACCATGTTTGAACAGTTTTAACAGGCGGCTTATGAAAGGGGCCAACCCTCAGTTTGTTCAGGTATGCTGAAAACGAATATTGCAAGGAAAATTAGCACAGACAGACAAATAGTTTTCGAGATGTTATTGTTTGTATTTTTAAATGTAAATGCATAAAAACACATATACACACACACTTTAATACACACACACACTCGCATGAACACACACATACACAAACACACACGTACACACAAATACACACCAACACAAATCAACTTTCCGTTAAAAACTGTCATGAGGTGGGGAGGAGTGAGTGTCATAAGTGTCAAGCGAATTTGAAAGTTAACGAAATGGATTTCATTTCAACTTCGTTTGATCTAGGCACGTGCCAATTTCTCCTTCCCTTCGCCCCCCCCCACCTCCACACTGCCTCTCTCTTTCGGGTCGGGGTTGTTTTTAGGTCGTAAAAATAACCGTTTTTTTTTTGTTTGTTATTAAATTGTAATTTTTTAAGAAATTGTTACCTTAAAAGTTAAGAAAGCCATTCTTAATGTAGAGAGGAGCATGTTAACTATTCTGTCCAATAATTTAATAAGCAGAAGATCTGATAAAAATTCAATTTAACTTGGAAATTTCATCAAAAAATCTTGCAGAAGTTTTCTTTGATATTTTTTTTATTTTACAAGCTGCCCCAGCGTCGCAGCGTAGTATTAACACCTCCAATCTCTCCATGATAAGAACGGCTTTCTGAAAAAAAAAACACCTCCCAATCTAGAAAGCCGTTCTTAACATGGAGAGATTGGGGGAGGGGTATTCCGAAAGTCGTTCTTAAAATGGAGAGAAGAGGGCGTTTTGTAACTATTCCGTACTTGCATCTAACAATTTAATAAAAACCATCAAATGTTAAATAAAAATAAATAAAAATAAGATAAATAAAAAATAAAAAAAATAAAAAACATCAAATCAAATAAAAAACGATCAATGTGTAATATCTGTTAACGAAAATATTTTTTTTAATTATTAGCAAATAATTCAAAGTGTAGTATCTGTTTTATTATTATTAATGACAGTTTAAAGGCTCCAAAATCACTTTCGAATTTAACATCAACTGTCGCATTAACTCGCATCCTATAATTCTGAAATCTCGTCCCAATAGTGTAGAAGCGCCCATTTCAACCTAATAACATGGATTTCAATTTGATAAAACAACTACCTAATAAAAAAATGTACTAATTTTTATACAAATACAGAAAAAAGAACAGTTACTACGTTTAGCCAGAAAGAAATAATTAGTAATTATGCATTTATGTTACCGTGTTTTTGTGTTTGCATTTCCTTTTTTGTTTTGTTTTTTTCGTTTTTTCATTTGAAATTCAAGTTTCACGACAACTTGATTAAAATGTTAGAATACAAAGAATAGATTTCTAAATAATACCGTTTTTATTTCGGCACGGTAGCATAGGATGCATATACTTTTGAACGTTTTTGTTTTTTTCCTATTATAACTATACGTATATTTTCTTGTGTCTATGACGTAACTGTTCCTTAGTTCGTCTTTATCAATGTTACAGCATATTCCAAATATCACATCAATCTGTAGAGTGGTTTATTTAAGTGATATTTTAAGTTTTAATTAAAGAAAAAACAGATACTACAGTTTGATTTTGTCCAAAATGTATGGGTAGAAATATTTCTTTCCACGTGGCTGCAGATTCCCGCTAAATTGCTTCGTATGATATATATATATATATATATATATATATATATATATATATATATATATATATATATACCAATTTTTAAAAAAAATTTTTCTAACTTTTCAAAGTTTCGGCTGCTAACATATCTCTCTCTCTCTCTCTCTCTCACTCTCTCTCTCTCTCTCTCTCTCTCTCTCTCTCTCGCACACGCGCGCTTCTCCGTGTCCTTATATATAAACAGAGAGAGAGGGAAAAGGGGGGAGAGACCGAAAGAGACAGAGAATGTGCCTACATGCTTCAACGCCAACGGCGCACACACCCACATACACACACACTTGCATTAACACACACATACACAGACACACACACGTCCACATTCACTCTTCAAACTAAACAAGTTTAAATGAACCAATGAAAAGGCAGCTACGTAACACAAACTCCATAAAAGGTAAAAAGGTTGTGTCGTCAACTGCGAACTGTTTGATATTTCCCGGAAAAAGTTAACGGTTTTCACGCCGATGGTGAAATATAAAAGAGCCCCAAAACGGGCTGTAAATTCAGTTTGACCGTGGCAGCGAGACGAGTTCCCGGAGAATAGATGACCAGCCAGGAGACCCAGCTAAGCCGCCGCCCTGCCGCTGCTTTATTTCTGCCTATTTCTCTGATGTCAAACAAATTTAAAGGTAACACAGTTTTCTCATTTCAAAGTAGACAAGTAGACGACGCATTTATTTCAGTTGTGTAAACTGCACAAGTGTTCAAATGAACGTTGTTAGTATGCGCACACAGTTCATAAACACGTCGAATTTCTTTTCAAAGTTCGACACTTGTGTAGTTTACACGATTTTCACGTTTAACGTCTTTTTATATTTAATTTTATATTTTATTATACAAAATACTGTTAGAAAGCTAGCCAATAAATATAACCGTGACAAGTGTGCAGTTTATAGACCATAATTTTCTTGGATAAAATATTTTTAATTTAAATCTAAATTAAAGTCTTTTTTATTTCATTTGTTAGATGAAAGCATACATATAATATTATTTAAAGGCGGTCCATAAACTGTAGAATTACCGTGATAATTGTGCAGTTTATATACCGTGCTGTTCTTGGATAAAATATTTTTAATTTAAATCTAAATTAAAGTCTTGTATTCAATTTGTTAGATGAAAGCATACAAATAATATTATTTAAAGGCGGTCCATAAACTGTAGAATTACCGTGATAATTGTGCAGTTTATATACCGTGCTGTTCTTGGATAAAATATTTTTGATTTAAATCTTAATTAAAGTCTTTTTTATTTCATTTGTTAGATGAAAACATACATATAATATTATTTAAGGGCGGACAATAAACTGTAGAATTACCGTGACAATTGTGCAGTTTATATACCGTGCTGTTCTTGGATAAGATATTTTTAATTCAAATCTAAATTAACGTCTTTTTTATTTCATTTGTTAGATGAAAGCATACATATAATATTATTTAAGGGCGGTGAATTAACTGTAGAATTACCGTGACAATTGTGCAGTTTATAAACCGTGCTGTTCTTGGATAAAATATTTTTAATTTAAATCTAAATTAACGTTTTTTATTTCATTTGTTAGATGAAAGCATACATATAATATTATTTTAGGGCGGTCCATAAACTGTAGAATTACCGTGACAATTGTGCAGTTTATAAACCGTGCTGTTCTTGGATAAAATATTATTAATTTAAATCTAAATTAACGTTTTTTTTTATTTCATTTGTTAGACGAAAGCATACATATAATATTATTTAAGGCGGTCCATAAACTGTAGAATTACCGTGACAATTGTGCAGTTTATATACCGTGCTGTTCTTGGATAAAATATTTTTAATTTAAATCTAAATTAACGTCTTTTTATTTCATTTGTTAGATGAAAGCATGCATATAATATTATTTAAGGGCGGTCAATAAACTGTAGAATTACCGTGACAATTGTGCAGTTTATAGACCGTCCTTTTATTGGATAAAATTCTGGATGTGTATTTTCCCCCCTAAAGTCCAACCCTCTCCTCACCGTGGTAGGGGGGTGTAACGTTGTAGTTTAACAGCTACACGGCTAAATGGGCTCTGGCAAAAAAAAAAATCCAGAAAATGTCGGCATGAGTTTGTTGCGTCCGTCATCTGGTCGTCTTTTTATACGCTTGCATGTGGCGAGCAAAAAGGCGTGAAGGGAGCAGGTTGAAAGGAGAACAATACCCGAAAGATGTAAACCGAACGAAAGAGAAAAATGGGCCTCCTGCAAGGCCCCGTGTTCTCCCCAGCCTGCTCCCAGTTTCCCCGACTTTGCATGCAACTGGTTTTGAGCTTTTGGAAAGCTCTTTTCTCAGTGTCGGGGTGTTGACTCCACTTCCAAGTTAACAAATAGCTGCAAGTCTGGGTACGGTCCGATTGGTTCCGAAGCTCTTCCGCTGTGAGGTGCGCTTTCGAATCTCCCGAAGGGGGCTACCCTCTAAGCAGGCGACACGTGCTCGTGTTACTATGTAATGCATGCTTGCCTCGACTCGACTAAGGACGACTAGAGTTCGACTAGATTGTGTGCTCACAAGCCACTTTAAGGCCGCTTTTATTGTTCCTACTATCTACGAACTCCGAAACGGTATGGTAGTGCAATTATATATGACCGTCCTCCGATACGAAATGGTAGTGCAATTATATATGACGGTCCTCCGATATGATAGTAGGAATGCCAGTTTTGTGAGCGATCATCGCCGTCTTATGAACACAAACTAGTGGTATCTTTACGAATCCTGTTGGGTAGAGAGAACACCTCTGTTTTCTGCTCCGCCTGTTATTCTGAGTAGAAACCGCTTTTTAGGAGATGTTCACAGCAAAGCTTGTTTTTATATAGTGCCCCTCCTTTCGGGAGTTCATCACCTCGCTGCCCAGACGAGAGCTTTCTCCGGTGGAACCTCTTTTTTTTTCTTTTTTTATTTTACTTTCCAGTTTAATGGCGAACGAACAGTCATCAGCAAGTGGTCTGCACCGACAGGAAGATGAGTATAGTATCAGCCTTTCTTCTTTTTATTTCGATTTCAGTCTTTGTGATTTGATAATTTAATTTAACTGTTTCCATTGTTCCAGCTTTCACACAGCAGTAGATTATCAACACTATAAATATCATCTCTTTTTTATAGATTGGAACAAGCAACGAAACCTAGCAGCATCACCGTTCCTGTCTGCCACATGTCTTGTGCAGTTTGAATCATGTATTTCTTTCTTTGTGTCCAAGCACATCTGGATACAATCAAACTGTGTATGATATATGTCTATCTGTTTCTTCCAACATTAGTATCTCGAAGTCTTGGCAGCAATCATTGTCATAGAAGTAGAGTAAGTATTCTTTTTCTTTCCTTCTGTGTGTATATTTTTGTAATTTCAGGTACTCCTCTTGATCATGATGGAATTCTACTATCAGCTATTGTGAGAATTATGTGGATTGGAAAAAACAACTGAATCCAGCAGCATCAGCTATTCTAGCTGCCACATGTTTCCTGTAGTTACAGAAGTCCTCAAGTAAGTGTTTCTTTCTTTGTGTACATGCACATCTGGGTACAATCAAATTCTAAACCATTAGCTTTATTTAAATGAATGCAGTTCTGCTTGCATTTCTTCTCATCAGCTAACTTATGCAACTACAAAAAAAATACTAGTACATGTGTGTTTGATCATAGCCAGAAAGTTAAATATATCATTTTAAAAATATCCATTAGTTATGTTGTCTCTCTTTATTATATAAATCAAAAAAAAATTTTAATTAATTAAAAGAAAAAAAATCATCACAGTAAAAATTATATATATGTAACAAAGAACACAAACAAACATGAAATTGCCATGAGTTTAAGCAAGAAGCAGAAAAGAGAAAAAGTGGAGATAACACCTGGGAAGTAACAGGTAAGAATTTTCTTTTATTTCTTGTCTCGAATAGCACAAAGATTTTTTTATGTATCAATTAAAAAAGAAATAACCCAAGTCAAAAAATTGATGGAAAAACTAAGCATTAAAGTTCAATTAAGCATTAAAAAAATAACTTCTAATAATTATGTGATCTATATATAAATTGTCTCCCTTGAATATATATATATATATATATATATATATATATAAATGTATACATATATATATTCAAGGGAGACAATTTATATATTGTCTCCCTTGAATATATATATATATATATATATATATATAATTGTATACCTTGAATATATACTAGTATGTGTTCCTGGCGTAGCCCCGGTGTTTGGTGGTGTATGCTGACCCCCCCCCCCCACCACCAAAAAAAAAGCAAAAAAACGGTTAATTTTTTTAAATTTGCCCCCTATTATGAACCCTTAAAATTCTTTGTTTTGGGCTCAAATCAAGATAATTAAGTTAGATCCATGTCCAAGAAAACTATATCTAAAATTTCAAGTGTTTAGACAGATAATTGTCGGAGGAGTTTTGTAGAGTTTTCAAAGGTCAAATCGTTGAACTTTGACACCTTAATCGCCAAATTTCTGTCCAAATACCAATCGCATAGATTTTCCAAAATCTCAGTACCCTGTATATCAAATTTTGAGTCTGTAGACTAAAATTGACAGAGTTATTGCCTAGGGAAATGTACACACACACAGACAGACATTTTCACTTTTATAGATAGATAGATAGATAGATAGATATATAATGAGAGACAGAAAGATAACTATATTCAATTATTAATGAATTAGTGGAGATAGTTGTCAAATTTTGGGGGATATGTATGGCAATTTAGATGGCAAGACTTACTGCTATAGTGCTCAATGCATTAGTAAAGGTTACTGTTTAGACTTAAAATATATAGAGAGAAATTCAAATGACAGGACTTATATGTAGATTGCTCAATACATCAGTAGAACAAGGTAATAAGTTTAAAAAATGCATATGTCAATTTAGATAACCACACTGTTTTTGGTATTCTTGTGTGAATATGACATAATGTAATATAAATTTTAATAATTTTATTCAAAATGTTATGGATTCTCAATGAAAAATCTAAAATGTCAATATTGCTCTATGTATGATAAAGCATTGGCATATAATTTTCTTTCATTAATATAAACGTTTGATAATATCAGCTCTTTCTAGTGATGAGCACTATTTAAAGTGTAATTATTAAGTAAAAATCTAAATAAGATGTGTTTATTGCTCTGTCTTATTGAGCACACTCATATAACTCTAGTTAAATCTTAATATTTATATCTCTTGTAATAAAATAAACGTTTTATAATATCAGCTCTGTCATGTGTTGAGCACTTATTTAAAGTGTAATTATTAAGTAAAAATCTAAATAAAATGTCATTATTGCTCTATGTCTCATTGAGCACTCTTATATAACTCTGGTTCAATCTTAATGTTTATTTATCCTGTAATGAAATAAACGTTTGATAATATCAGCTCTGTCTAGTTTGAGCACTATTTAAAGTGTATTTATTAAGTAAAAATCTAAATAAAATGTCTTTATTGCTCTATGTCTTATTGAGCACTCTTATATAACTCTCGTTCCATCTTAATGTTCATTTATCCTTTAATAAAATAAACGTTTTATAATATCAGCTCTGTCTAGTTTTGAGCACTATTTAAAATGTAATTACTAAGTAAAAATCTAAATAAAATGTCTTTATTGCTCTGTCTCATTGAGCACTCTTATATAACTCTGGTTAAATCTTAATGTTTATTTATCCTGTAATAAAATAGACGTTTTATAATATCAGCTCTGTCTAACGTTGAGCACTCATTCAAAATGTAATTATTAAGTAAAAATCTCTTATATAACGCTCGTTTATAGATATTTGAATAAAATTAATATTATCAGCTCTTTTTTCGAAGCTTTGCATTTAGTTTTGAAAACATTTGTCATTTATAGCAGAGAAATTTCCTTTAAGAGTGTTCAATGTATGAGTTCATCTTTGGAGTTATTTGAAAACTATAAATTTCTGTTATGCGATCCAAAATTTTCTTTGAGACCGCAAAATAGATAAGTACAGCTCTGTAGTGAGTTTTAAAATTGTGTATTGCGAGTATGCTGGAAAAGTAATTACCACAGTGCTTCGTGGTAGAGTTCTGTGGAAAGATTTGAAAGAATTTTTCTCATTTATGCTAGACAAATTTACTTCGAGTAAAGCTCTTTCGTACGTTTAAACAATATATATATGCCAATGATGCTTGCATGTGCTCCATAGTTTAATATAGCTGTGTAGTAAATTTAAAAATTGCTTTGTTTCATTATACAAGACGATTTTACTTTAAGAGTGTTCAATGCATTTATAGAGCTTTGTAGTAAGATTTGGAAAATTTTGGCAATTATTTAAGACAAATCTACTCCCAGAGTGCTCAATATATTAGTAGAGCTAAATAAAACATTTGAGAAACAGATATGGCATTTCAACTGCATAAATTTATTTTGACAGAGTTCAATACATTAGTAGAGCTAAATATAGACTTTCAAAAAACATGTATGGCAATTCAGCTACACGAATATACTTTGAGAGTGCTCAATACATTAGTAGACGAAAGCATAAAATTCAGAAAACATGAAGAGCTCTGCAGTATGCTTTGAAAACCTAAAGGTATAGATATACTGTAAGTGTTTAAAATATATATATATATATATATATATATATATATATATATATATATATATATATATATATATATATATATATATGACAAGTATTTGAAACAAGTTTCCTATTTGAGTGCCTAATATATTTGAGAGCTCTATGGTAACTTTAAAAAACATATTTCAAAATTATATTAGACAAATTGTCTTTGAGAGTGCTCATTTCTAAGTAGAGCTCTGTAGAAAATTTTTGAGACATGTTCAGCAATTTAAGTTCATATCAGTTAATAAATAAAGCTATATAGTGAGTTTTGCAAATTTATATGGCACTTATCCTAGACAAGTTAACTCTTGTAGCTGTGCAATACATAAGTAGAGTTCTGCATTAGTTTTGGGGGTATGGTTCTCACTTTATTAGGCCAACAACTTGGACACATTATACTCTGGACAAATCCATTGAGGACAACCAAAGGTACCCTATTTTTTCCACTCTGCTGAATAAGACTCATCTGTCTTGGTTCACTCTTGGGACATTAAAACAAAAACGGTGAAGAATTAAAAAAAAAAAAAAAGAATGCAAAAATGTAATTGTCTTTGCAAGTCATTCACTTTCATAACATATCACTTTCATAACACAAAACCATCTGTAAGAACTTGATAAAAGAATGCACAAACAATAAAATACAACTTTGCTGTCTTGGAATCTGTAATTCCCGCACACCTCAAAAAAAAAAAAGAAACCTTCCTAATGCAATACTTTTCAAGCAATTACCGTGTCAGACTTGGTATTGCAATGACTCTGTAAACTGAAAAAATATGTATAAAAAAAATTGTTAAGCAAAATTGATTCATGTTAACACCTCTCCCAACACCACAGATTAACTACAAAAATACTTGATAAAGCAAGACACAATTACAAATGTGTATGAAAAAATTCAAAATAAAAAAAATCAACCAAGCAATGGATCATGATTTTCTGGTGTTTGATGGAATGTGAGTAGGCATACAGCCTGGATGTATTTTCAAAGGTAAGTGATGATATTCATCATTATTGTCTTTTTGGATTAGTTCAGATATATCTCATAACTATAATTGTTTTATGTATATATTTATATGTCTAGATGTTATGTGTGCGATTTGCATGTTCCCTATAGAAAAAAATCTACATAAAATCTAAAAGTGTATTCTGATGTAAAATTAACCAGTAAAAACAATGCTTGTGTTCCTGATACACCAACTATTCCTTATTAGCATATAAGTTGAATCATGAAATTTATCTCCCTTGCCTGTCTCTCTTTATACCTCTGTATTTATCTAGATCTGTCTATCTCTCTTTTCTTATTCTTTATCCCTATTCCCCGTCTTGTCATCCCCTGTGTGCGAACTTATAAATTTCAACATGTCTAGATTGATAAGCTTCTCATTTACCGGTACCTAACTCCCGTTTTGAAGTTAGAAGTTTTAACTTGAATACACGTTGATATGTCAAGGTAACAGCAGGCATCGATCGGGCACATCCAAACGCCAACCTACACGGTGCAGATAAAGAACAGAAAAAAAACTAAGTCCCGATGTGCCTAGCAGATTAGAAGGCATTTTGCGACGCTTACATGCACCCAATATGGCAGTAGGCGTCGATCAGGCACTTCCAGACACTTACTTACACTGTTTTGAACATCGGAATTTTCAATTGAATACACGTTGACATGTGTTCGTCTATAGGATTCTCATCTACCTATACCTACGCCCCCCCCACCGAGATGACTTTTGTTTGGACTTAGAAATTTTCAATTGAATACACGTTGAGATGACTTGGTCTATAGGATTCTCATCTACCTATACCTACGTCCCCTCTTGTTTGTACTTGGAAATTTTCAATTGAATACACGCTAAGATGACTTGGTCTATAGGATTGTCATCTACATATACCTACATACCCTCTTGTTTGGACTTAGAAATTTTCAATTGAATACACGTTGAGATGACTTGGTCTATAGGATTCTCATCTACCTATACCTACGTCCCCTCTTGTTTAGACTTGGAAATTTTCAATTGAATACACGCTAAGATGACTTGGTCTATAGGATTGTCATCTACATATACCTACATACCCTCTTGTTTGGACTTAGAAATTTTCAATTGAATACACGTTGAGATGACTTGGTCTATAGGATTCTCATCTACCTATACCTACGTACCCTCTTGTTTGGACTAAGACATTTTCAATTGAATACACGTTGAGATGACTTGGTCTATAGGATTGTCATCTCCCTACACCTACGTCCCCTCTTGTTTGGACTTAGAAATTTTCAATTGAATACACGCTGAGATGACTTGGTCTATAGGATTCTCGTCTACCTATACCTACGTCCCCTCTTGTTTGGACTTAGAAATTTTCAATTGAATACACGTTGAGATGACTTGGTGTATAGGATTGTCATCTCCCTATACCTACATCCCCTCTTGTTTGGACTTGGAAATTTTCAATTGAATACATGTTGAGATGACTTGGTCTATAGGATTGTCATCTACCGATACCTACGGCCCCTCTTGTTTGGACTTGGAAATTTTCAATTGAATATACGTTGAGATGACTTGGTCTATAGGATTCTCATCTCCCTATACCTACGTCCCCTCTTGTCTGGACTTGGAAATTTTCAATTGAATACACGCTGAGATGACTTGGTCTATAGGATTCTCATCTACCTATACCTACGTCCCCTCTTGTATGGACTTAGAAATTTTCAATTGAATACACGCTAAGATGACTTGGTCTATATGATTCTCATCTACCTATACCTACGTCCCCTCTTGTTTGGACTTAGAAATTTTCAATTGAATACACGCTGAGATGACTTGATCTATAGGATTGTCATCTCCCTATACCTACGTCCCCTCTTGTTTTGACTTGGAAATTTTCAATTGAATACACGTTGAGATGACTTGGTCTATAGGATTCTCATCTACCTATACCTACGTCCCCTCTTGTTTGGACTTAGAAATTTTCAATTGAATACACGTTGAGAGGACCTGGTCTATAGGATTGTCATCTCCCTATACCTACGTCCCCTCTTGTTTGGACTTGGTAATTTTCAATTGAATACACGCTGAGATGACTTGGTCTATAGGATTCTCATCTACCTATACCTACGTCCCCTCTTGTTTGGACTTGGAAATTTTCAATTGAATACACGCTGAGATGACTTGGTCTATAGGATTCTCATCTACCTATACCTACATCCCCTCTTGTTTGGACTTAGAAATTTTCAATTGAATACACGCTAAGATGACTTGGTCTATAGGATTCTCATCTACCTATACCTACGTCCCCTCTTGTTTGGACTTAGAAATTTTCAATTGAATACACGCTAAGATGACTTGGTCTATAGGATTCTCATCTACCTATACCTACGTCCCCTCTTGTTTGGACTTGGAAATTTTCAATTGAATACACGTTGAGATGACTTGGTGTATAGGATTGGCATCTCCCTATACCTACATCCCCTCTTGTTTGGACTTGGAAATTTTCAATTGAATACACGCTGCCGCTGAGATGACTTGATCTATAGGATTCTCATCTCCCTATACCTACATCCCCTCTTGTTTGGACTTGGAAATTTTCAATTGAATACACGCTGAGATGACTTGGTTTATAGGATTGTAATCTACCTATACCTATGTCCCCTCTTGTTTGGACTTGGAAATTTTCAATTGAATACACGCTGAGATGACTTGGTCTATAAGATTCTCATATACCTATACCTACGTCCCCTCTTGTTTGGACTTAGAAATTTTCAATTGAATACATGTTGAGATGACTTGGTCTATAGGATTGTCATCTACCTATACCTACGTTCCTTCTTGTTTGGACTTAGAAATTTTCAATTGAATACATGTTGAGATGACTTGGTCTATAGGATTGTCATCTACCGATACCTACGTCCTCTCTTGTTTGGACTTAGAAATTTTCAATTGAATACACGTTGAGATGACTTGGTCTATAGGATTGTCATCTCCCTATACCTACGGCCCCTCTTGTTTGGACTTGGAAATTTTCAATTGAATATACGTTGAGATGACTTGGTCTATAGGATTCTCATCTCCCTATACCTACGTCCCCTCTTGTTTGGACTTGGAAATTTTCAATTGAATACACGCTGAGATGACTTGGTCTATAGGATTCTCATCTACCTATACCTACGTCCCCTCTTGTTTGGACTTAGAAATTTTCAATTGAATACACGCTAAGATGATTTGGTCTATAGGATTCTCATCTACCTATACCTACGTCCCCTCTTGTTTGGACTTGGAAATTTTCAATTGAATACACGCTGAGATGACTTGATCTATAGGATTGTCATCTCCCTATACCTACGTCCCCTCTTGTTTTGACTTGGAAATTTTCAATTGAATACACGTTGAGATGACCTGGTCTATAGGATTGTCATCTCCCTATACCTACGTCCCCTCTTGTTTGGACTTGGAAATTTTCAATTGAATACACGCTGAGATGACTTGGTCTATAGGATTCTCATCTACCTATACCTACGTCCCCTCTTGTTTGGACTTGGAAATTTTCAATTGAATACACGCTGAGATGACTTGGTCTATAGGATTCTCATCTACCTATACCTACGTCCCCTCTTGTTTGGACTTGGAAATGTTCAATTGAATACACGTTGAGATGACTTGGTGTATAGGATTGTCATCTCCCTATACCTACATCCCCTCTTGTTTGGACTTGGAAATGTTCAATTGAATACACGCTGAGATGACTTGGTCTATAGGATTCTCATCTACATATACCTACGTCCCCTCTTGTTTGGACTTAGAAATTTTCAATTTAATACACGCTGAGATGACTTGGTCTATAGGATTCTCATCTACCTATACCTACTTCCCCTCTTGTTTGGACTTTGAAATTTTCAATTGAATACACGCTGAGATGACTTGGTCTATAGGATTCTCATATACCTATACCTACGTCCCCTCTTGTTTGGACTTAGACATTTTCAATTGAATACACGTTGAGATGACTTGGTCTATAAGATTCTCATCTACCTATACCTACGTCCCCTCTTGTTTGGACTTAGAAATTTTCAATTGAATACACGCTGAGATGACTTGGTCTATAGGATTCTCATCTACCTATACCTACGTCCCCTCTTGTTTGGACTTAGAAATTTTCAATTGAATACACCCTGAGATTACTTGGATTACTATTTTGTATCGCTATCATCAAAAAATTCCAGAGCCACCACACAACAAACAACTTGATTGGTAGAGGAAGGAAAAGGAAACTGTCTGCTAGAGCCACCAGGAATATTGTAAGAAGTGTTAATGCAAATCCAACCACCACTACTAAGGACATTTTAGAAAATCTGGAGTTTTCTGGCATAAAAATATCAAGGCAAACATTGCAAAGGACTCTGCATGAAAATGGTCTGAAAGGAAGAAGACCAAGAAGGACTCCATTGCACACCGGAAAACACCTTGCAGCACGTCTAAAGTTTGCTAGGACCCATGTGAATTCTCCAGAGTCCGTTTTCTCAAGTATTTTGTGGACTGACGAAACAAAAATTGAATTGTTTGGCCATATGGATGCTTCTTACGTTTGAAGGAAGAAAGGAGAAGCTTACAACCCAAAGAACACCATACCCACGGTGAAACATGGTGGTGGTAGCCTAATGTTTTGGGGCTCCTTTTCGGCTAGTGGTCCAGGTAGTTTGGTCAAGATAGATGGAACCATGAAGAAGGAGCAATATTTGGAGATACTCCAGAAAAAAATTAGACAGGATGCGGAGAAGCTCCATTTAGGACCAAACTGGGTCCTTCAACAGGATAATGATCCAAAACATACTGCCAAAATAGTCAAGAAATGGTTTGAGGATAATCAAATTAATGTTTTGGAATGGCCTAGCCAGAGTCCCGACCTGAACCCTATCGAAAACCTCTGGCACATATTGAAAACTGAGGTTAAAAAGCGGAAACCTAGAAATTTGAGGGATTTGGAGAACTACTGCATTGAAGAATGGTCAAAAATCAGTGTTGATGCTTGTAAAAACCTTGTTGATAAATATCCCAAACGGTTACAGGCAGTTATTAAGAATAAAGGGCATGCTATTGACTATTAGTAAGAGAGGTATGAATAATTTTGAACTAGTGCCATTATTGTTTTTCTTTGTATAATGTTTCAAACTTGCATAATTTATTAATTTGTTGAGTTTAAATTAAATGCTTATGCTTGATTTATTGTTTGAAATCCCTTTAATATTGTCTACCTTCTGGTTTGAGCAATATTCTTATAGAAATCTCAAAGATCCGAGGGGTATGAATAATATCGGGCACAAGTGTATATATATATATATATATATACAGAATGAGAGAAAGAGAGAGAGAAGGTGGGAGAGAAACTACAATAATCAGGTTAATTGTTAAAATAGATGTTGGAGAATTATATGGGAAAAACTCAAACGATGAATGAAATAAGCACAATGTTATAACTTGTAACGCTGTTTTATGACAAATATTTGTTTAAAATGTATTTGAAGACAACTATACAGTAGTAAGTAGGTATTGTGTTTGAACCGACCGACAGACTTGGGTAAAACTTTGGTGCATGAATATCACTCGTGTCACGCATGGAAAAGAAAGGGTTTTTATCGTTATAATAGGCAGACGATTGCTCCACTGTTAATGTCTTACCAGGTTAAAGAAAAATTGGAGCCAAGTAAAGCATCTTCTGTTAAACCGACAGTAAGAAAAGATTATACCCTACGAGATTACGAAAGTTAGTTTTGTACATATCTAAGGCAACGATAATGAAGGTGAAACATGCACGTCAAAGCCAAAGATAATAAACTTGAGACATACACGTCTCAGTCAAGGCTAATGAGCTTGAAACATACACGTCTAAGGCAAAGATAATGAACTGGAGACATACACGACTAAGGCAAGGATAATGAACTTGAAATATACACGTCTCAGTCAAGGCTAATGAGCTTGAAACATACACGTCTAAGGCAAAGATAATGAACTGGAGACATACACGACTAAGGCAAAGATAATGAACTGGAGACATACACGACTAAGGCAAAGATACTGAACTGGAGACATACACGACTAAGGCAAAGATAATGAAGGTGAAACATACACGTCAAAGCCAAAGATAATAAACTTGAGACATACACGTCTCAGTCAAGGCTAATGAGCTTGAAACATACACGTCTAAGGCAAAGATAATGAACTGGAGACATACACGACTAAGGCAAAGATAATGAACTGGAGACATACACGTCTAAGGCAAAGATAATGAACTGGAGACATACACGACTAAGGCAAAGATAATGAACTGGAGACATACACGACTAAGGCAAAGATAATGAACTTGAAATATTTTTTCTATCGTATCAGCTTTTACAGGCAGACTTTTTTGCTGTATCACAGCTCTTTTGTACAGTCATGCAAACAACAGCCTCAACCCGATATCGAAACTCAACCGCCAGCGGTTCTAAGAAAGGCTGTTTCTTGAATTAAATGAAACCACAATGATATTAGCAAAGTAGACTTTTGACAAACGAGCAAAAGTTGTCACCTGTTGAATTAGAATGCATGCTTCATGCTAAATTTACGGTAGAATACGGTGAAACTTGTGCCAATTTTTGCATTAAATATTAATCCCTTTTCATTATATACTGTGCATCGAACACTTACCATAAGATTTTGTTCGCTGCACCTTACCACAGTAAAGGTCCATTCAAAATTTCAACAAGATCGGTCCTGTAGTTTCCAAGAATATGGTATAGTGTTGAATAATCGCTATTAATCGTATTAATGCATACTGATCCATAACTGTGCACCTAATGGATACCATAATACCTAGTTTGTTACACCTTATCATAACAAAGGCTCATACAAATTTTCAGCCAGATTGGCCCAGTAGTTTCCCAGAAAATTTGGAACGTAGCATAAAAAGAACGTTACGTTATATTCTAGTGACAATTGACCATTTATACTTGCCATGGAAGATAGAAACGAATTGCTCCACTGTAGCTTTTCAATGCGATTATATAAGAAACGGCCGGGAGATGTGATCGAATTGCGACCGTTTATCAAAAGAGAATATAAATCGAAACCTTAATAAATACTAAAAAATAATACGAATATTTTAACATTAAAATGAATGGCTCTTGTCTTAGGCAGGCTCCATGTTTTTACAAGCTTCTGGGCTTGATCTTTAATCCTGATCTGATATAAAAGTCAGGTTCGGCCAATGATGGAGTACTGTTGCCACATCTGGGCAGGGGCTGCTAGAAGCAGCTTATCCTGCCTTGACAGAGTTCAAAATAGACTTTGTAGCTTAGTGGGGGGATGCCCTTTTCTCTTCCCTGCAACCTCTTTCCCAAAGGAGAGACGCTATGAGTCTGTCTCTGCTTTATCGTTATTTTCATGGCAAGTGCTCGTCCGAGCTCCAATCTATGATCCCCTCACCAAAATTCCACGAAAAACACTCGTCTAGCCAAAACTATTATCAATAACCAGATCCGACATGAAATAATATGAAAAGTGTTGATGTATCGTAAAAAAAAAACAACCAATCTTAGATTGACAGACTATGAATACTCACTGTAAGAGTACCTGCGCTCGAAATTTATGCAGCAAGTGTTGCGCAATCCCCGGCTACACCCCTCAGGATGAATGGAAACAATGCCGAGACAAGATAAGCGGAGACATACAGTGCATAGAATTCCCAAATGGTCACCCATCAGGTACTAGTCAGGCTCAAGGTTGCTTAATTGTGGTGATCTGGTGAGAACCAGTGTGTCAACGTGACAATGTTCTATATAATAGGAACGTACATTGCATGACTAACGAGCATAGAATCCCCTGTAAATTGACGAGTGTTTCAATAAAAAGTCCAACATGATCAATACTAAATATCGATACAAGATGTGTCTTTGTTGTGTTTCACTTTTTGCTGGTCGGTGGCCATTTTTATTGTTTTACTTTTTACTAGTTTACTCGTTTGCCCTTAAAGGGTAGGATGAAAGGTGTCCAAAAGTGATTTTCAGATTTTAGTGTCTTTTATTGTCTTGAGAAAACAATTTTTACTTGATGAGTGAAAAAAAATAAAACTCAGGAAGCCTCTACTAATTCAAACAGGCCCTATTAAAAGTACTACTAAAACCAAGTTTCTACCTCCCTCCTCTTTGAAATGGAAATATTTTTTAAGTGAAACAAATAAATCGTCAGGACACAGGAGCGCTACTAAAAGCAATAAATATGGTTATAAATAAGATTATATTTATATATTGTATATTTATATTTAAATCATTTTTTTGTTTTAATCAACGAGGTTAAATTATATTTATTTGTAAGGAAAACACGTTGAAAAAGGTTAAAACAAAAATATACTGTAGACCTTGTGTATGCTTTGAATAGCAGCAGTGGGTTTTAATATCGGACTTAAAACAGAGCAGTCATGAAATAGGTAAACAAATGCATTTTTTTTTAAATCGGAAGTCACAAACCAGATGGACAGTTTAAACACACAAACAAGCAAGCTAATTTGAGTTTTATAATTATACAGATAATTCAAATTTAATTTTTTTTTTAAATTGTTTTAGATGTCAAATAATCCCGTCAAACAAACGATTTATAAACAGATAAAAGATGCCCCCAATGTAGAAACGGTTATAAAACAAAACAACCAAACCAAACCAATCCTTTTGCATTGAGCACTCTTTAAAATCGAGAATGAAACCTGAAAAGGGTTGATATGCCATCAAAAGAAATAATCAAACCGAAGCAAACACCATGAATAAATATTTGAATAAAAATTTTAAACATGAACACTTTTTTCTAAGATTACTGGATTCGGCAATGCATAACCTGAAAAGGGTTGATATGCCATCAAAAGAAATATTCAAACCAAACCAAACCCCATGAATAAATATTTGAAGATATCAACAAAAAAGAATCGATACTTTATTTTGGTCTGATGAAATGTTATCCTTGAATTGGCATTCCACTGAAACATGTCTGCACATATGTAACCAATAACGTTTGTAGAATAAACAAACTATATACGAGCTCTGTCCTTTTGCATTGAGCACTCTTTAAAATCTAGAATGAAACCTAACCTGGTGATTCTCGATGCAAACTATGTGCTGCATACAAGCAAATGTAAATATACAACTTTGCACTCATTTTCGAGGGGCGTTCGTATATATAGGAGGGAGTGTGGGTGCGTATCTTTGCAGGTGTATATAACGAGAGCATATGTGCGTGCGTATGTGTATGTGCGTATGCATGCTTATCCGTGTACATGCATGCATGTGGGAGCGTGCATCTGTGGGTTATATTTGTATGCGGAGGAGTATGCCGGCGCGCCCGTGTGCACCCACATCTAACCAAAAAAGTGAATATCAATATACAACTTTGCACTCATTTTTGCTATAATAATTAAATACCTACAGGCACTAGTGTTTCATCCTTTCGGGAATCTTCAGTGCAGTTTTGAACCCCGCACCACGAGACACCTCTGGCTCGATTTAGCGAAAACCTAATCCATTCGGTCACCATTAACCGCGTGAAATAACGTCGAATTTAAATATTTTAATTGTAAATGTTCATTTACGTCAGTCAGAAAGTGATCTAATCGTTAAACGATGATCTATGCATAAGAGCTAAATTGACCAACTTTAATTCAACTGAAAGTGCTCAACGATAAGAAATGAATTTCTTAAAGGGGCTGTCATAATTATTTTTTTGCTATAATAATTAAATACCTACAGACACTAGTGTTTCATCCTTTCAGGATTCTTCAGTGCAGGGTGTCACGATTAACACCAGCCGAACGATTCGAACCCTGCACCACGATATATATATATATATATATATATATATATATATATATATATATATTATACCTGAGGGGATCAGAGGGGATTTCAAATTGCATTGTTATGATAATAGAACTTATGCATTCATGACCTGAAAGTTTCATCTCTCTATTGCAGATATTGATAGTGTGAGACTAATGCCATAAAAGAAGACAGCGAAACGAAAAACCATGAGTAAATATTTGAGGATGAAATGAACTTGAAACTTCTTTATATAACGTGGCAGTTTGGAACAAATGACAGAAAGAAAGAAAAATCCAGGTCCGCAGTTTTTCTTTCTTTTATTTACATAAGTCGTTTATTACTGTTACCCTCCCGTCCTGACACCAGCTTAAAAGTCTCTCGATTTTGCTCCACTACACGCCGTTATATGTCCATTTTTTTCAGGCAAACTCTTTCTTCCCTCTTCATTTTACACGTCCATCTCCTTCGGCGCCGACTTTGTTTTTCCTCGACCACGTGGTGTCCTTTTTTTTCTTTTTCTTCAGACGCAAGCCCGGGCACACTTACTAATTTGCATATGTGTTAAAACACTGCTCCTGCTGCCGCCATCCATCCTTCGGCTGCCGCTGATATTTTCATACGCGCTCATATACGCTCTGTTAAAGAAGATTTGGCATTAACCTGCCATAAAACAAAACAACCAAACCAAACTCTACAAATAAATACTTGAAGATAAAAAGAAGTTGAAACATAAAAACTTTCCAAAATAACTGAATCCAGCATTAATTAACCTGAAAAGGGTTGATATGCTGTAAAACAAAACAACCAAACCAAACACTTTGAATAAATGTTTGAAGATAGAAAAAAATTAGTACATAAAATATTTACCAAAATGATGTGTTACTTTGGCCTTCGGGCCGAGATCAAAGTGTAGTATCTGTTCCGGCAGATACTGCAAGCAAAGACCATATGTTGGGGCAATCCCACATTTAAGACCTTGGTCAATGTAGGGGCAACCCTTCATACCAATTGTCACTATCCAGCTCCCCTACTCCCCGGGAAGTTGGTCCCCGTTTCCCCTTCACTCCTCACTTTAAAAATCGGCCTTGTGCCTAATTTGCTCGGTGGGGGAGCAAATAAATACTTCAAAGTGTAGTACCTGTTCCGGCAGATAATACAAGCAAAGACCATATATGGGGCAACCCCACATATAAGACCTTGGTCAATGTAGGGGCAACCCTTCATACCAATTGTCACTATCCAGCTCCCCTACTCCCCGGGGAGTTGGTCCCCATTTCTCCTTCACTCCTCACTTTAAAAATCGGCCTTGTGCCTAATTTGCTCGGTGGGGGAGCAAATAAATACCATCTGTTCCGGCAGATACTGCAAGCAAAGACCATACGTGGGAGCAATCCCACATATCAGACCTTGGTCAATGTAGGGGCAACCCTTCATACCAATTGTCACTATCCAGCTCCCCTACTCCCCGGGGAGTTGGTCCCCATTTCCCCTTCACTCCTCACTTTAAAAATCGGCCTTGTGTCTAATTTGCTCGGTGGGGGAGCAAATAAATACCTCAAAGTGTAGTACCTGTTCCGGCAGATACTGCAAGCAAAGACCATATGTTGGGGCAATCCCACATATAAGACCTTGGTCAATGTAGGGGCAACCCTTCATACCAATTGTCACTATCCAGCTCCCCTACTCCCCGGGGAGTTGGTCCCCATTTCCCCTTCACTCCTCACTTTAAAAATCGGCCTTGTGCCTAATTTGCTCGGTGGGGGAGCAAATAAATACCTCAAAGTGTAGTATCTGTTCTTCAAATGCGGCACTTCCATTTCTTGTTCTCTTTCAGTAGAGGAGAAATCCTTCACGGCTGAGACAATTTTTATTTTTGTACCTTTTCTCCGCGTTAAAAAACGACCCTGGTGTCTAACTCTGTCCCGTGGGGAGGCAGTGTAAATATGTTTTATGATAGAAAGTCAAATAACATCATGAATAAATATTTTTTTTTTTTTTCAAAATTAATGCATTCGGCATGAAATTATCTGAAAACTGGTTATGTACTATAAAACGAAATAATAACACCAAAACCTGATGGAGCGCGTATGACTACGAGGAAAAAAATCACGAACAGCGAAGGATGGATGGCAAGCGATTGTATTAGCAGCAGGAGCAGTGTTTGAACGCGTATGCAAATTAGGAAGTATGCACGAGCTGACGCGAAAAGAATAGGGGAAATAGGACACCAGGTGGTTGAGAAGAAACAAAATCGGCAAAATTCTTACGGGGGGGGGGCATTCATAAACGTTACTTTAAATATATATATACATCAGGTCACATAGTCGCCAACATAGGAACGTATACAGCATGTTTGTCGAGCCCAGCATCAATTGTAAACTAACTATAGCTTTGATAAAAAAAATAAATCTAAAATGATGAAGTTAAACTGATCTTTGATTCACTTTGTGAAAAGATGTGTATTTGTTGTATTCTACCTTTAGATTTATTGTTTTTTATTGTTTTTTATTGTTTATGATTCAAATTTTATTATTTAAAAATCTTCTTTTGTTTTAGATGTCAACGAATCAGGTGAAACAAACGATTTATAATCGGATGAAAGACGCGCCCAACGTGGTTACGTCGGAAGAATCTATACCGTTGGTGAAATCGGGGAAATATGTGCTTATCAGCGAGTGGTCAAGTCTCAACTTGTTGGCGGCCCAAAATTGTCGAAAATTGATGGTCCCCGGCAAAACGTTCGAGACAACCCAAATTGCGTTCGCCCTCCCCAAGGGATCAGCGTTGAACTCCGAAATGTCAACATTGTGAGTCCCCGTTTTTAGTTTTGCTTCGCAATCCTTATGCTGAGAATTGTCAATTTGGATTATTTACTCACAAAGTGTGACACAAGGTCAGTGTTTAACAGGGAGTATATTCAACTCACTGAAAAGGAGCACTGTAAATGAGGCAGATCTTTTTTAATTTTTTTTTTTTTTTTACAGATGAGTAACCACTTATTTAGGTCAGAAAACGCTTGAGATACAAACAGCCAATCGAGAAAACAGCAATTTCCCCCTTTGTCAGAAAAATTGCTCATCGAATATGATGAGTAAAAAAAAAAAGTAGAAGAGAATGTTTTCATCTTTTTCACTATTATTAAATTATTGTTATAATAGTTTATCAGTAATAATTATATTAATATTATTAGCAAAGATAACCGCGTTTCGCGTGGGACGTCACTGTGCACTCGGGTACCCGCGGTTCGACCACCCTTGCAGTAAGTTAATGTTATAAGAGCAACTGTTGCTTAAGGTGTTTTACCTGAAAGCACTTCGTTCAAGATACATTGAGATCATTGCCAAGGCTGCTGCAAAGAAGGTGGGCTCTCTATACCGTGCTTGAAAGTTACTTACTCCTGAAAGTATCCTCTACCTCTACAAAGCGGCCATTCGCCCATGTATGGAGTACTGCTGTCACATTTGGGCTGGTGCATCTGCTACTAGTCTCTCACTCCTGGACAGGATCCAAAAGAGAGTCGCCAACCTAATAGGTCCCGAACTGTCATCTAACCTTCAGCCCCTGTCCCACCGACGAAATGTTGCATCCCTCTGCCTGTTTTACAAGTATTTTAATGGTGGATGCTCTGACGAATTACAAGCCCTTGTACCCCCTCGACGAAAATACCCCCGACAAACCCGACAAGCAGCAAAGTCCCACCCCTACACAGTTGAGATCCCTAGATGTAAGAAAGCCTTTTACTCTAATATCTTCTTCCCCAGAACTGCAGGACTTTGGAATTCTCTTCCGGTTTCCTGCTTCCCCAACTGTACTGACATGCAGAAGTTCAAGTGTCATGTGAACAGACATCTTGCTCCTAAACTCCCTACATAGTGAGTACCTCTGTAACTTAGGTCCCTGATAGTAGCCCCCTACATCAAAATGACAATGTGCCTTGTTTGGGGTGAAAATGTAATAAAAAAAAAATTTTTTTTTAAACATTTAACTACCTCTTGAAGTGACTGAAATCTAACCATGAACTTTAAAGCAAATAGATTTTATTCACGTTGACAGTTATATTGTTGCACATAAAAATTGGAACAATTACAAAATAACAAACACATTTTTATCAAAGACATAGCAAGGTGCCCCAGCTTAATGTGCACCATCCTTAGGTAGGAAGTTTATGAAAGGCTGCACCAAATATGACCTTACATTTTGACCTTAACCTTGTGCACCATCCCTAGGTAGGAAACCATCATCATTTCAGATTTGATCATGATCGGTCCAGTGGTATAGGATGTACGAGAGTATATATATATATATATATATATATATATATATATACATAGGCTATGACCTTTATCTATGACCTTTACCTTTGACCTTTACCTTGGAAAATGAGTGGGGGACAATCATCATCCCAGGTTTGATCATGATCGGTTCAGTGGTGTGAACTGTAGGAGAGCATCTATACATAGACTATGACCTGGATCTTTGACCTTAACCTTAAAAAATGGTGTGCAGCATCCCTGCGTGGGGGGGGGGGCTATTATCATGCCAGATTTGGTCATGATCCGTCCAGTGATGTGGGCTGTAGGAGAGTTGTACACACAGACACACACACACGAACGATACTACTTTATATATAGAGATATGTGTTTCACTCATAGGTAATTTATTTCATTATTTATTATGCACATATTACTTTCTGTTTAGATCAGAAATTTTGTATGTAGCGAACTAAGAATCATGGTCATATGTGTCACTAAGTCAGATTTTTGAAAACAATACTATCCACAAACTTCAGAATTATGTTGCTTTCTCTTTTTTTTTAATTTTCTTCCTTTGAAGATTGTAACGCTCGGTATAGGGCAGCCAAACCAGCTGCCAACATTGCCCTGCTTTTTATTGAAACCAACCGAGAGCTCTTTTAAGTATCCTTGTTGTTCCCTTAAGTGCAATTGTCTGGATCTCTTTTGCACTCATTTGCGAGGAACATAATAGAAATGATGATGCGACTTAGTGGCCAAAGCATCAACCACCATTTTTAAACCTTGGACGAAAAAAAAATCAAGTTAGATATAAAAATGCCAATAAAACACTTTTCCGCAGGTTAAGATATCTTTTTCAAAAGAATACGAACCAATCATGGTCACGTATACCTATCGACTTTGCTTGCTCGCTTGACAGGCATTACTACCTTAAGCAGCTGCGTTGTCAATGACAATGATACACAGTTTACGTTGAAAAGATTTTTTTGCCATACTGGCTTTTAAAATGTTAATGGTACTCCAATTTTTGTGGCTTTTAAATTTTTAATGGTACTCCAATTTTTGTGGCTTTTAAAATTTTAATGGTACTCCAATTTTTGTGGCTTTTAAAATTTTTAAATTTTAATGGTACTCCAATTTTTGTGGCTTTTAAAATTTTAATGGTACTCCAATTTTTGTGGCTTTTAAAAATTTTAATGGTACTCCAATTTTTGTGGCTTTTAAAATTTTTTAATTTTGATGGTACTCCAATTTTTGTGGCTTTTAAAATTTTAATGGTACTCCAATTTTTGTGGCTTTTAAAATTTTAATGGTACTCCAATTTTTGTGGCTTTTAAAATTTTAATGGTACTCCAATTTTTGTGGCTTTTAAAATTTTAATGGTACTCCAATTTTTGTGGCTTTTAAAATTTTGAAATTTTAATGGTACTCCAATTTTTGTGGCTTTTAAAATTTTGAAATTTTAATGGTACTCCAATTTTTGT
>NC_136503.1:101451835-101569335 GCF_053919585.1 Euprymna scolopes
TCGTAATTTCTGTTTTTAAAGTGGGTTGTCAATTTTCTTTATGAAATATACTTCCAAAATAAACTATTACAGTCGTTTAAAACATAATAGAAGTATTATTTTTTATTTTTGAAAAACAATGTTTACAAAATGTCTACGCACGTTCGTAGACATTTTGTAAACATATACAAAATAGTTTTGGAGCTAGTTTTATTAATGCGTGTATTTTGAAATGTAAATCACTGGCGACCATGTTTGAATAGGCGGTATATGAAAGGGGCCAACCCTCAGTTTGTTCAGGTATGCTGAAAACGAATACCGCAAGGAAAATTAGCACAGACAGACGAATAGTTTTCGAGATAGTAATGCGTGTGTTTTGAAATTTAAATCACTGGCGACCATGTTTGAACAGGCGGCATATGAAAGGGGCCAACCCTCAGTTTGTTCAGGTATGCTGAAAACGAATATCGCAAGGAAAATTAGCACAGACGGACAAATAGTTTTCTAGATATTAATGCGTGTATTTTGAAATGTAAATCACTGGCGACCATGTTTGAACAGGCGGCATATGAGAGGGGCAAACCCTCAGTTTGTTCAGGTATGCTGAAAACGAATATCGCAAGGAAAATTAGCAGAGAATGACAGACTACTAGTTTCGGAGCTAGTTTTATTAATGCGTGTATTTTGAAATGTAAATAACTGGCGACCATGTTTGAACAGGCGACATATGAACGGGGGTAACCATCAGTTTGTTCAGGTATGCTGAAAACGAATATCGCAAGGAAAATTAGCAGAGACAGACAGACTACTAGTTTTGGAGCTAGTTTTATTAATGAGTGTATTGGTAAATGTAAATCACTGGCGACCATGTTTGAACAGGCGACATATGAGAGGGGCCAACCTTCAGTTTGTTCAGGTATGTTGAAAACGAATATCACAAGGAAAATTAGCAGAGACAATTAGTTTTCGAAATAGTTTTATTAATGCGTGTATTTTGAAATGTACATCACTGGCGACTATGTTTGAACAGGCGGCATATGAAAGGGGCCAACCCTCAGTGTGTTCAGGTATGTTGAAAACGAATATCGCAAGGAAAATCAGCACAGACTGACTATAGATTCACCATCAAAGTATTGAAATATTTTTTTAATTTTATAAAGGAATCACTACTTATCAAGCCCCAGAGGCCACTCGAGGATAAGGGTTAAAGTGTGTACAGTAGTCAATGGGACAATATCATAGTAATCGTTAGAAGTGTAAATTTGCTAAATTGGATTACTTAAGAGGAACGGCTCATCAAGAACTTGTTTGCATTGGACTTGAAGACGACGAAATAAAAATATAAAGTTGAAAGAACAAGCGAAAAATATCATTTTAACGATGCCTTTCAAATCGTAAACTGATTGTTTACATTTTTTTTTACATTTTTCGAAGACAATAAAAAGTGTACAATAAAGCAAACCTTTAGAATCCTAAATAGATCTCCTGGGAGCATTTTTGCAACATGAAAAATATACAAACCAAAATAAAGAGAGGAGGCAACCCTACTCAAAAATATGGTTTATTACATCGCCTAAAAAAAAGAAGAATCGGGGGCTCCAATAATACGATAATTTGGTGGGGAAGTAAATTGTTTTCTTTTTTCTAACTTGGTTTTAAAAAGTTTTTCTTGCTTACATTTATTTTCATAAACTCTAACCACACCTCACAACCCTAATCCGGCCGGTCGGGAAAAAAGTTTTTATTTTTTTAAATTTTGTTGAAACCGACAACACACATACGCACGCACGTACACACATGCACACACACACGCACGCACGCACGCACACATACGCATCGCTTGTCACCAAGCTAAAGAAGAGAGAAGGTGGGGGAAGGAGAGAAAGGATCGTGTTCTCTGCACTGCACGTGCCGGGGTCAAACGGAAGTTAAATGATATCGATTACAAATGGCTCGACAAAGTTGTGTCTGAACTTTTTATTCTATGAAAGTTAAGATTAATAAAACGAAATAATCGTGACCCGTGGAAATTCCACGGCGCATATTTCGCATTCAAGAGAACAAAACGAAAAAGTAGTGAACAAATAAATATATAAGGAAATGAATGTTACCAAAGGCAAGATAAGTTACTCTTCTACGTACCTAGATCACATTTTTGTTGTTTTAACTTATTTTAAAACGTTTCTTTAACACAAGCAAAAGTAGCGCACAGTTTTAAGTTAGAACAATAAAGAAAGTGTCTGATATTTTACAGTCATCTTGTGAGACTCGATAATCGCTCCAAACTCGAAAATTAAGCAAAATACTGGTAGCAACACATCCAATAAATGTCAGCAAACGTTCGAACATGTTTTCTTTTTCACATTAGCGAAACTCTTATCAGAGCAAAAGCGAAAATGAGAAGCAAACACAAATGAAGAAGTCGGTTTTTATCGTTGAGCACAAAAACAAAAACAAAAAGAGTCTCTAATCTAATAGGCCCCGTGCTATAGGTCAATCTCCAAAGTCTGTCCCATCGCCTCCTCAGTGTTGCATCCCTGTTTACAAGTAGGCACCGCCAAAAATGGCCGAAAAATGAAGTTGTTGTTTTTTAAAACGAAATTACATTTATTATAAACCATGATTTCTGAGTAACTTTTTTTTTCCAGAAAGATAAAACCCTGAATTTTATCATATAGAAAGCTGAATAATGTAAAACTTTTTCTACTATTTTTAATTAAATTTTAAATGTTAAAATTTCCCAAAAAGTTAACAATTGACATTTTTTGTCTTGCACAAAAAGCAAAAAAGCATATATAAATATTTTTTAAAAAAGGTTTTTGAAAGAATTAAGTTGTTTATTTTTAGTCTAACTAAGATTTGGGGTGATTTTCTATGAATATATGCAAAAATATTATAATACAAGTACCTGGATTTCAAATAATTCCACTTATTCATATAGGCAACCAGTTACTTCGCGTCCATATAGAGTCCATATCGAGAATATTTACGTTTGTGTTTAATAAAAAGCAAACTATGGAAGACCAAACAGGCCAAATAAAACTTATTTTTCAGTGACGAAAATTTCAATGTATTATTAACGCTGAGGCTGGCCAGTACCAGATGGGTGACCATTTGTATGAGTTTGGTTTTTAATGTGTATGTGTGGGGGTTAGGCTCCCAAAAATGGGGGGGGGTAAAGCAGAATAAAAATTAAAATTGACCCAGTCTAGAAAGATTTCTCCTTCATTGAACGAGGAAGAACTGTAGGGTTTTTTTGACTACATAAGCAACCCCGAGGCTGGCCAGTACCAGATGGGTGACCATTTTGATGAGTTTGGTTTTTAATGTGTACTGTGGGGGGTCAGGCTCCCCCAAATGGGGGTGGGTGGGGTGGAATTCAAAGCAGAATAAAAATTAAACTAAACTACATAAGCACCCCTGAGGCTAGTCAGTACCAGATGGGTGACCATTTTGATGAGTTTGCTTTTTAATGTGTACGCGTGTGGGGGGGGACCAAGGCTCCCCAAAATGGGGGGGATTTAAAACAATAAAAACTAAACCACATAAGCAACCCTGAGGCTGGGCAGTACCAGATGGGTGACCATTTTTATGAGTTTGGTTTTTAATGTGTATGTGTGGGGGTTAAGCTCCCAAAAATGGGGGGGGGGTAAAGCAGAATAAAAATTAAAATTGACCCAGTCTAGAAAGATTTCTCCTTCATTGAACGAGGAAGAACTGTAGGGTTTTTTTGACTACATAAGCAACCCCGAGGCTGGCCAGTACCAGATGGGTGACCATTTTGATGAGTTTGGTTTTTAATGTGTACTGTGGGGGGTCAGGCTCCCCCAAATGGGGGTGGGTGGGGTGGAATTCAAAGCAGAATAAAAATTAAACTAAACTACATAAGCAACCCTGAGGCTAGCCAGTACCAGATGGGTGACCATTTTGATGAGTTTGCTTTTTAATGTGTACGCGTGTGTGTGTGGGAGGGGGGGCTCAGGCTCCCCAAAATGGGGGGGGGTTCTTTCTGACAGGTTGTTCAAGAGATTCACGCATAATTCACAATTCAGTCATAACACACCCGAAAACCAATTTAAATCAACTTTAGAAAAACAAGTGCATCGTTGGACAACATCGGCAATTTGACAATAATTTATTCTAAGCTTCCTTTTGTGTAATTTTGACACTGCAAGTGTACGGGCCATACTAAAATAATAACTTTATTTAGAATGCCATTCTTAACATGGGGGGGGTCAAATATTCTGCACTTTCACCTACGGTTTAACCATTTTTTTACGGTGCGTATTTTTCACAGTATAAAAAAAGTACTGTTTCTAGTTTAAAATTAATTTTTCACTATAAAGTTTCGTTTATGGCAGACGGGCGAACAAATGTCCGCTATAGTTTCGGTAAAATAAAAATAAACACGTGTAATAATAAAAATAAATTTTTATTTACCATCCATAATTTTGTCTCGCAATGAAAAGAGAAACGTCTCGTTTCTATGTGAGTGTTGACCAACATAAATTGTACTGATTCACGCTTGCACCGGTTTTGGCAGTCATGGAGATTCAACAAAATTATTTCAGCGCGTATGATCCACCGTAGTCGAAAGGCGGCAAACGTTATCAAATGGGATCGAAAAACTGATGATATTTTTTAACACAAAGGGCACAATATTTATCGATTTTTTTTTTGTATCGATTCTTCAAAGAATTCCCTGTTTAATAATGGTCATGCAATGTTCGGCTCGCTAAAAAAAAAAATATTAATTTATTTATCAAAGATTTTAAAATGGCTTTTTTCGTATAAATATTAAAAAAACTTTTTTTTATTTTTGCTTAGCTTAAATTAATTATTTTACTTAACATGTTCACCGAATTTCACACTCCAAAATCAAAAGCGGAATAATTAAACACAATCAAAGTTCTGATATTCAGACGTCAAAATAAGGTATGTAAATAATTGTTGTTTTTTTTTTTTTTGCTTTTTTTTAATCTATAATCCTGTTCCTTTACAACAACGGAATATGTTTTGTTTAGTTTCAGATGATTATTTTAAGCATATTTGTTCCCACTTCAAAACAGGGGGGGGGGTTGTAAGCAAAAAAAATATATATATAAATATCATTTATGAAAAATAAGTACACTGTTATAAAGTTCATTCTTTCCTTAATAATCGCTGAAAATTTCGTATTGATTGGATAATTACCTGATTTTTGGCAGATTTTTAAAAAGACGGTCCGTCAAAAAGTACTTACCTGCCCCCCCCCCCAGTTTTGGCGGTGCCTAAAGTACTTTAATGGGATGTGCTCTGATGAACCAATAGCACTTATACCAGTGGCCGGAAAACATGTACCGGGAAAACTCGTCTCTGGAAAAACCGTACCCGGAAAACTCGTACCGTTCAGTTTGTCCAGGCATGCTGAAAACGAATATCGCAAGGAAAATAAGCAAAGACAAATAGTTTTGGAGCTAGTTTTATTAATGCGTGTATTTTGAAATGTAAATCACTGGCGACCATGTTTGAACGGGGGGGAAAATGAAAGGGGGCAACCCTCAGTTTGTCCAGGTATGCTGAAAACGAATATCACAAGGAAAATTAGCAAAGACAGACAAATAGTTTTCGAGATAGTAATGCTTGTATTTTGAAATGTAAATCACTGGCGACCATGTTTGAACGGGGGGCAAATGAAAGGGGGCAACCCTCAGTTTGTCCAGGTATGCTGAAAACGAATATCACAAGGAAAATTAGCACAGACAGACAAATAGTTTTCGAGATAGTAATGCTTGTATTTTGAAATGTAAATCACTGGCGACCATGTTTGAACAGGCGGCATATGAAAGGGGCCAATCCTCAGTTTGTTCAGGTATGCTGAAAACGAATATCGCAAGGAAAAGTAGCACAGACAGATAAATAGTTTTCGAGATATTAATGCGTGTATTTTGAAATGTAAATCACTGGCGACCATGTTTGAACAGGCGGCATATGAAAGAGGGCAACCCTCAGTTTGTTCAGGTATGCTGAAAACGAATATCGCAAGGAAAATCAGTACAGACTGACTATAGATTCACCATCAAAGTAGTGAAATATTTTTTTTTATTTTATAAAGGAATCACTACTTATCAAGGCACAGAGGCCACTCGAGGATAAGGGTTAAAGTGTGTACAGTAGTCAATGGACAATATCATAGTAATCGTTAGAAGTGTAAATTTGGTAAATTGGATTATTTAAGAGGAACGGCTCATCAAGAACTTATTTACATTGGACTTGAAGACGACGAAATAAAAATATAAAGTTGAAAGAACTATCATTTTAATGATGCCTTTCAAATCGTAAACTGCCTGTTTACATTTTGTTACATTTTTCGAAGATAATAAAAAGTGTAAAAAAAAGCAAACCTATAGAATCCTAAAAAGATCTCCCGGGAGCATTTTTGCAACATGAAAAATATACAAACCAAAATAAAGAGAGGAGGTAACCCTACTCAAATATATGGTTTATTACATCGCCTAAAAAAAGAAGAATCGGGGGCTCCAATAATACGATAATTTGGTGGGGAAGTAAATTGTGTTCTTTTTTCTAACTTTGTTTTAAAAAGTTTTTATTGCTAACATTTATTTTCATAAACTCTAACCCCACCTCACAACCCTAATCCCGACCTGTCGGGAAAAAAGTTTTTATTTTTTTAAATTTTGTTGAAACCGACATACGCACGCACGTACACACATACACACACACACACACACACGCACGCACGCACACACACATACACGCACGCACGCACACATAAGCAGCATCGCTTCTTGTCACCAAGCTGAAGAAGAGAGAAAGTGGGGGAAGGAGAGAAAGGGTCGTGCCGGGGTCAAACAGAAGTTAAATGAAATCGATTATAAATGGCTCGACAAAGTTGTGTCTGAACGTTTTATTCTATGAAACTTAAGATTAATAAAACGAAATAATCGTGACCCGTGGAAATTCCACGGCGAATATTTAGCATTCAATAAGAACAAAACGAAAAAGTAGTGAACAAATAAATATATAAGAAAATGAATGTTACCAAAGGCAAGATAAGTTACCCTTCTACCTACCTAGATCACATTTTTGTTGTTTTAACTTATTTTAAAACGTTTATTTAACACAAACAAAAGTAGCGCACAGTTTTCAGTTAGAGCAATAAAGAAGTGTCTGACATTTTACAGACATCTTGTGAGACTCGATAATCGCTCCAAACTCGAATATTAAGCAAAATACTGGTAGCAACACATCCAATAAATGTCAGCAAACGTTCGAACCTGTTTTCTTTTTCACATTAGCGAAACTCTTATCAGAGCAAAAGCGAAAACGAGAAGCAAACACAAATGAAGAAGTCGGTTTTCATCGTTGAGCACAAAAACAAAAACAAAAAGAGTAACAGTAAAACGAATATCGCAAGGAAAATTAGCACAGGCAGACAAATATTTTTCGAGATAATAATGCGTGTATTTTGAAATGAAAATCACTGGCGACCATGTTTGAACAGGCGGCATATGAAAGGAGCTAACCATCAGTTTGTTCAGGTATGCTGAAAACGAACATCACAAGGAAAATTTGCACAGACAGACAGACTTCTATTTTTGGAGCTAGTTTTATTAATGCGTGTATTTTGAAATGTAAATCACTGGCGACCATGTTTGAACAGGCGGCATATCAAAGGGGCCTACACTCAGTTTGTTCAGGTATGCTGAAAACGAATATCGCAAGGAAAATTAACAGAGACAAATAGTTTTGGAGCTAGTTTTATTAATGCGTGTATTTTGAAATGTAAATCGCTGGCGACCATGTTTGAACAGGCGGCATATGAAAGGGGCAAACCATTAGGTTGTTCAGGTATGCTGAAAACGAATCTCGCAAGGAAAATTAGCAGAGAATGACAGACTACTAGTTTCGGAGCTAGTTTTATTAATGCGTGTGTTTTGAAATGTAAATCACTGGCGACCATGTTTAAAAAGGCGGCATATGAAAGCGACCAATCCTCAGTTTGTTAAGGTATGCTGAAAACGAATATCGCAAGGAAAATTAGCAGAGACAGACATACTACTAGTTTGGGAGCTAGTTTTATTAATGCGTGTGTTTTGAAATATAAATCCTTGGCGACCATGTTTTAGCAGGGGGCATATCAAAGGGGGCAACCCTCAGTTTGTTCAGGTATGCTGAAAACGAATATCGCAAGGAAAATTAGCACAGACAGACGGATAGTTTTCGAGATAGTAATGAGTGTATTTTGAAATGTAAATCACTGGCGACCATGTTTGAACAGGCGGGATATGAAAGGGGCAAACCCTCTTTTTGTTCAGGTATGCTGAAAACGAATATCGCAAGGAAAATGAGCACAGACAAATAGTGTTGGAGCTAGTTGTAAAGGGTGGTTAGACTAAAACTCATAAGAGCCAGTAATCTAATTTACAACTAGCTTATCGACAGTAGACACTTTCACTGAGTTTACGTGTGTGTGTGTGTGTGTGTGTGTATGCGTGTGTGTGTGTGTGTGCTTCGTTAACATTCGGACTGTCCATTTTAAAATCGTTCGGGTATGCTGAAAACGAATATCGAAAGGAAAATTAGCACAGACACGTAGTTTTTGATATATTAATGCGTGTATTTTGAAATGTAAATCACTGGAGACCCTGTTTGAACAGGCGGCATATGAAAGGGGCCAACCCTCAGTTTGTTCAGGTATGCTGAAAACGAATATCACAAGGAAAATTAGCAGAGACAAATAGTTTTAGAGCTAGTTTTATTAATGCGTGTATTTTGAAATGTAAATCACTGGCCACCATGTTTGAACAGTTTTAACAGGCGGCTTATGAAAGGGGCCAACCCTCAGTTTGTTCAGGTATGCTGAAAACGAATATTGCAAGGAAAATTAGCACAGACAGACAAATAGTTTTCGAGATGTTATTGTTTGTATTTTTAAATGTAAATGCATAAAAACACATATACACACACACTTTAATACACACACACACTCGCATGAACACACACATACACAAACACACACGTACACACAAATACACACCAACACAAATCAACTTTCCGTTAAAAACTGTCATGAGGTGGGGAGGAGTGAGTGTCATAAGTGTCAAGCGAATTTGAAAGTTAACGAAATGGATTTCATTTCAACTTCGTTTGATCTAGGCACGTGCCAATTTCTCCTTCCCTTCGCCCCCCCCCACCTCCACACTGCCTCTCTCTTTCGGGTCGGGGTTGTTTTTAGGTCGTAAAAATAACCGTTTTTTTTTTGTTTGTTATTAAATTGTAATTTTTTAAGAAATTGTTACCTTAAAAGTTAAGAAAGCCATTCTTAATGTAGAGAGGAGCATGTTAACTATTCTGTCCAATAATTTAATAAGCAGAAGATCTGATAAAAATTCAATTTAACTTGGAAATTTCATCAAAAAATCTTGCAGAAGTTTTCTTTGATATTTTTTTTATTTTACAAGCTGCCCCAGCGTCGCAGCGTAGTATTAACACCTCCAATCTCTCCATGATAAGAACGGCTTTCTGAAAAAAAAACACCTCCCAATCTAGAAAGCCGTTCTTAACATGGAGAGATTGGGGGAGGGGTATTCCGAAAGTCGTTCTTAAAATGGAGAGAAGAGGGCGTTTTGTAACTATTCCGTACTTGCATCTAACAATTTAATAAAAACCATCAAATGTTAAATAAAAATAAATAAAAATAAGATAAATAAAAAATAAAAAAAATAAAAAACATCAAATCAAATAAAAAACGATCAATGTGTAATATCTGTTAACGAAAATATTTTTTTTAATTATTAGCAAATAATTCAAAGTGTAGTATCTGTTTTATTATTATTAATGACAGTTTAAAGGCTCCAAAATCACTTTCGAATTTAACATCAACTGTCGCATTAACTCGCATCCTATAATTCTGAAATCTCGTCCCAATAGTGTAGAAGCGCCCATTTCAACCTAATAACATGGATTTCAATTTGATAAAACAACTACCTAATAAAAAAATGTACTAATTTTTATACAAATACAGAAAAAAGAACAGTTACTACGTTTAGCCAGAAAGAAATAATTAGTAATTATGCATTTATGTTACCGTGTTTTTGTGTTTGCATTTCCTTTTTTGTTTTGTTTTTTTCGTTTTTTCATTTGAAATTCAAGTTTCACGACAACTTGATTAAAATGTTAGAATACAAAGAATAGATTTCTAAATAATACCGTTTTTATTTCGGCACGGTAGCATAGGATGCATATACTTTTGAACGTTTTTGTTTTTTTCCTATTATAACTATACGTATATTTTCTTGTGTCTATGACGTAACTGTTCCTTAGTTCGTCTTTATCAATGTTACAGCATATTCCAAATATCACATCAATCTGTAGAGTGGTTTATTTAAGTGATATTTTAAGTTTTAATTAAAGAAAAAACAGATACTACAGTTTGATTTTGTCCAAAATGTATGGGTAGAAATATTTCTTTCCACGTGGCTGCAGATTCCCGCTAAATTGCTTCGTATGATATATATATATATATATATATATATATATATATATATATATATATATATATATATATATATATATATATATATATACCAATTTTTAAAAAAAATTTTTCTAACTTTTCAAAGTTTCGGCTGCTAACATATCTCTCTCTCTCTCTCTCTCTCACTCTCTCTCTCTCTCTCTCTCTCTCTCTCTCTCGCACACGCGCGCTTCTCCGTGTCCTTATATATAAACAGAGAGAGAGGGAAAAGGGGGGAGAGACCGAAAGAGACAGAGAATGTGCCTACATGCTTCAACGCCAACGGCGCACACACCCACATACACACACACTTGCATTAACACACACATACACAGACACACACACGTCCACATTCACTCTTCAAACTAAACAAGTTTAAATGAACCAATGAAAAGGCAGCTACGTAACACAAACTCCATAAAAGGTAAAAAGGTTGTGTCGTCAACTGCGAACTGTTTGATATTTCCCGGAAAAAGTTAACGGTTTTCACGCCGATGGTGAAATATAAAAGAGCCCCAAAACGGGCTGTAAATTCAGTTTGACCGTGGCAGCGAGACGAGTTCCCGGAGAATAGATGACCAGCCAGGAGACCCAGCTAAGCCGCCGCCCTGCCGCTGCTTTATTTCTGCCTATTTCTCTGATGTCAAACAAATTTAAAGGTAACACAGTTTTCTCATTTCAAAGTAGACAAGTAGACGACGCATTTATTTCAGTTGTGTAAACTGCACAAGTGTTCAAATGAACGTTGTTAGTATGCGCACACAGTTCATAAACACGTCGAATTTCTTTTCAAAGTTCGACACTTGTGTAGTTTACACGATTTTCACGTTTAACGTCTTTTTATATTTAATTTTATATTTTATTATACAAAATACTGTTAGAAAGCTAGCCAATAAATATAACCGTGACAAGTGTGCAGTTTATAGACCATAATTTTCTTGGATAAAATATTTTTAATTTAAATCTAAATTAAAGTCTTTTTTATTTCATTTGTTAGATGAAAGCATACATATAATATTATTTAAAGGCGGTCCATAAACTGTAGAATTACCGTGATAATTGTGCAGTTTATATACCGTGCTGTTCTTGGATAAAATATTTTTAATTTAAATCTAAATTAAAGTCTTGTATTCAATTTGTTAGATGAAAGCATACAAATAATATTATTTAAAGGCGGTCCATAAACTGTAGAATTACCGTGATAATTGTGCAGTTTATATACCGTGCTGTTCTTGGATAAAATATTTTTGATTTAAATCTTAATTAAAGTCTTTTTTATTTCATTTGTTAGATGAAAACATACATATAATATTATTTAAGGGCGGACAATAAACTGTAGAATTACCGTGACAATTGTGCAGTTTATATACCGTGCTGTTCTTGGATAAGATATTTTTAATTCAAATCTAAATTAACGTCTTTTTTATTTCATTTGTTAGATGAAAGCATACATATAATATTATTTAAGGGCGGTGAATTAACTGTAGAATTACCGTGACAATTGTGCAGTTTATAAACCGTGCTGTTCTTGGATAAAATATTTTTAATTTAAATCTAAATTAACGTTTTTTATTTCATTTGTTAGATGAAAGCATACATATAATATTATTTTAGGGCGGTCCATAAACTGTAGAATTACCGTGACAATTGTGCAGTTTATAAACCGTGCTGTTCTTGGATAAAATATTATTAATTTAAATCTAAATTAACGTTTTTTTTTATTTCATTTGTTAGACGAAAGCATACATATAATATTATTTAAGGCGGTCCATAAACTGTAGAATTACCGTGACAATTGTGCAGTTTATATACCGTGCTGTTCTTGGATAAAATATTTTTAATTTAAATCTAAATTAACGTCTTTTTATTTCATTTGTTAGATGAAAGCATGCATATAATATTATTTAAGGGCGGTCAATAAACTGTAGAATTACCGTGACAATTGTGCAGTTTATAGACCGTCCTTTTATTGGATAAAATTCTGGATGTGTATTTTCCCCCCTAAAGTCCAACCCTCTCCTCACCGTGGTAGGGGGGTGTAACGTTGTAGTTTAACAGCTACACGGCTAAATGGGCTCTGGCAAAAAAAAAAAAATCCAGAAAATGTCGACATGAGTTTGTTGCGTCCGTCATTTGGTCGTCTTTTTATACGCTTGCATGTGGCGAGCAAAAAGGCGTGAAGGGAGCAGGTTGAAAGGAGAACAATACCCGAAAGATGTAAACCGAACGAAAGAGAAAAATGGGCCTCCTGCAAGGCCCCGTGTTCTCCCCAGCCTGCTCCCAGTTTCCCCGACTTTGCATGCAACTGGTTTTGAGCTTTTGGAAAGCTCTTTTCTCAGTGTCGGGGTGTTGACTCCACTTCCAAGTTAACAAATAGCTGCAAGTCTGGGTACGGTCCGATTGGTTCCGAAGCTCTTCCGCTGTGAGGTGCGCTTTCGAATCTCCCGAAGGGGGCTACCCTCTAAGCAGGCGACACGTGCTCGTGTTACTATGTAATGCATGCTTGCCTCGACTCGACTAAGGACGACTAGAGTTCGACTAGATTGTGTGCTCACAAGCCACTTTAAGGCCGCTTTTATTGTTCCTACTATCTACGAACTCCGAAACGGTATGGTAGTGCAATTATATATGACCGTCCTCCGATACGAAATGGTAGTGCAATTATATATGACGGTCCTCCGATATGATAGTAGGAATGCCAGTTTTGTGAGCGATCATCGCCGTCTTATGAACACAAACTAGTGGTATCTTTACGAATCCTGTTGGGTAGAGAGAACACCTCTGTTTTCTGCTCCGCCTGTTATTCTGAGTAGAAACCGCTTTTTAGGAGATGTTCACAGCAAAGCTTGTTTTTATATAGTGCCCCTCCTTTCGGGAGTTCATCACCTCGCTGCCCAGACGAGAGCTTTCTCCGGTGGAACCTCTTTTTTTTTCTTTTTTTATTTTACTTTCCAGTTTAATGGCGAACGAACAGTCATCAGCAAGTGGTCTGCACCGACAGGAAGATGAGTATAGTATCAGCCTTTCTTCTTTTTATTTCGATTTCAGTCTTTGTGATTTGATAATTTAATTTAACTGTTTCCATTGTTCCAGCTTTCACACAGCAGTAGATTATCAACACTATAAATATCATCTCTTTTTTATAGATTGGAACAAGCAACGAAACCTAGCAGCATCACCGTTCCTGTCTGCCACATGTCTTGTGCAGTTTGAATCATGTATTTCTTTCTTTGTGTCCAAGCACATCTGGATACAATCAAACTGTGTATGATATATGTCTATCTGTTTCTTCCAACATTAGTATCTCGAAGTCTTGGCAGCAATCATTGTCATAGAAGTAGAGTAAGTATTCTTTTTCTTTCCTTCTGTGTGTATATTTTTGTAATTTCAGGTACTCCTCTTGATCATGATGGAATTCTACTATCAGCTATTGTGAGAATTATGTGGATTGGAAAAAACAACTGAATCCAGCAGCATCAGCTATTCTAGCTGCCACATGTTTCCTGTAGTTACAGAAGTCCTCAAGTAAGTGTTTCTTTCTTTGTGTACATGCACATCTGGGTACAATCAAATTCTAAACCATTAGCTTTATTTAAATGAATGCAGTTCTGCTTGCATTTCTTCTCATCAGCTAACTTATGCAACTACAAAAAAAATACTAGTACATGTGTGTTTGATCATAGCCAGAAAGTTAAATATATCATTTTAAAAATATCCATTAGTTATGTTGTCTCTCTTTATTATATAAATCAAAAAAAAATTTTAATTAATTAAAAGAAAAAAAATCATCACAGTAAAAATTATATATATGTAACAAAGAACACAAACAAACATGAAATTGCCATGAGTTTAAGCAAGAAGCAGAAAAGAGAAAAAGTGGAGATAACACCTGGGAAGTAACAGGTAAGAATTTTCTTTTATTTCTTGTCTCGAATAGCACAAAGATTTTTTTATGTATCAATTAAAAAAGAAATAACCCAAGTCAAAAAATTGATGGAAAAACTAAGCATTAAAGTTCAATTAAGCATTAAAAAAATAACTTCTAATAATTATGTGATCTATATATAAATTGTCTCCCTTGAATATATATATATATATATATATATATATATAAATGTATACATATATATATTCAAGGGAGACAATTTATATATTGTCTCCCTTGAATATATATATATATATATATATATATATATAATTGTATACCTTGAATATATACTAGTATGTGTTCCTGGCGTAGCCCCGGTGTTTGGTGGTGTATGCTGACCCCCCCCCACCACCACCAAAAAAAAAAGCAAAAAAACAGGTTAATTTTTTTAAATTTGGCCCCCTATTATGAACCCTTAAAATTCTTTGTTTTGGGCTCAAATCAAGATAATTAAGTTAGATCCATGTCCAAGAAAACTATATCTAAAATTTCAAGTGTTTAGACAGATAATTGTCGGAGGAGTTTTGGTAGAGTTTTCAAAGGTCAAATCGTTGAACTTTGACACCTTAATCGCCAAATTTCTGTCCAAATACCAATCGCATAGATTTTCCAAAATCTCAGTACCCTGTATATCAAATTTTGAGTCTGTAGACTAAAATTGACAGAGTTATTGCCTAGGGAAATGTACACACACACAGACAGACATTTTCACTTTTATAGATAGATAGATAGATAGATAGATATATAATGAGAGACAGAAAGATAACTATATTCAATTATTAATGAATTAGTGGAGATAGTTGTCAAATTTTGGGGGATATGTATGGCAATTTAGATGGCAAGACTTACTGCTATAGTGCTCAATGCATTAGTAAAGGTTACTGTTTAGACTTAAAATATATAGAGAGAAATTCAAATGACAGGACTTATATGTAGATTGCTCAATACATCAGTAGAACAAGGTAATAAGTTTAAAAAATGCATATGTCAATTTAGATAACCACACTGTTTTTGGTATTCTTGTGTGAATATGACATAATGTAATATAAATTTTAATAATTTTATTCAAAATGTTATGGGATTCTCAATGAAAAATCTAAAATGTCAATATTGCTCTATGTATGATAAAGCATTGGCATATAATTTTCTTTCATTAATATAAACGTTTGATAATATCAGCTCTTTCTAGTGATGAGCACTATTTAAAGTGTAATTATTAAGTAAAAATCTAAATAAGATGTGTTTATTGCTCTGTTTTATTGAGCACACTCATATAACTCTAGTTAAATCTTAATATTTATATCTCTTGTAATAAAATAAACGTTTTATAATATCAGCTCTGTCATGTGTGAGTCACTTATTTAAAGTATCATTATTTAATAAAAATCTAAATAAAATGTCATTATTGCTCTATGTCTCATTGAGCACTCTTATATAACTCTGGTTCAATCTTAATGTTTATTTATCCTGTAATATGAAATAAAACGTTTGATAATATCAGCTCTGTCTAGTTTGAGCACTATTTAAAGTGTATTTATTAAGTAAAAATCTAAATAAAATGTCTTTATTGCTCTATGTCTTATTGAGCACTCTTATATAACTCTCGTTCCATCTTAATGTTCATTTATCCTTTAATAAAATAAACGTTTTATAATATCAGCTCTGTCTAGTTTTGAGCACTATTTAAAATGTAATTACTAAGTAAAAATCTAAATAAAATGTCTTTATTGCTCTGTCTCATTGAGCACTCTTATATAACTCTGGTTAAATCTTAATGTTTATTTATCCTGTAATAAAATAGACGTTTTATAATATCAGATCAGCTCTGTCTAACGTTGAGCACTCATTCAAAATGTAATTATTAAGTAAAAATCTCTTATATAACGCTCGTTTATAGATATTTGAATAAAATTAATATTATCAGCTCTTTTTTCGAAGCTTTGCATTTAGTTTTGAAAACATTTGTCATTTATAGCAGAGAAATTTCCTTTAAGAGTGTTCAATGTATGAGTTCATCTTTGGAGTTATTTGAAAACTATAAATTTCTGTTATGCGATCCAAAATTTTCTTTGAGACCGC
Organism: Euprymna scolopes; assembly: GCF_053919585.1. NCBI lineage: Eukaryota > Metazoa > Mollusca > Cephalopoda > Sepiida > Sepiolidae > Euprymna > Euprymna scolopes. The sequence goes on from NC_136503.1 coordinate 101,468,341, forward strand.
AAAATAGATAAGTACAGCTCTGTAGTGAGTTTTAAAATTGTGTATTGCGAGTATGCTGGAAAAGTAATTACCACAGTGCTTCGTGGTAGAGTTCTGTGGAAAGATTTGAAAGAATTTTTCTCATTTATGCTAGACAAATTTACTTCGAGTAAAGCTCTTTCGTACGTTTAAACAATATATATATGCCAATGATGCTTGCATGTGCTCCATAGTTTAATATAGCTGTGTAGTAAATTTAAAAATTGCTTTGTTTCATTATACAAGACGATTTTACTTTAAGAGTGTTCAATGCATTTATAGAGCTTTGTAGTAAGATTTGGAAAATTTTGGCAATTATTTAAGACAAATCTACTCCCAGAGTGCTCAATATATTAGTAGAGCTAAATAAAACATTTGAGAAACAGATATGGCATTTCAACTGCATAAATTTATTTTGACAGAGTTCAATACATTAGTAGAGCTAAATATAGACTTTCAAAAAACATGTATGGCAATTCAGCTACACGAATATACTTTGAGAGTGCTCAATACATTAGTAGACGAAAGCATAAAATTCAGAAAACATGAAGAGCTCTGCAGTATGCTTTGAAAACCTAAAGGTATAGATATACTGTAAGTGTTTAAAATATATATATATATATATATATATATATATATATATATATATATATATATGACAAGTATTTGAAACAAGTTTCCTATTTGAGTGCCTAATATATTTGAGAGCTCTATGGTAACTTTAAAAAACATATTTCAAAATTATATTAGACAAATTGTCTTTGAGAGTGCTCATTTCTAAGTAGAGCTCTGTAGAAAATTTTTGAGACATGTTCAGCAATTTAAGTTCATATCAGTTAATAAATAAAGCTATATAGTGAGTTTTGCAAATTTATATGGCACTTATCCTAGACAAGTTAACTCTTGTAGCTGTGCAATACATAAGTAGAGTTCTGCATTAGTTTTGGGGGTATGGTTCTCACTTTATTAGGCCAACAACTTGGACACATTATACTCTGGACAAATCCATTGAGGACAACCAAAGGTACCCTATTTTTTCCACTCTGCTGAATAAGACTCATCTGTCTTGGTTCACTCTTGGGACATTAAAACAAAAACGGTGAAGAATTAAAAAAAAAAAAAAAAGAATGCAAAAATGTAATTGTCTTTGCAAGTCATTCACTTTCATAACATATCACTTTCATAACACAAAACCATCTGTAAGAACTTGATAAAAGAATGCACAAACAATAAAATACAACTTTGCTGTCTTGGAATCTGTAATTCCCGCACACCTCAAAAAAAAAAAGAAACCTTCCTAATGCAATACTTTTCAAGCAATTACCGTGTCAGACTTGGTATTGCAATGACTCTGTAAACTGAAAAAATATGTATAAAAAAAATTGTTAAGCAAAATTGATTCATGTTAACACCTCTCCCAACACCACAGATTAACTACAAAAATACTTGATAAAGCAAGACACAATTACAAATGTGTATGAAAAAATTCAAAATAAAAAAAATCAACCAAGCAATGGATCATGATTTTCTGGTGTTTGATGGAATGTGAGTAGGCATACAGCCTGGATGTATTTTCAAAGGTAAGTGATGATATTCATCATTATTGTCTTTTTGGATTAGTTCAGATATATCTCATAACTATAATTGTTTTATGTATATATTTATATGTCTAGATGTTATGTGTGCGATTTGCATGTTCCCTATAGAAAAAAATCTACATAAAATCTAAAAGTGTATTCTGATGTAAAATTAACCAGTAAAAACAATGCTTGTGTTCCTGATACACCAACTATTCCTTATTAGCATATAAGTTGAATCATGAAATTTATCTCCCTTGCCTGTCTCTCTTTATACCTCTGTATTTATCTAGATCTGTCTATCTCTCTTTTCTTATTCTTTATCCCTATTCCCCGTCTTGTCATCCCCTGTGTGCGAACTTATAAATTTCAACATGTCTAGATTGATAAGCTTCTCATTTACCGGTACCTAACTCCCGTTTTGAAGTTAGAAGTTTTAACTTGAATACACGTTGATATGTCAAGGTAACAGCAGGCATCGATCGGGCACATCCAAACGCCAACCTACACGGTGCAGATAAAGAACAGAAAAAAAACTAAGTCCCGATGTGCCTAGCAGATTAGAAGGCATTTTGCGACGCTTACATGCACCCAATATGGCAGTAGGCGTCGATCAGGCACTTCCAGACACTTACTTACACTGTTTTGAACATCGGAATTTTCAATTGAATACACGTTGACATGTGTTCGTCTATAGGATTCTCATCTACCTATACCTACGCCCCCCCCCACCGAGATGACTTTTGTTTGGACTTAGAAATTTTCAATTGAATACACGTTGAGATGACTTGGTCTATAGGATTCTCATCTACCTATACCTACGTCCCCTCTTGTTTGTACTTGGAAATTTTCAATTGAATACACGCTAAGATGACTTGGTCTATAGGATTGTCATCTACATATACCTACATACCCTCTTGTTTGGACTTAGAAATTTTCAATTGAATACACGTTGAGATGACTTGGTCTATAGGATTCTCATCTACCTATACCTACGTCCCCTCTTGTTTAGACTTGGAAATTTTCAATTGAATACACGCTAAGATGACTTGGTCTATAGGATTGTCATCTACATATACCTACATACCCTCTTGTTTGGACTTAGAAATTTTCAATTGAATACACGTTGAGATGACTTGGTCTATAGGATTCTCATCTACCTATACCTACGTACCCTCTTGTTTGGACTAAGACATTTTCAATTGAATACACGTTGAGATGACTTGGTCTATAGGATTGTCATCTCCCTACACCTACGTCCCCTCTTGTTTGGACTTAGAAATTTTCAATTGAATACACGCTGAGATGACTTGGTCTATAGGATTCTCGTCTACCTATACCTACGTCCCCTCTTGTTTGGACTTAGAAATTTTCAATTGAATACACGTTGAGATGACTTGGTGTATAGGATTGTCATCTCCCTATACCTACATCCCCTCTTGTTTGGACTTGGAAATTTTCAATTGAATACATGTTGAGATGACTTGGTCTATAGGATTGTCATCTACCGATACCTACGGCCCCTCTTGTTTGGACTTGGAAATTTTCAATTGAATATACGTTGAGATGACTTGGTCTATAGGATTCTCATCTCCCTATACCTACGTCCCCTCTTGTCTGGACTTGGAAATTTTCAATTGAATACACGCTGAGATGACTTGGTCTATAGGATTCTCATCTACCTATACCTACGTCCCCTCTTGTATGGACTTAGAAATTTTCAATTGAATACACGCTAAGATGACTTGGTCTATATGATTCTCATCTACCTATACCTACGTCCCCTCTTGTTTGGACTTAGAAATTTTCAATTGAATACACGCTGAGATGACTTGATCTATAGGATTGTCATCTCCCTATACCTACGTCCCCTCTTGTTTTGACTTGGAAATTTTCAATTGAATACACGTTGAGATGACTTGGTCTATAGGATTCTCATCTACCTATACCTACGTCCCCTCTTGTTTGGACTTAGAAATTTTCAATTGAATACACGTTGAGATGACCTGGTCTATAGGATTGTCATCTCCCTATACCTACGTCCCCTCTTGTTTGGACTTGGTAATTTTCAATTGAATACACGCTGAGATGACTTGGTCTATAGGATTCTCATCTACCTATACCTACGTCCCCTCTTGTTTGGACTTGGAAATTTTCAATTGAATACACGCTGAGATGACTTGGTCTATAGGATTCTCATCTACCTATACCTACATCCCCTCTTGTTTGGACTTAGAAATTTTCAATTGAATACACGCTAAGATGACTTGGTCTATAGGATTCTCATCTACCTATACCTACGTCCCCTCTTGTTTGGACTTAGAAATTTTCAATTGAATACACGCTAAGATGACTTGGTCTATAGGATTCTCATCTACCTATACCTACGTCCCCTCTTGTTTGGACTTGGAAATTTTCAATTGAATACACGTTGAGATGACTTGGTGTATAGGATTGGCATCTCCCTATACCTACATCCCCTCTTGTTTGGACTTGGAAATTTTCAATTGAATACACGCTGCCGCTGAGATGACTTGATCTATAGGATTCTCATCTCCCTATACCTACATCCCCTCTTGTTTGGACTTGGAAATTTTCAATTGAATACACGCTGAGATGACTTGGTTTATAGGATTGTAATCTACCTATACCTATGTCCCCTCTTGTTTGGACTTGGAAATTTTCAATTGAATACACGCTGAGATGACTTGGTCTATAAGATTCTCATATACCTATACCTACGTCCCCTCTTGTTTGGACTTAGAAATTTTCAATTGAATACATGTTGAGATGACTTGGTCTATAGGATTGTCATCTACCGATACCTACGTCCTCTCTTGTTTGGACTTAGAAATTTTCAATTGAATACACGTTGAGATGACTTGGTCTATAGGATTGTCATCTCCCTATACCTACGGCCCCTCTTGTTTGGACTTGGAAATTTTCAATTGAATATACGTTGAGATGACTTGGTCTATAGGATTCTCATCTCCCTATACCTACGTCCCCTCTTGTTTGGACTTGGAAATTTTCAATTGAATACACGCTGAGATGACTTGGTCTATAGGATTCTCATCTACCTATACCTACGTCCCCTCTTGTTTGGACTTAGAAATTTTCAATTGAATACACGCTAAGATGATTTGGTCTATAGGATTCTCATCTACCTATACCTACGTCCCCTCTTGTTTGGACTTGGAAATTTTCAATTGAATACACGCTGAGATGACTTGATCTATAGGATTGTCATCTCCCTATACCTACGTCCCCTCTTGTTTTGACTTGGAAATTTTCAATTGAATACACGTTGAGATGACCTGGTCTATAGGATTGTCATCTCCCTATACCTACGTCCCCTCTTGTTTGGACTTGGAAATTTTCAATTGAATACACGCTGAGATGACTTGGTCTATAGGATTCTCATCTACCTATACCTACGTCCCCTCTTGTTTGGACTTGGAAATTTTCAATTGAATACACGCTGAGATGACTTGGTCTATAGGATTCTCATCTACCTATACCTACGTCCCCTCTTGTTTGGACTTGGAAATGTTCAATTGAATACACGTTGAGATGACTTGGTGTATAGGATTGTCATCTCCCTATACCTACATCCCCTCTTGTTTGGACTTGGAAATGTTCAATTGAATACACGCTGAGATGACTTGGTCTATAGGATTCTCATCTACATATACCTACGTCCCCTCTTGTTTGGACTTAGAAATTTTCAATTGAATACACGCTGAGATGACTTGGTCTATAGGATTCTCATCTACCTATACCTACTTCCCCTCTTGTTTGGACTTTGAAATTTTCAATTGAATACACGCTGAGATGACTTGGTCTATAGGATTCTCATATACCTATACCTACGTCCCCTCTTGTTTGGACTTAGACATTTTCAATTGAATACACGTTGAGATGACTTGGTCTATAAGATTCTCATCTACCTATACCTACGTCCCCTCTTGTTTGGACTTAGAAATTTTCAATTGAATACACGCTGAGATGACTTGGTCTATAGGATTCTCATCTACCTATACCTACGTCCCCTCTTGTTTGGACTTAGAAATTTTCAATTGAATACACCCTGAGATTACTTGGATTACTATTTTGTATCGCTATCCTAGAGTAAATTTTATTTTGTGAACACAGTTATTTGCTATTTCTCTTCTACAGTTGAATAGATGTTGGGGGTTCTTTAAATCAATAGAAGAGGATCATATAAAAACGATAAACAACCACAGAATTCGCGCATAAGCCTGAGGAATCATAGAGTGGATGGAACGCCGAATATTTAGTGTAACTTAATCGCCATGTATATTTTATAAATTACTATATACACTTGTGCCCGATATTATTCATACCCCCCTTGAAAATTGAGTTTATTAGGTGTAACTTTTGTAAGAATTTATTGTTTACGTCCATATTGATACATATTCTTAATAAACCTCTTCTGATCATTTTCGTCATTTTAAAATCTCGGGATACTTGTAATAAAAGAAATATACAGCTATTTATAAAATCTGCAATGTTCAAAAATAATCATACCCCCTTATTTTTTCAGTATTAATCGAGTTTCTGACTGTTTGTTTTCTGTTTGATTCTTATTTTGAATGCTTTTATACAACCTTTGATTAATTTCATTTCGTTTTTTGCATTTTTCAGAAATTAAAATGATATCAACTGAAAACCAATAAAAGAATAAAAATTATTAGAATGGGGAAGAAAAAAGAGCTTAGTAATGATCTTAGGACTAAAATTGTGAATTCACATAAGGATGGTTTAGGTTACAAGTCAATTTCCAAGAAATTTGAGGTCCCTACAGCAACAGTACAGAGCATCATCAAAAAATTCCAGAGCCACCACACAACAAACAACTTGATTGGTAGAGGAAGGAAAAGGAAACTGTCTGCTAGAGCCACCAGGAATATTGTAAGAAGTGTTAATGCAAATCCAACCACCACTACTAAGGACATTTTAGAAAATCTGGAGTTTTCTGGCATAAAAATATCAAGGCAAACATTGCAAAGGACTCTGCATGAAAATGGTCTGAAAGGAAGAAGACCAAGAAGGACTCCATTGCACACCGGAAAACACCTTGCAGCACGTCTAAAGTTTGCTAGGACCCATGTGAATTCTCCAGAGTCCGTTTTCTCAAGTATTTTGTGGACTGACGAAACAAAAATTGAATTGTTTGGCCATATGGATGCTTCTTACGTTTGAAGGAAGAAAGGAGAAGCTTACAACCCAAAGAACACCATACCCACGGTGAAACATGGTGGTGGTAGCCTAATGTTTTGGGGCTCCTTTTCGGCTAGTGGTCCAGGTAGTTTGGTCAAGATAGATGGAACCATGAAGAAGGAGCAATATTTGGAGATACTCCAGAAAAAAATTAGACAGGATGCGGAGAAGCTCCATTTAGGACCAAACTGGGTCCTTCAACAGGATAATGATCCAAAACATACTGCCAAAATAGTCAAGAAATGGTTTGAGGATAATCAAATTAATGTTTTGGAATGGCCTAGCCAGAGTCCCGACCTGAACCCTATCGAAAACCTCTGGCACATATTGAAAACTGAGGTTAAAAAGCGGAAACCTAGAAATTTGAGGGATTTGGAGAACTACTGCATTGAAGAATGGTCAAAAATCAGTGTTGATGCTTGTAAAAACCTTGTTGATAAATATCCCAAACGGTTACAGGCAGTTATTAAGAATAAAGGGCATGCTATTGACTATTAGTAAGAGAGGTATGAATAATTTTGAACTAGTGCCATTATTGTTTTTCTTTGTATAATGTTTCAAACTTGCATAATTTATTAATTTGTTGAGTTTAAATTAAATGCTTATGCTTGATTTATTGTTTGAAATCCCTTTAATATTGTCTACCTTCTGGTTTGAGCAATATTCTTATAGAAATCTCAAAGATCCGAGGGGTATGAATAATATCGGGCACAAGTGTATATATATATATATATATATACAGAATGAGAGAAAGAGAGAGAGAAGGTGGGAGAGAAACTACAATAATCAGGTTAATTGTTAAAATAGATGTTGGAGAATTATATGGGAAAAACTCAAACGATGAATGAAATAAGCACAATGTTATAACTTGTAACGCTGTTTTATGACAAATATTTGTTTAAAATGTATTTGAAGACAACTATACAGTAGTAAGTAGGTATTGTGTTTGAACCGACCGACAGACTTGGGTAAAACTTTGGTGCATGAATATCACTCGTGTCACGCATGGAAAAGAAAGGGTTTTTATCGTTATAATAGGCAGACGATTGCTCCACTGTTAATGTCTTACCAGGTTAAAGAAAAATTGGAGCCAAGTAAAGCATCTTCTGTTAAACCGACAGTAAGAAAAGATTATACCCTACGAGATTACGAAAGTTAGTTTTGTACATATCTAAGGCAACGATAATGAAGGTGAAACATGCACGTCAAAGCCAAAGATAATAAACTTGAGACATACACGTCTCAGTCAAGGCTAATGAGCTTGAAACATACACGTCTAAGGCAAAGATAATGAACTGGAGACATACACGACTAAGGCAAGGATAATGAACTTGAAATATACACGTCTCAGTCAAGGCTAATGAGCTTGAAACATACACGTCTAAGGCAAAGATAATGAACTGGAGACATACACGACTAAGGCAAAGATAATGAACTGGAGACATACACGACTAAGGCAAAGATACTGAACTGGAGACATACACGACTAAGGCAAAGATAATGAAGGTGAAACATACACGTCAAAGCCAAAGATAATAAACTTGAGACATACACGTCTCAGTCAAGGCTAATGAGCTTGAAACATACACGTCTAAGGCAAAGATAATGAACTGGAGATATACACGACTAAGGCAAAGATAATGAACTGGAGACATACACGTCTAAGGCAAAGATAATGAACTGGAGACATACACGACTAAGGCAAAGATAATGAACTGGAGACATACACGACTAAGGCAAAGATAATGAACTTGAAATATTTTTTCTATCGTATCAGCTTTTACAGGCAGACTTTTTTGCTGTATCACAGCTCTTTTGTACAGTCATGCAAACAACAGCCTCAACCCGATATCGAAACTCAACCGCCAGCGGTTCTAAGAAAGGCTGTTTCTTGAATTAAATGAAACCACAATGATATTAGCAAAGTAGACTTTTGACAAACGAGCAAAAGTTGTCACCTGTTGAATTAGAATGCATGCTTCATGCTAAATTTACGGTAGAATACGGTGAAACTTGTGCCAATTTTTGCATTAAATATTAATCCCTTTTCATTATATACTGTGCATCGAACACTTACCATAAGATTTTGTTCGCTGCACCTTACCACAGTAAAGGTCCATTCAAAATTTCAACAAGATCGGTCCTGTAGTTTCCAAGAATATGGTATAGTGTTGAATAATCGCTATTAATCGTATTAATGCATACTGATCCATAACTGTGCACCTAATGGATACCATAATACCTAGTTTGTTACACCTTATCATAACAAAGGCTCATACAAATTTTCAGCCAGATTGGCCCAGTAGTTTCCCAGAAAATTTGGAACGTAGCATAAAAAGAACGTTACGTTATATTCTAGTGACAATTGACCATTTATACTTGCCATGGAAGATAGAAACGAATTGCTCCACTGTAGCTTTTCAATGCGATTATATAAGAAACGGCCGGGAGATGTGATCGAATTGCGACCGTTTATCAAAAGAGAATATAAATCGAAACCTTAATAAATACTAAAAAATAATACGAATATTTTAACATTAAAATGAATGGCTCTTGTCTTAGGCAGGCTCCATGTTTTTACAAGCTTCTGGGCTTGATCTTTAATCCTGATCTGATATAAAAGTCAGGTTCGGCCAATGATGGAGTACTGTTGCCACATCTGGGCAGGGGCTGCTAGAAGCAGCTTATCCTGCCTTGACAGAGTTCAAAATAGACTTTGTAGCTTAGTGGGGGGATGCCCTTTTCTCTTCCCTGCAACCTCTTTCCCAAAGGAGAGACGCTATGAGTCTGTCTCTGCTTTATCGTTATTTTCATGGCAAGTGCTCGTCCGAGCTCCAATCTATGATCCCCTCACCAAAATTCCACGAAAAACACTCGTCTAGCCAAAACTATTATCAATAACCAGATCCGACATGAAATAATATGAAAAGTGTTGATGTATCGTAAAAAAAAAACAACCAATCTTAGATTGACAGACTATGAATACTCACTGTAAGAGTACCTGCGCTCGAAATTTATGCAGCAAGTGTTGCGCAATCCCCGGCTACACCCCTCAGGATGAATGGAAACAATGCCGAGACAAGATAAGCGGAGACATACAGTGCATAGAATTCCCAAATGGTCACCCATCAGGTACTAGTCAGGCTCAAGGTTGCTTAATTGTGGTGATCTGGTGAGAACCAGTGTGTCAACGTGACAATGTTCTATATAATAGGAACGTACATTGCATGACTAACGAGCATAGAATCCCCTGTAAATTGACGAGTGTTTCAATAAAAAGTCCAACATGATCAATACTAAATATCGATACAAGATGTGTCTTTGTTGTGTTTCACTTTTTGCTGGTCGGTGGCCATTTTTATTGTTTTACTTTTTACTAGTTTACTCGTTTGCCCTTAAAGGGTAGGATGAAAGGTGTCCAAAAGTGATTTTCAGATTTTAGTGTCTTTTATTGTCTTGAGAAAACAATTTTTACTTGATGAGTGAAAAAAAATAAAACTCAGGAAGCCTCTACTAATTCAAACAGGCCCTATTAAAAGTACTACTAAAACCAAGTTTCTACCTCCCTCCTCTTTGAAATGGAAATATTTTTTAAGTGAAACAAATAAATCGTCAGGACACAGGAGCGCTACTAAAAGCAATAAATATGGTTATAAATAAGATTATATTTATATATTGTATATTTATATTTAAATCATTTTTTTGTTTTAATCAACGAGGTTAAATTATATTTATTTGTAAGGAAAACACGTTGAAAAAGGTTAAAACAAAAATATACTGTAGACCTTGTGTATGCTTTGAATAGCAGCAGTGGGTTTTAATATCGGACTTAAAACAGAGCAGTCATGAAATAGGTAAACAAATGCATTTTTTTTTAAATCGGAAGTCACAAACCAGATGGACAGTTTAAACACACAAACAAGCAAGCTAATTTGAGTTTTATAATTATACAGATAATTCAAATTTAATTTTTTTTTTAAATTGTTTTAGATGTCAAATAATCCCGTCAAACAAACGATTTATAAACAGATAAAAGATGCCCCCAATGTAGAAACGGTTATAAAACAAAACAACCAAACCAAACCAATCCTTTTGCATTGAGCACTCTTTAAAATCGAGAATGAAACCTGAAAAGGGTTGATATGCCATCAAAAGAAATAATCAAACCGAAGCAAACACCATGAATAAATATTTGAATAAAAATTTTAAACATGAACACTTTTTTCTAAGATTACTGGATTCGGCAATGCATAACCTGAAAAGGGTTGATATGCCATCAAAAGAAATATTCAAACCAAACCAAACCCCATGAATAAATATTTGAAGATATCAACAAAAAAGAATCGATACTTTATTTTGGTCTGATGAAATGTTATCCTTGAATTGGCATTCCACTGAAACATGTCTGCACATATGTAACCAATAACGTTTGTAGAATAAACAAACTATATACGAGCTCTGTCCTTTTGCATTGAGCACTCTTTAAAATCTAGAATGAAACCTAACCTGGTGATTCTCGATGCAAACTATGTGCTGCATACAAGCAAATGTAAATATACAACTTTGCACTCATTTTCGAGGGGCGTTCGTATATATAGGAGGGAGTGTGGGTGCGTATCTTTGCAGGTGTATATAACGAGAGCATATGTGCGTGCGTATGTGTATGTGCGTATGCATGCTTATCCGTGTACATGCATGCATGTGGGAGCGTGCATCTGTGGGTTATATTTGTATGCGGAGGAGTATGCCGGCGCGCCCGTGTGCACCCACATCTAACCAAAAAAGTGAATATCAATATACAACTTTGCACTCATTTTTGCTATAATAATTAAATACCTACAGGCACTAGTGTTTCATCCTTTCGGGAATCTTCAGTGCAGTTTTGAACCCCGCACCACGAGACACCTCTGGCTCGATTTAGCGAAAACCTAATCCATTCGGTCACCATTAACCGCGTGAAATAACGTCGAATTTAAATATTTTAATTGTAAATGTTCATTTACGTCAGTCAGAAAGTGATCTAATCGTTAAACGATGATCTATGCATAAGAGCTAAATTGACCAACTTTAATTCAACTGAAAGTGCTCAACGATAAGAAATGAATTTCTTAAAGGGGCTGTCATAATTATTTTTTTGCTATAATAATTAAATACCTACAGACACTAGTGTTTCATCCTTTCAGGATTCTTCAGTGCAGGGTGTCACGATTAACACCAGCCGAACGATTCGAACCCTGCACCACGATATATATATATATATATATATATATATATATATATATATATATATTATACCTGAGGGGATCAGAGGGGATTTCAAATTGCATTGTTATGATAATAGAACTTATGCATTCATGACCTGAAAGTTTCATCTCTCTATTGCAGATATTGATAGTGTGAGACTAATGCCATAAAAGAAGACAGCGAAACGAAAAACCATGAGTAAATATTTGAGGATGAAATGAACTTGAAACTTCTTTATATAACGTGGCAGTTTGGAACAAATGACAGAAAGAAAGAAAAATCCAGGTCCGCAGTTTTTCTTTCTTTTATTTACATAAGTCGTTTATTACTGTTACCCTCCCGTCCTGACACCAGCTTAAAAGTCTCTCGATTTTGCTCCACTACACGCCGTTATATGTCCATTTTTTTCAGGCAAACTCTTTCTTCCCTCTTCATTTTACACGTCCATCTCCTTCGGCGCCGACTTTGTTTTTCCTCGACCACGTGGTGTCCTTTTTTTTCTTTTTCTTCAGACGCAAGCCCGGGCACACTTACTAATTTGCATATGTGTTAAAACACTGCTCCTGCTGCCGCCATCCATCCTTCGGCTGCCGCTGATATTTTCATACGCGCTCATATACGCTCTGTTAAAGAAGATTTGGCATTAACCTGCCATAAAACAAAACAACCAAACCAAACTCTACAAATAAATACTTGAAGATAAAAAGAAGTTGAAACATAAAAACTTTCCAAAATAACTGAATCCAGCATTAATTAACCTGAAAAGGGTTGATATGCTGTAAAACAAAACAACCAAACCAAACACTTTGAATAAATGTTTGAAGATAGAAAAAAATTAGTACATAAAATATTTACCAAAATGATGTGTTACTTTGGCCTTCGGGCCGAGATCAAAGTGTAGTATCTGTTCCGGCAGATACTGCAAGCAAAGACCATATGTTGGGGCAATCCCACATTTAAGACCTTGGTCAATGTAGGGGCAACCCTTCATACCAATTGTCACTATCCAGCTCCCCTACTCCCCGGGAAGTTGGTCCCCGTTTCCCCTTCACTCCTCACTTTAAAAATCGGCCTTGTGCCTAATTTGCTCGGTGGGGGAGCAAATAAATACTTCAAAGTGTAGTACCTGTTCCGGCAGATAATACAAGCAAAGACCATATATGGGGCAACCCCACATATAAGACCTTGGTCAATGTAGGGGCAACCCTTCATACCAATTGTCACTATCCAGCTCCCCTACTCCCCGGGGAGTTGGTCCCCATTTCTCCTTCACTCCTCACTTTAAAAATCGGCCTTGTGCCTAATTTGCTCGGTGGGGGAGCAAATAAATACCATCTGTTCCGGCAGATACTGCAAGCAAAGACCATACGTGGGAGCAATCCCACATATCAGACCTTGGTCAATGTAGGGGCAACCCTTCATACCAATTGTCACTATCCAGCTCCCCTACTCCCCGGGGAGTTGGTCCCCATTTCCCCTTCACTCCTCACTTTAAAAATCGGCCTTGTGTCTAATTTGCTCGGTGGGGGAGCAAATAAATACCTCAAAGTGTAGTACCTGTTCCGGCAGATACTGCAAGCAAAGACCATATGTTGGGGCAATCCCACATATAAGACCTTGGTCAATGTAGGGGCAACCCTTCATACCAATTGTCACTATCCAGCTCCCCTACTCCCCGGGGAGTTGGTCCCCATTTCCCCTTCACTCCTCACTTTAAAAATCGGCCTTGTGCCTAATTTGCTCGGTGGGGGAGCAAATAAATACCTCAAAGTGTAGTATCTGTTCTTCAAATGCGGCACTTCCATTTCTTGTTCTCTTTCAGTAGAGGAGAAATCCTTCACGGCTGAGACAATTTTTATTTTTGTACCTTTTCTCCGCGTTAAAAAACGACCCTGGTGTCTAACTCTGTCCCGTGGGGAGGCAGTGTAAATATGTTTTATGATAGAAAGTCAAATAACATCATGAATAAATATTTTTTTTTTTTTTCAAAATTAATGCATTCGGCATGAAATTATCTGAAAACTGGTTATGTACTATAAAACGAAATAATAACACCAAAACCTGATGGAGCGCGTATGACTACGAGGAAAAAAATCACGAACAGCGAAGGATGGATGGCAAGCGATTGTATTAGCAGCAGGAGCAGTGTTTGAACGCGTATGCAAATTAGGAAGTATGCACGAGCTGACGCGAAAAGAATAGGGGAAATAGGACACCAGGTGGTTGAGAAGAAACAAAATCGGCAAAATTCTTACGGGGGGGGGGCATTCATAAACGTTACTTTAAATATATATATACATCAGGTCACATAGTCGCCAACATAGGAACGTATACAGCATGTTTGTCGAGCCCAGCATCAATTGTAAACTAACTATAGCTTTGATAAAAAAAATAAATCTAAAATGATGAAGTTAAACTGATCTTTGATTCACTTTGTGAAAAGATGTGTATTTGTTGTATTCTACCTTTAGATTTATTGTTTTTTATTGTTTTTTATTGTTTATGATTCAAATTTTATTATTTAAAAATCTTCTTTTGTTTTAGATGTCAACGAATCAGGTGAAACAAACGATTTATAATCGGATGAAAGACGCGCCCAACGTGGTTACGTCGGAAGAATCTATACCGTTGGTGAAATCGGGGAAATATGTGCTTATCAGCGAGTGGTCAAGTCTCAACTTGTTGGCGGCCCAAAATTGTCGAAAATTGATGGTCCCCGGCAAAACGTTCGAGACAACCCAAATTGCGTTCGCCCTCCCCAAGGGATCAGCGTTGAACTCCGAAATGTCAACATTGTGAGTCCCCGTTTTTAGTTTTGCTTCGCAATCCTTATGCTGAGAATTGTCAATTTGGATTATTTACTCACAAAGTGTGACACAAGGTCAGTGTTTAACAGGGAGTATATTCAACTCACTGAAAAGGAGCACTGTAAATGAGGCAGATCTTTTTTAATTTTTTTTTTTTTTTTACAGATGAGTAACCACTTATTTAGGTCAGAAAACGCTTGAGATACAAACAGCCAATCGAGAAAACAGCAATTTCCCCCTTTGTCAGAAAAATTGCTCATCGAATATGATGAGTAAAAAAAAAAGTAGAAGAGAATGTTTTCATCTTTTTCACTATTATTAAATTATTGTTATAATAGTTTATCAGTAATAATTATATTAATATTATTAGCAAAGATAACCGCGTTTCGCGTGGGACGTCACTGTGCACTCGGGTACCCGCGGTTCGACCACCCTTGCAGTAAGTTAATGTTATAAGAGCAACTGTTGCTTAAGGTGTTTTACCTGAAAGCACTTCGTTCAAGATACATTGAGATCATTGCCAAGGCTGCTGCAAAGAAGGTGGGCTCTCTATACCGTGCTTGAAAGTTACTTACTCCTGAAAGTATCCTCTACCTCTACAAAGCGGCCATTCGCCCATGTATGGAGTACTGCTGTCACATTTGGGCTGGTGCATCTGCTACTAGTCTCTCACTCCTGGACAGGATCCAAAAGAGAGTCGCCAACCTAATAGGTCCCGAACTGTCATCTAACCTTCAGCCCCTGTCCCACCGACGAAATGTTGCATCCCTCTGCCTGTTTTACAAGTATTTTAATGGTGGATGCTCTGACGAATTACAAGCCCTTGTACCCCCTCGACGAAAATACCCCCGACAAACCCGACAAGCAGCAAAGTCCCACCCCTACACAGTTGAGATCCCTAGATGTAAGAAAGCCTTTTACTCTAATATCTTCTTCCCCAGAACTGCAGGACTTTGGAATTCTCTTCCGGTTTCCTGCTTCCCCAACTGTACTGACATGCAGAAGTTCAAGTGTCATGTGAACAGACATCTTGCTCCTAAACTCCCTACATAGTGAGTACCTCTGTAACTTAGGTCCCTGATAGTAGCCCCCTACATCAAAATGACAATGTGCCTTGTTTGGGGTGAAAATGTAATAAAAAAAAAATTTTTTTTTAAACATTTAACTACCTCTTGAAGTGACTGAAATCTAACCATGAACTTTAAAGCAAATAGATTTTATTCACGTTGACAGTTATATTGTTGCACATAAAAATTGGAACAATTACAAAATAACAAACACATTTTTATCAAAGACATAGCAAGGTGCCCCAGCTTAATGTGCACCATCCTTAGGTAGGAAGTTTATGAAAGGCTGCACCAAATATGACCTTACATTTTGACCTTAACCTTGTGCACCATCCCTAGGTAGGAAACCATCATCATTTCAGATTTGATCATGATCGGTCCAGTGGTATAGGATGTACGAGAGTATATATATATATATATATATATATATATATATATATATACATAGGCTATGACCTTTATCTATGACCTTTACCTTTGACCTTTACCTTGGAAAATGAGTGGGGGACAATCATCATCCCAGGTTTGATCATGATCGGTTCAGTGGTGTGAACTGTAGGAGAGCATCTATACATAGACTATGACCTGGATCTTTGACCTTAACCTTAAAAAATGGTGTGCAGCATCCCTGCGTGGGGGGGGGGCTATTATCATGCCAGATTTGGTCATGATCCGTCCAGTGATGTGGGCTGTAGGAGAGTTGTACACACAGACACACACACACGAACGATACTACTTTATATATAGAGATATGTGTTTCACTCATAGGTAATTTATTTCATTATTTATTATGCACATATTACTTTCTGTTTAGATCAGAAATTTTGTATGTAGCGAACTAAGAATCATGGTCATATGTGTCACTAAGTCAGATTTTTGAAAACAATACTATCCACAAACTTCAGAATTATGTTGCTTTCTCTTTTTTTTTAATTTTCTTCCTTTGAAGATTGTAACGCTCGGTATAGGGCAGCCAAACCAGCTGCCAACATTGCCCTGCTTTTTATTGAAACCAACCGAGAGCTCTTTTAAGTATCCTTGTTGTTCCCTTAAGTGCAATTGTCTGGATCTCTTTTGCACTCATTTGCGAGGAACATAATAGAAATGATGATGCGACTTAGTGGCCAAAGCATCAACCACCATTTTTAAACCTTGGACGAAAAAAAAATCAAGTTAGATATAAAAATGCCAATAAAACACTTTTCCGCAGGTTAAGATATCTTTTTCAAAAGAATACGAACCAATCATGGTCACGTATACCTATCGACTTTGCTTGCTCGCTTGACAGGCATTACTACCTTAAGCAGCTGCGTTGTCAATGACAATGATACACAGTTTACGTTGAAAAGATTTTTTTGCCATACTGGCTTTTAAAATGTTAATGGTACTCCAATTTTTGTGGCTTTTAAATTTTTAATGGTACTCCAATTTTTGTGGCTTTTAAAATTTTAATGGTACTCCAATTTTTGTGGCTTTTAAAATTTTAAAATTTTAATGGTACTCCAATTTTTGTGGCTTTTAAAATTTTAATGGTACTCCAATTTTTGTGGCTTTTAAAAATTTTAATGGTACTCCAATTTTTGTGGCTTTTAAAATTTTTTAATTTTGATGGTACTCCAATTTTTGTGGCTTTTAAAATTTTAATGGTACTCCAATTTTTGTGGCTTTTAAAATTTTAATGGTACTCCAATTTTTGTGGCTTTTAAAATTTTAATGGTACTCCAATTTTTGTGGCTTTTAAAATTTTAATGGTACTCCAATTTTTGTGGCTTTTAAAATTTTGAAATTTTAATGGTACTCCAATTTTTGTGGCTTTTAAAATTTTGAAATTTTAATGGTACTCCAATTTTTGTGGCTTTTAAAATTTTGAAATTTTAATGGTACTCCAATTTTTGTGGCTTTTAAAATTTTGAAATTTTAATGGTACTCCAATTTTTGTGGCTTTTAAAATTTTAATCGTACTCCAATTTTTGTAGCTTTTAAAATTTTGATTTTAAAAATTAGGGGACTTTACTTTTAGAACGACCATCGTATGACAGGATGCGCTCCAGACGCCCATGCACAGCTATCATCAATCGCTGGTAACAATGCATTTAGAATGGTGGTAACTATGTAGAAATATACATTCTAAAGCACAAACGGTTGTTCGTTTTAATGGTACAACTTCCGTCTTCGCAGACCTCTAACTTTTAAAGATAAAATACGAGGCTTTACTGTTGGATTGACTTTCGTATAACAATTCAATTCAATATCATTTTGTATCTTTTTTTTTTTAGAATCAACATCATGAGAGAGGCGGGCCTGGTAGAAAAATGGCGTTGGTTTTGGTTATGAAAGCATGGGGCCTGTTCCAAGCCGACTGACCAAACACCAGTAACGCTGGACATCGAGTCACTAGGTGGCGTTTACATCGTTTTTGGACTTTTCACGTTAGCCGCGTCACTCATTTTCGCGTTTGAAATATTCAACCACAATCAGAATAGACGGAAGAAGAAAATCCCGCTTAATGACGTCACGCAATATTAAGTAAATAGAATATTTCATTTATTTGTTTGCAAAATGCTTGCAACAAGAAATATCGTAAATTTACGTTTAGAAATCAAATGGTTTAATTGACTTCCGCTTTGAGATCACCTGGGACTCTTACTTGTTGATTATATTTGTTGCGCATAAAATAGTTTCAGACATTAAAATTTGTAAAACAGCAGGAGCTATTTGTCGTACCGTAATTTGTTGTGCGTTAATTTGTCATACCTAAATATCAAATAAATCGGGAATGAGCAGGAGGAAATTATGGTAACTTAATTTGTCATGCGAAATTTGTATAACCGTGTTTTTTTTCGAGAGAGATTAGCCGCGTCTTTCATTTTTGCGTTTGAAATATTTAACCACAACCAGAAAAGACGAAAAGAATCTCACTTAATGACGTCACACGTAATCTTTTTCTATATATCTTCTATCTTCTTCTTCTCTTCTCTTCTTCTCTATATAAATAAAATGAACTCATTTTTTCCCGTCGGATTTTGACCTTAATAGGATTAAAAATCAAGATATTTAATGCAAATATAATATGCACAAACGGCAGAACAATATCTGAAGTGTGTTATAGGCTTATTATTTCTCAAATTCCTCGATAATCTTAGATTTCTATACTTTTTCTGCTGAGAAGTCACGGCCAAAATCGGTTAAGATCAATGGAAGTGGTAAAATATTTTCTCTCTAATAAATTCCTCCTCCCCCTGCCACCACTTAACACCGTTTGGGGATCGTTCACAAGGAACAGTTAAGAAGAGAACACCGGTTTGGCTTCGTAGTTCTTTCATGTGAAGTTATTTAAAATCACTAAACTAAGCTGCAGTCTCTGTGGCGTAGTGGTTAGCGTGCTGGACAATTCACATTATATTTTCACGTTCGCGCCGACCTACCGTAGTCGTTTTTTTTTTTTTTTCCTAAACAACTGGAATGGACTTTTCTTGGTGGCCGAACTGTTAACGTTGCAGATGTTTTTGTTTTGTTTTTTTTTTCACACTTTATTTTCCTACTTTTACTCATGACTCCGGGTTTGATCCTTCCTACTTACCTACCATAACATTTTTTAAAACTCCCCCCCCCCGTCCCGGAAACAAACACTCGGGCAACGCCGGGTACCCCCGCTAGTATTAAATAAATAATCTATCTTCTATCTATCTTCTCTTCTCTTCTTCTCTATATAAATAAAATGAACTCATTTTTTCCCGTCGGATTTTGACCTTAATAGGATTAAAAATCAAGATATTTAATGCAAATATAATATGCACAAACGGCAGAACAATATCTGAAGTGTGTTATAGGCTTATTATTTCTCAAATTCCTCGATAATCTTAGATTTCTATACTTTTTCTGCTGAGAAGTCACGGCCAAAATCGGTTAAGATCAATGGAAGTGGTAAAATATTTTCTCTCTAATAAATTCCTCCTCCCCCTGCCACCACTTAACACCGTTTGGGGATCGTTCACAAGGAACAGTTAAGAAGAGAACACCGGTTTGGCTTCGTAGTTCTTTCATGTGAAGTTATTTAAAATCACTAAACTAAGCTGCAGTCTCTGTGGCGTAGTGGTTAGCGTGCTGGACAATTCACATTATATTTTCACGTTCGCGCCGACCTACCGTAGTCGTTTTTTTTTTTTTTCCTAAACAACTGGAATGGACTTTTCTTGGTGGCCGAACTGTTAACGTTGCAGATGTTTTTGTTTTGTTTTTTTTTTCACACTTTATTTTCCTACTTTTACTCATGACTCCGGGTTTGATCCTTCCTACTTACCTACCATAACATTTTTTAAAACTCCCCCCCCCCGTCCCGGAAACAAACACTCGGGCAACGCCGGGTACCCCCGCTAGTATTAAATAAATAATCTATCTTCTATCTATCTTCTCTTCTCTTCTTCTCTATATAAATAAAATGAACTCATTTTTTCCCGTCGGATTTTGACCTTAATAGGATTAAAAATCAAGATATTTAATGCAAATATAATATGCACAAACGGCAGAACAATATCTGAAGTGTGTTATAGGCTTATTATTTCTCAAATTCCTCGATAATCTTAGATTTCTATACTTTTTCTGCTGAGAAGTCACGGCCAAAATCGGTTAAGATTAATGGAAGTGGTAAAATATTTTCTCTCTAATAAATTCCTCCTCCCCCTGCCACCACTTAACACCGTTAACAAGGAACAGTTGAGAAGAGAACACCGGTTTGGCTTCGTAGTTCTTTCATGTGAAGTTATTTAAAATCACTAAACTAAGCTGCAGTGCTCTGTGGCGTAGTGGTTAGCGTGCTGGACAATTCACATTATATTTTCACGTTCGCACCGACCTACCGTAGTCGTTTTTTTTGTTTTTTTTTCCTAAACAACTGGAATGGACTTTTCTTGGTGACTGAACTGTTAACGTTGCAGATGGTTTTTTTTTTTGGTTTTTTTTCACACTTTATTTTCCTACTTTTACTCATGACTCCGGGTTTGATCCTTCCTACTTACCTACCATAACATTTTTTAAAACTCCCCCCCCCCGTCCCGGAAACAAACACTCGGGCAACGCCGGGTACCCCCGCTAGTATTAAATAAATAAACGGAATGTTCTGTTTATTTACTTGCAAAGGCGATTTTAATTTTAATATATATATATATATATGTATATATATATGTATATATATGTATATATGTGTATATATATATGTATATATATATATGTATATATATATGTATATATATGTATATATATGTATATATATATATATGTATATATATATATATATATATATATATATATATATATGACATTAAAATCGATAAAACTTCAGGTAAATTGTCAAAGTTGAAAGTTTGTTAAATGTTATGGAAAAGAATAGAAATCGCGATTGACTTCCGTTTTGGGGTCACCTCTAACCTTTAGTTGCTGATTGTGTTTGTTGTATATAGAATCGTTATGGCCATTAAATTTTATAAAACCTTCAGGCAAATTGCCAGAATTATAAGAATAGTAGTTCGATGGTAGAAACTATTGGAGCGGAAATTTTTCTGTGTCTATGTAATAGAATGTATTATTCGATTCAAACGACACTCTTCTGGAGGTTGAAGGTTCTAATTGTCAATGTGGACGATACAAAGAATGCAATTGTGGCTTAGTGGGGATGCCCTTTTCTCTTCCCTGCAATCTCTCTCCCACAGAAGAGATTAGCGAGCCTGTCTTTGTTTTATCGTTATTTCCATGGCAAGTGCTCGTCCGAGCTCCAATCTCCTCCCCCTCGCCCAATCTTTCACAAGAAACACTCGTCTGGCTGAAACCACTGTCAGTAATTTTTCCCACTCTTTATCTGTGCCTAAATCAAAACGTAGATTCCATGAACAAAGCTTCTTTCTTAGAAGTGCACGCCTGTGGAACTCTCTTACGTTTGCCTGTTTCCCACCTGACTACAACTTGGATGTCTTCAAGTCCAACGTAAACAAATTCCTGACAAATCGCTCCCTTATCAAATCTCTAATACTAACGATTACTACGATACGATCCCATTGATTACTGTACACGCAATAACCCTTGTCCCCGAATGGCTTTCGGGCCTTGATAAGTGGTGACCTCCATGTAAAAAAAAAAAACTTACTGAAAGAACAAGAACATGTTAACCCTTTTATTAAGTAAAGAGTTCCGTTTGAACCTGCGCAGGGATTCCTGAGTTCGACAGTAATATTCCTGAGTTTCACAAAAATTGTAATACAAAGTATTCTTGGCGCCAGCGACCGAGCTTCTGCTTGTGACGGGATTGGGAGGGAAGAAGAAAACAAGAAAAACGTAATTTTGTAGATGATTTTTTTTTTATAGCAATTTGCATATGAGGTGGTATGTTGTCAATTAAAAGGACGAATTAGTGAGACGGGGTTTTACGTTGAGTAAAACTGAATTGAACGTTTCGATATTTCGCGTGCGAGTTTACATATACAGGGTGAATCAGAGGAAACGGATGTTTTGGATTCACCATTTTTCATGCAAGTTCACGACTCCACGGTAACATGAGGGCAATAAATTAAAAAGAAAAACAATTCAAAATCAATAACTAAAACAAAATTTAATAAAAAAAGACAAACAAATAACAACAAACTAAACAGCATCTTAAGCAGGTTTAAAGAGTACCTTCCTCACTCCTTATCACTTACTCAAGAAGAGCAAGGAGTGTTCTAAAAAAACATCTGTTTACCGTGACTCACCCTGTATATAAGGAGAAAGGGTAATCTCCAAAAATACCGTTAGGGCTTACAACATGGCCGCCAGAAGAGTCAACAAAAAACTGCGAATAAAATATATAAAACTCGTAATTTCTGTTTTTAAAGTGGGTTGTCAATTTTCTTTATGAAATATACTTCCAAAATAAACTATTACAGTCGTTTAAAACATAATAGAAGTATTATTTTTTATTTTTGAAAAACAATGTTTACAAAATGTCTACGCACGTTCGTAGACATTTTGTAAACATATACAAAATAGTTTTGGAGCTAGTTTTATTAATGCGTGTATTTTGAAATGTAAATCACTGGCGACCATGTTTGAATAGGCGGTATATGAAAGGGGCCAACCCTCAGTTTGTTCAGGTATGCTGAAAACGAATACCGCAAGGAAAATTAGCACAGACAGACGAATAGTTTTCGAGATAGTAATGCGTGTGTTTTGAAATTTAAATCACTGGCGACCATGTTTGAACAGGCGGCATATGAAAGGGGCCAACCCTCAGTTTGTTCAGGTATGCTGAAAACGAATATCGCAAGGAAAATTAGCACAGACGGACAAATAGTTTTCTAGATATTAATGCGTGTATTTTGAAATGTAAATCACTGGCGACCATGTTTGAACAGGCGGCATATGAGAGGGGCAAACCCTCAGTTTGTTCAGGTATGCTGAAAACGAATATCGCAAGGAAAATTAGCAGAGAATGACAGACTACTAGTTTCGGAGCTAGTTTTATTAATGCGTGTATTTTGAAATGTAAATAACTGGCGACCATGTTTGAACAGGCGACATATGAACGGGGGTAACCATCAGTTTGTTCAGGTATGCTGAAAACGAATATCGCAAGGAAAATTAGCAGAGACAGACAGACTACTAGTTTTGGAGCTAGTTTTATTAATGAGTGTATTGGTAAATGTAAATCACTGGCGACCATGTTTGAACAGGCGACATATGAGAGGGGCCAACCTTCAGTTTGTTCAGGTATGTTGAAAACGAATATCACAAGGAAAATTAGCAGAGACAATTAGTTTTCGAAATAGTTTTATTAATGCGTGTATTTTGAAATGTACATCACTGGCGACTATGTTTGAACAGGCGGCATATGAAAGGGGCCAACCCTCAGTGTGTTCAGGTATGTTGAAAACGAATATCGCAAGGAAAATCAGCACAGACTGACTATAGATTCACCATCAAAGTATTGAAATATTTTTTTAATTTTATAAAGGAATCACTACTTATCAAGCCCCAGAGGCCACTCGAGGATAAGGGTTAAAGTGTGTACAGTAGTCAATGGGACAATATCATAGTAATCGTTAGAAGTGTAAATTTGCTAAATTGGATTACTTAAGAGGAACGGCTCATCAAGAACTTGTTTGCATTGGACTTGAAGACGACGAAATAAAAATATAAAGTTGAAAGAACAAGCGAAAAATATCATTTTAACGATGCCTTTCAAATCGTAAACTGATTGTTTACATTTTTTTTTACATTTTTCGAAGACAATAAAAAGTGTACAATAAAGCAAACCTTTAGAATCCTAAATAGATCTCCTGGGAGCATTTTTGCAACATGAAAAATATACAAACCAAAATAAAGAGAGGAGGCAACCCTACTCAAAAATATGGTTTATTACATCGCCTAAAAAAAAGAAGAATCGGGGGCTCCAATAATACGATAATTTGGTGGGGAAGTAAATTGTTTTCTTTTTTCTAACTTGGTTTTAAAAAGTTTTTCTTGCTTACATTTATTTTCATAAACTCTAACCACACCTCACAACCCTAATCCGGCCGGTCGGGAAAAAAGTTTTTATTTTTTTAAATTTTGTTGAAACCGACAACACACATACGCACGCACGTACACACATGCACACACACACGCACGCACGCACGCACACATACGCATCGCTTGTCACCAAGCTAAAGAAGAGAGAAGGTGGGGGAAGGAGAGAAAGGATCGTGTTCTCTGCACTGCACGTGCCGGGGTCAAACGGAAGTTAAATGATATCGATTACAAATGGCTCGACAAAGTTGTGTCTGAACTTTTTATTCTATGAAAGTTAAGATTAATAAAACGAAATAATCGTGACCCGTGGAAATTCCACGGCGCATATTTCGCATTCAAGAGAACAAAACGAAAAAGTAGTGAACAAATAAATATATAAGGAAATGAATGTTACCAAAGGCAAGATAAGTTACTCTTCTACGTACCTAGATCACATTTTTGTTGTTTTAACTTATTTTAAAACGTTTCTTTAACACAAACAAAAGTAGCGCACAGTTTTAAGTTAGAACAATAAAGAAAGTGTCTGATATTTTACAGTCATCTTGTGAGACTCGATAATCGCTCCAAACTCGAAAATTAAGCAAAATACTGGTAGCAACACATCCAATAAATGTCAGCAAACGTTCGAACATGTTTTCTTTTTCACATTAGCGAAACTCTTATCAGAGCAAAAGCGAAAATGAGAAGCAAACACAAATGAAGAAGTCGGTTTTTATCGTTGAGCACAAAAACAAAAACAAAAAGAGTCTCTAATCTAATAGGCCCCGTGCTATAGGTCAATCTCCAAAGTCTGTCCCATCGCCTCCTCAGTGTTGCATCCCTGTTTACAAGTAGGCACCGCCAAAAATGGCCGAAAAATGAAGTTGTTGTTTTTTAAAACGAAATTACATTTATTATAAACCATGATTTCTGAGTAACTTTTTTTTTCCAGAAAGATAAAACCCTGAATTTTATCATATAGAAAGCTGAATAATGTAAAACTTTTTCTACTATTTTTAATTAAATTTTAAATGTTAAAATTTCCCAAAAAGTTAACAATTGACATTTTTTGTCTTGCACAAAAAGCAAAAAAGCATATATAAATATTTTTTAAAAAAGGTTTTTGAAAGAATTAAGTTGTTTATTTTTAGTCTAACTAAGATTTGGGGTGATTTTCTATGAATATATGCAAAAATATTATAATACAAGTACCTGGATTTCAAATAATTCCACTTATTCATATAGGCAACCAGTTACTTCGCGTCCATATAGAGTCCATATCGAGAATATTTACGTTTGTGTTTAATAAAAAGCAAACTATGGAAGACCAAACAGGCCAAATAAAACTTATTTTTCAGTGACGAAAATTTCAATGTATTATTAACGCTGAGGCTGGCCAGTACCAGATGGGTGACCATTTGTATGAGTTTGGTTTTTAATGTGTATGTGTGGGGGTTAGGCTCCCAAAAATGGGGGGGGGGTAAAGCAGAATAAAAATTAAAATTGACCCAGTCTAGAAAGATTTCTCCTTCATTGAACGAGGAAGAACTGTAGGGTTTTTTTGACTACATAAGCAACCCCGAGGCTGGCCAGTACCAGATGGGTGACCATTTTGATGAGTTTGGTTTTTAATGTGTACTGTGGGGGGTCAGGCTCCCCCAAATGGGGGTGGGTGGGGTGGAATTCAAAGCAGAATAAAAATTAAACTAAACTACATAAGCACCCCTGAGGCTAGTCAGTACCAGATGGGTGACCATTTTGATGAGTTTGCTTTTTAATGTGTACGCGTGTGGGGGGGGACCAAGGCTCCCCAAAATGGGGGGGATTTAAAACAATAAAAACTAAACCACATAAGCAACCCTGAGGCTGGGCAGTACCAGATGGGTGACCATTTTTATGAGTTTGGTTTTTAATGTGTATGTGTGGGGGTTAAGCTCCCAAAAATGGGGGGGGGTAAAGCAGAATAAAAATTAAAATTGACCCAGTCTAGAAAGATTTCTCCTTCATTGAACGAGGAAGAACTGTAGGGTTTTTTTGACTACATAAGCAACCCCGAGGCTGGCCAGTACCAGATGGGTGACCATTTTGATGAGTTTGGTTTTTAATGTGTACTGTGGGGGGTCAGGCTCCCCCAAATGGGGGTGGGTGGGGTGGAATTCAAAGCAGAATAAAAATTAAACTAAACTACATAAGCAACCCTGAGGCTAGCCAGTACCAGATGGGTGACCATTTTGATGAGTTTGCTTTTTAATGTGTACGCGTGTGTGTGTGGGAGGGGGGGCTCAGGCTCCCCAAAATGGGGGGGGGGTTCTTTCTGACAGGTTGTTCAAGAGATTCACGCATAATTCACAATTCAGTCATAACACACCCGAAAACCAATTTAAATCAACTTTAGAAAAACAAGTGCATCGTTGGACAACATCGGCAATTTGACAATAATTTATTCTAAGCTTCCTTTTGTGTAATTTTGACACTGCAAGTGTACGGGCCATACTAAAATAATAACTTTATTTAGAATGCCATTCTTAACATGGGGGGGGTCAAATATTCTGCACTTTCACCTACGGTTTAACCATTTTTTTACGGTGCGTATTTTTCACAGTATAAAAAAAGTACTGTTTCTAGTTTAAAATTAATTTTTCACTATAAAGTTTCGTTTATGGCAGACGGGCGAACAAATGTCCGCTATAGTTTCGGTAAAATAAAAATAAACACGTGTAATAATAAAAATAAATTTTTATTTACCATCCATAATTTTGTCTCGCAATGAAAAGAGAAACGTCTCGTTTCTATGTGAGTGTTGACCAACATAAATTGTACTGATTCACGCTTGCACCGGTTTTGGCAGTCATGGAGATTCAACAAAATTATTTCAGCGCGTATGATCCACCGTAGTCGAAAGGCGGCAAACGTTATCAAATGGGATCGAAAAACTGATGATATTTTTTAACACAAAGGGCACAATATTTATCGATTTTTTTTTTGTATCGATTCTTCAAAGAATTCCCTGTTTAATAATGGTCATGCAATGTTCGGCTCGCTAAAAAAAAAAATATTAATTTATTTATCAAAGATTTTAAAATGGCTTTTTTCGTATAAATATTAAAAAAACTTTTTTTTATTTTTGCTTAGCTTAAATTAATTATTTTACTTAACATGTTCACCGAATTTCACACTCCAAAATCAAAAGCGGAATAATTAAACACAATCAAAGTTCTGATATTCAGACGTCAAAATAAGGTATGTAAATAATTGTTGTTTTTTTTTTTTTTGCTTTTTTTTAATCTATAATCCTGTCCCTTACAACAACGGAATATGTTTTGTTTAGTTTCAGATGATTATTTTAAGCATATTTGTTCCCACTTCAAAACAGGGGGGGGGGTTGTAAGCAAAAAAAATATATATATAAATATCATTTATGAAAAATAAGTACACTGTTATAAAGTTCATTCTTTCCTTAATAATCGCTGAAAATTTCGTATTGATTGGATAATTACCTGATTTTTGGCAGATTTTTAAAAAGACGGTCCGTCAAAAAGTACTTACCTGCCCCCCCCCCCCAGTTTTGGCGGTGCCTAAAGTACTTTAATGGGATGTGCTCTGATGAACCAATAGCACTTATACCAGTGGCCGGAAAACATGTACCGGGAAAACTCGTCTCTGGAAAAACCGTACCCGGAAAACTCGTACCGTTCAGTTTGTCCAGGCATGCTGAAAACGAATATCGCAAGGAAAATAAGCAAAGACAAATAGTTTTGGAGCTAGTTTTATTAATGCGTGTATTTTGAAATGTAAATCACTGGCGACCATGTTTGAACGGGGGGGAAAATGAAAGGGGGCAACCCTCAGTTTGTCCAGGTATGCTGAAAACGAATATCACAAGGAAAATTAGCAAAGACAGACAAATAGTTTTCGAGATAGTAATGCTTGTATTTTGAAATGTAAATCACTGGCGACCATGTTTGAACGGGGGGCAAATGAAAGGGGGCAACCCTCAGTTTGTCCAGGTATGCTGAAAACGAATATCACAAGGAAAATTAGCACAGACAGACAAATAGTTTTCGAGATAGTAATGCTTGTATTTTGAAATGTAAATCACTGGCGACCATGTTTGAACAGGCGGCATATGAAAGGGGCCAATCCTCAGTTTGTTCAGGTATGCTGAAAACGAATATCGCAAGGAAAAGTAGCACAGACAGATAAATAGTTTTCGAGATATTAATGCGTGTATTTTGAAATGTAAATCACTGGCGACCATGTTTGAACAGGCGGCATATGAAAGAGGGCAACCCTCAGTTTGTTCAGGTATGCTGAAAACGAATATCGCAAGGAAAATCAGTACAGACTGACTATAGATTCACCATCAAAGTAGTGAAATATTTTTTTTTATTTTATAAAGGAATCACTACTTATCAAGGCACAGAGGCCACTCGAGGATAAGGGTTAAAGTGTGTACAGTAGTCAATGGACAATATCATAGTAATCGTTAGAAGTGTAAATTTGGTAAATTGGATTATTTAAGAGGAACGGCTCATCAAGAACTTATTTACATTGGACTTGAAGACGACGAAATAAAAATATAAAGTTGAAAGAACTATCATTTTAATGATGCCTTTCAAATCGTAAACTGCCTGTTTACATTTTGTTACATTTTTCGAAGATAATAAAAAGTGTAAAAAAAAGCAAACCTATAGAATCCTAAAAAGATCTCCCGGGAGCATTTTTGCAACATGAAAAATATACAAACCAAAATAAAGAGAGGAGGTAACCCTACTCAAATATATGGTTTATTACATCGCCTAAAAAAAGAAGAATCGGGGGCTCCAATAATACGATAATTTGGTGGGGAAGTAAATTGTGTTCTTTTTTCTAACTTTGTTTTAAAAAGTTTTTATTGCTAACATTTATTTTCATAAACTCTAACCCCACCTCACAACCCTAATCCCGACCTGTCGGGAAAAAAGTTTTTATTTTTTTAAATTTTGTTGAAACCGACATACGCACGCACGTACACACATACACACACACACACACACACGCACGCACGCACACACACATACACGCACGCACGCACACATAAGCAGCATCGCTTCTTGTCACCAAGCTGAAGAAGAGAGAAAGTGGGGGAAGGAGAGAAAGGGTCGTGCCGGGGTCAAACAGAAGTTAAATGAAATCGATTATAAATGGCTCGACAAAGTTGTGTCTGAACGTTTTATTCTATGAAACTTAAGATTAATAAAACGAAATAATCGTGACCCGTGGAAATTCCACGGCGAATATTTAGCATTCAATAAGAACAAAACGAAAAAGTAGTGAACAAATAAATATATAAGAAAATGAATGTTACCAAAGGCAAGATAAGTTACCCTTCTACCTACCTAGATCACATTTTTGTTGTTTTAACTTATTTTAAAACGTTTATTTAACACAAACAAAAGTAGCGCACAGTTTTCAGTTAGAGCAATAAAGAAGTGTCTGACATTTTACAGACATCTTGTGAGACTCGATAATCGCTCCAAACTCGAATATTAAGCAAAATACTGGTAGCAACACATCCAATAAATGTCAGCAAACGTTCGAACCTGTTTTCTTTTTCACATTAGCGAAACTCTTATCAGAGCAAAAGCGAAAACGAGAAGCAAACACAAATGAAGAAGTCGGTTTTCATCGTTGAGCACAAAAACAAAAACAAAAAGAGTAACAGTAAAACGAATATCGCAAGGAAAATTAGCACAGGCAGACAAATATTTTTCGAGATAATAATGCGTGTATTTTGAAATGAAAATCACTGGCGACCATGTTTGAACAGGCGGCATATGAAAGGAGCTAACCATCAGTTTGTTCAGGTATGCTGAAAACGAACATCACAAGGAAAATTTGCACAGACAGACAGACTTCTATTTTTGGAGCTAGTTTTATTAATGCGTGTATTTTGAAATGTAAATCACTGGCGACCATGTTTGAACAGGCGGCATATCAAAGGGGCCTACACTCAGTTTGTTCAGGTATGCTGAAAACGAATATCGCAAGGAAAATTAACAGAGACAAATAGTTTTGGAGCTAGTTTTATTAATGCGTGTATTTTGAAATGTAAATCGCTGGCGACCATGTTTGAACAGGCGGCATATGAAAGGGGCAAACCATTAGGTTGTTCAGGTATGCTGAAAACGAATCTCGCAAGGAAAATTAGCAGAGAATGACAGACTACTAGTTTCGGAGCTAGTTTTATTAATGCGTGTGTTTTGAAATGTAAATCACTGGCGACCATGTTTAAAAAGGCGGCATATGAAAGCGACCAATCCTCAGTTTGTTAAGGTATGCTGAAAACGAATATCGCAAGGAAAATTAGCAGAGACAGACATACTACTAGTTTGGGAGCTAGTTTTATTAATGCGTGTGTTTTGAAATATAAATCCTTGGCGACCATGTTTTAGCAGGGGGCATATCAAAGGGGGCAACCCTCAGTTTGTTCAGGTATGCTGAAAACGAATATCGCAAGGAAAATTAGCACAGACAGACGGATAGTTTTCGAGATAGTAATGAGTGTATTTTGAAATGTAAATCACTGGCGACCATGTTTGAACAGGCGGGATATGAAAGGGGCAAACCCTCTTTTTGTTCAGGTATGCTGAAAACGAATATCGCAAGGAAAATGAGCACAGACAAATAGTGTTGGAGCTAGTTGTAAAGGGTGGTTAGACTAAAACTCATAAGAGCCAGTAATCTAATTTACAACTAGCTTATCGACAGTAGACACTTTCACTGAGTTTACGTGTGTGTGTGTGTGTGTGTGTGTATGCGTGTGTGTGTGTGTGTGCTTCGTTAACATTCGGACTGTCCATTTTAAAATCGTTCGGGTATGCTGAAAACGAATATCGAAAGGAAAATTAGCACAGACACGTAGTTTTTGATATATTAATGCGTGTATTTTGAAATGTAAATCACTGGAGACCCTGTTTGAACAGGCGGCATATGAAAGGGGCCAACCCTCAGTTTGTTCAGGTATGCTGAAAACGAATATCACAAGGAAAATTAGCAGAGACAAATAGTTTTAGAGCTAGTTTTATTAATGCGTGTATTTTGAAATGTAAATCACTGGCCACCATGTTTGAACAGTTTTAACAGGCGGCTTATGAAAGGGGCCAACCCTCAGTTTGTTCAGGTATGCTGAAAACGAATATTGCAAGGAAAATTAGCACAGACAGACAAATAGTTTTCGAGATGTTATTGTTTGTATTTTTAAATGTAAATGCATAAAAACACATATACACACACACTTTAATACACACACACACTCGCATGAACACACACATACACAAACACACACGTACACACAAATACACACCAACACAAATCAACTTTCCGTTAAAAACTGTCATGAGGTGGGGAGGAGTGAGTGTCATAAGTGTCAAGCGAATTTGAAAGTTAACGAAATGGATTTCATTTCAACTTCGTTTGATCTAGGCACGTGCCAATTTCTCCTTCCCTTCGCCCCCCCCCACCTCCACACTGCCTCTCTCTTTCGGGTCGGGGTTGTTTTTAGGTCGTAAAAATAACCGTTTTTTTTTTGTTTGTTATTAAATTGTAATTTTTTAAGAAATTGTTACCTTAAAAGTTAAGAAAGCCATTCTTAATGTAGAGAGGAGCATGTTAACTATTCTGTCCAATAATTTAATAAGCAGAAGATCTGATAAAAATTCAATTTAACTTGGAAATTTCATCAAAAAATCTTGCAGAAGTTTTCTTTGATATTTTTTTTATTTTACAAGCTGCCCCAGCGTCGCAGCGTAGTATTAACACCTCCAATCTCTCCATGATAAGAACGGCTTTCTGAAAAAAAAACACCTCCCAATCTAGAAAGCCGTTCTTAACATGGAGAGATTGGGGGAGGGGTATTCCGAAAGTCGTTCTTAAAATGGAGAGAAGAGGGCGTTTTGTAACTATTCCGTACTTGCATCTAACAATTTAATAAAAACCATCAAATGTTAAATAAAAATAAATAAAAATAAGATAAATAAAAAATAAAAAAAATAAAAAACATCAAATCAAATAAAAAACGATCAATGTGTAATATCTGTTAACGAAAATATTTTTTTTAATTATTAGCAAATAATTCAAAGTGTAGTATCTGTTTTATTATTATTAATGACAGTTTAAAGGCTCCAAAATCACTTTCGAATTTAACATCAACTGTCGCATTAACTCGCATCCTATAATTCTGAAATCTCGTCCCAATAGTGTAGAAGCGCCCATTTCAACCTAATAACATGGATTTCAATTTGATAAAACAACTACCTAATAAAAAAATGTACTAATTTTTATACAAATACAGAAAAAAGAACAGTTACTACGTTTAGCCAGAAAGAAATAATTAGTAATTATGCATTTATGTTACCGTGTTTTTGTGTTTGCATTTCCTTTTTTGTTTTGTTTTTTTCGTTTTTTCATTTGAAATTCAAGTTTCACGACAACTTGATTAAAATGTTAGAATACAAAGAATAGATTTCTAAATAATACCGTTTTTATTTCGGCACGGTAGCATAGGATGCATATACTTTTGAACGTTTTTGTTTTTTTCCTATTATAACTATACGTATATTTTCTTGTGTCTATGACGTAACTGTTCCTTAGTTCGTCTTTATCAATGTTACAGCATATTCCAAATATCACATCAATCTGTAGAGTGGTTTATTTAAGTGATATTTTAAGTTTTAATTAAAGAAAAAACAGATACTACAGTTTGATTTTGTCCAAAATGTATGGGTAGAAATATTTCTTTCCACGTGGCTGCAGATTCCCGCTAAATTGCTTCGTATGATATATATATATATATATATATATATATATATATATATATATATATATATATATATATATATATACCAATTTTTAAAAAAAATTTTTCTAACTTTTCAAAGTTTCGGCTGCTAACATATCTCTCTCTCTCTCTCTCTCTCACTCTCTCTCTCTCTCTCTCTCTCTCTCTCTCTCGCACACGCGCGCTTCTCCGTGTCCTTATATATAAACAGAGAGAGAGGGAAAAGGGGGGAGAGACCGAAAGAGACAGAGAATGTGCCTACATGCTTCAACGCCAACGGCGCACACACCCACATACACACACACTTGCATTAACACACACATACACAGACACACACACGTCCACATTCACTCTTCAAACTAAACAAGTTTAAATGAACCAATGAAAAGGCAGCTACGTAACACAAACTCCATAAAAGGTAAAAAGGTTGTGTCGTCAACTGCGAACTGTTTGATATTTCCCGGAAAAAGTTAACGGTTTTCACGCCGATGGTGAAATATAAAAGAGCCCCAAAACGGGCTGTAAATTCAGTTTGACCGTGGCAGCGAGACGAGTTCCCGGAGAATAGATGACCAGCCAGGAGACCCAGCTAAGCCGCCGCCCTGCCGCTGCTTTATTTCTGCCTATTTCTCTGATGTCAAACAAATTTAAAGGTAACACAGTTTTCTCATTTCAAAGTAGACAAGTAGACGACGCATTTATTTCAGTTGTGTAAACTGCACAAGTGTTCAAATGAACGTTGTTAGTATGCGCACACAGTTCATAAACACGTCGAATTTCTTTTCAAAGTTCGACACTTGTGTAGTTTACACGATTTTCACGTTTAACGTCTTTTTATATTTAATTTTATATTTTATTATACAAAATACTGTTAGAAAGCTAGCCAATAAATATAACCGTGACAAGTGTGCAGTTTATAGACCATAATTTTCTTGGATAAAATATTTTTAATTTAAATCTAAATTAAAGTCTTTTTTATTTCATTTGTTAGATGAAAGCATACATATAATATTATTTAAAGGCGGTCCATAAACTGTAGAATTACCGTGATAATTGTGCAGTTTATATACCGTGCTGTTCTTGGATAAAATATTTTTAATTTAAATCTAAATTAAAGTCTTGTATTCAATTTGTTAGATGAAAGCATACAAATAATATTATTTAAAGGCGGTCCATAAACTGTAGAATTACCGTGATAATTGTGCAGTTTATATACCGTGCTGTTCTTGGATAAAATATTTTTGATTTAAATCTTAATTAAAGTCTTTTTTATTTCATTTGTTAGATGAAAACATACATATAATATTATTTAAGGGCGGACAATAAACTGTAGAATTACCGTGACAATTGTGCAGTTTATATACCGTGCTGTTCTTGGATAAGATATTTTTAATTCAAATCTAAATTAACGTCTTTTTTATTTCATTTGTTAGATGAAAGCATACATATAATATTATTTAAGGGCGGTGAATTAACTGTAGAATTACCGTGACAATTGTGCAGTTTATAAACCGTGCTGTTCTTGGATAAAATATTTTTAATTTAAATCTAAATTAACGTTTTTTATTTCATTTGTTAGATGAAAGCATACATATAATATTATTTTAGGGCGGTCCATAAACTGTAGAATTACCGTGACAATTGTGCAGTTTATAAACCGTGCTGTTCTTGGATAAAATATTATTAATTTAAATCTAAATTAACGTTTTTTTTTATTTCATTTGTTAGACGAAAGCATACATATAATATTATTTAAGGCGGTCCATAAACTGTAGAATTACCGTGACAATTGTGCAGTTTATATACCGTGCTGTTCTTGGATAAAATATTTTTAATTTAAATCTAAATTAACGTCTTTTTATTTCATTTGTTAGATGAAAGCATGCATATAATATTATTTAAGGGCGGTCAATAAACTGTAGAATTACCGTGACAATTGTGCAGTTTATAGACCGTCCTTTTATTGGATAAAATTCTGGATGTGTATTTTCCCCCCTAAAGTCCAACCCTCTCCTCACCGTGGTAGGGGGGTGTAACGTTGTAGTTTAACAGCTACACGGCTAAATGGGCTCTGGCAAAAAAAAAAAAATCCAGAAAATGTCGGCATGAGTTTGTTGCGTCCGTCATTTGGTCGTCTTTTTATACGCTTGCATGTGGCGAGCAAAAAGGCGTGAAGGGAGCAGGTTGAAAGGAGAACAATACCCGAAAGATGTAAACCGAACGAAAGAGAAAAATGGGCCTCCTGCAAGGCCCCGTGTTCTCCCCAGCCTGCTCCCAGTTTCCCCGACTTTGCATGCAACTGGTTTTGAGCTTTTGGAAAGCTCTTTTCTCAGTGTCGGGGTGTTGACTCCACTTCCAAGTTAACAAATAGCTGCAAGTCTGGGTACGGTCCGATTGGTTCCGAAGCTCTTCCGCTGTGAGGTGCGCTTTCGAATCTCCCGAAGGGGGCTACCCTCTAAGCAGGCGACACGTGCTCGTGTTACTATGTAATGCATGCTTGCCTCGACTCGACTAAGGACGACTAGAGTTCGACTAGATTGTGTGCTCACAAGCCACTTTAAGGCCGCTTTTATTGTTCCTACTATCTACGAACTCCGAAACGGTATGGTAGTGCAATTATATATGACCGTCCTCCGATACGAAATGGTAGTGCAATTATATATGACGGTCCTCCGATATGATAGTAGGAATGCCAGTTTTGTGAGCGATCATCGCCGTCTTATGAACACAAACTAGTGGTATCTTTACGAATCCTGTTGGGTAGAGAGAACACCTCTGTTTTCTGCTCCGCCTGTTATTCTGAGTAGAAACCGCTTTTTAGGAGATGTTCACAGCAAAGCTTGTTTTTATATAGTGCCCCTCCTTTCGGGAGTTCATCACCTCGCTGCCCAGACGAGAGCTTTCTCCGGTGGAACCTCTTTTTTTTTCTTTTTTTATTTTACTTTCCAGTTTAATGGCGAACGAACAGTCATCAGCAAGTGGTCTGCACCGACAGGAAGATGAGTATAGTATCAGCCTTTCTTCTTTTTATTTCGATTTCAGTCTTTGTGATTTGATAATTTAATTTAACTGTTTCCATTGTTCCAGCTTTCACACAGCAGTAGATTATCAACACTATAAATATCATCTCTTTTTTATAGATTGGAACAAGCAACGAAACCTAGCAGCATCACCGTTCCTGTCTGCCACATGTCTTGTGCAGTTTGAATCATGTATTTCTTTCTTTGTGTCCAAGCACATCTGGATACAATCAAACTGTGTATGATATATGTCTATCTGTTTCTTCCAACATTAGTATCTCGAAGTCTTGGCAGCAATCATTGTCATAGAAGTAGAGTAAGTATTCTTTTTCTTTCCTTCTGTGTGTATATTTTTGTAATTTCAGGTACTCCTCTTGATCATGATGGAATTCTACTATCAGCTATTGTGAGAATTATGTGGATTGGAAAAAACAACTGAATCCAGCAGCATCAGCTATTCTAGCTGCCACATGTTTCCTGTAGTTACAGAAGTCCTCAAGTAAGTGTTTCTTTCTTTGTGTACATGCACATCTGGGTACAATCAAATTCTAAACCATTAGCTTTATTTAAATGAATGCAGTTCTGCTTGCATTTCTTCTCATCAGCTAACTTATGCAACTACAAAAAAAATACTAGTACATGTGTGTTTGATCATAGCCAGAAAGTTAAATATATCATTTTAAAAATATCCATTAGTTATGTTGTCTCTCTTTATTATATAAATCAAAAAAAAATTTTAATTAATTAAAAGAAAAAAAATCATCACAGTAAAAATTATATATATGTAACAAAGAACACAAACAAACATGAAATTGCCATGAGTTTAAGCAAGAAGCAGAAAAGAGAAAAAGTGGAGATAACACCTGGGAAGTAACAGGTAAGAATTTTCTTTTATTTCTTGTCTCGAATAGCACAAAGATTTTTTTATGTATCAATTAAAAAAGAAATAACCCAAGTCAAAAAATTGATGGAAAAACTAAGCATTAAAGTTCAATTAAGCATTAAAAAAATAACTTCTAATAATTATGTGATCTATATATAAATTGTCTCCCTTGAATATATATATATATATATATATATATAAATGTATACATATATATATTCAAGGGAGACAATTTATATATTGTCTCCCTTGAATATATATATATATATATATATATATAATTGTATACCTTGAATATATACTAGTATGTGTTCCTGGCGTAGCCCCGGTGTTTGGTGGTGTATGCTGACCCCCCCCCCCACCACCAAAAAAAAAAGCAAAAAAACGGTTAATTTTTTTAAATTTGCCCCCTATTATGAACCCTTAAAATTCTTTGTTTTGGGCTCAAATCAAGATAATTAAGTTAGATCCATGTCCAAGAAAACTATATCTAAAATTTCAAGTGTTTAGACAGATAATTGTCGGAGGAGTTTTGTAGAGTTTTCAAAGGTCAAATCGTTGAACTTTGACACCTTAATCGCCAAATTTCTGTCCAAATACCAATCGCATAGATTTTCCAAAATCTCAGTACCCTGTATATCAAATTTTGAGTCTGTAGACTAAAATTGACAGAGTTATTGCCTAGGGAAATGTACACACACACAGACAGACATTTTCACTTTTATAGATAGATAGATAGATAGATAGATATATAATGAGAGACAGAAAGATAACTATATTCAATTATTAATGAATTAGTGGAGATAGTTGTCAAATTTTGGGGGATATGTATGGCAATTTAGATGGCAAGACTTACTGCTATAGTGCTCAATGCATTAGTAAAGGTTACTGTTTAGACTTAAAATATATAGAGAGAAATTCAAATGACAGGACTTATATGTAGATTGCTCAATACATCAGTAGAACAAGGTAATAAGTTTAAAAAATGCATATGTCAATTTAGATAACCACACTGTTTTTGGTATTCTTGTGTGAATATGACATAATGTAATATAAATTTTAATAATTTTATTCAAAATGTTATGGATTCTCAATGAAAAATCTAAAATGTCAATATTGCTCTATGTATGATAAAGCATTGGCATATAATTTTCTTTCATTAATATAAACGTTTGATAATATCAGCTCTTTCTAGTGATGAGCACTATTTAAAGTGTAATTATTAAGTAAAAATCTAAATAAGATGTGTTTATTGCTCTGTCTTATTGAGCACACTCATATAACTCTAGTTAAATCTTAATATTTATATCTCTTGTAATAAAATAAACGTTTTATAATATCAGCTCTGTCATGTGTTGAGCACTTATTTAAAGTGTAATTATTAAGTAAAAATCTAAATAAAATGTCATTATTGCTCTATGTCTCATTGAGCACTCTTATATAACTCTGGTTCAATCTTAATGTTTATTTATCCTGTAATGAAATAAACGTTTGATAATATCAGCTCTGTCTAGTTTGAGCACTATTTAAAGTGTATTTATTAAGTAAAAATCTAAATAAAATGTCTTTATTGCTCTATGTCTTATTGAGCACTCTTATATAACTCTCGTTCCATCTTAATGTTCATTTATCCTTTAATAAAATAAACGTTTTATAATATCAGCTCTGTCTAGTTTTGAGCACTATTTAAAATGTAATTACTAAGTAAAAATCTAAATAAAATGTCTTTATTGCTCTGTCTCATTGAGCACTCTTATATAACTCTGGTTAAATCTTAATGTTTATTTATCCTGTAATAAAATAGACGTTTTATAATATCAGCTCTGTCTAACGTTGAGCACTCATTCAAAATGTAATTATTAAGTAAAAATCTCTTATATAACGCTCGTTTATAGATATTTGAATAAAATTAATATTATCAGCTCTTTTTTCGAAGCTTTGCATTTAGTTTTGAAAACATTTGTCATTTATAGCAGAGAAATTTCCTTTAAGAGTGTTCAATGTATGAGTTCATCTTTGGAGTTATTTGAAAACTATAAATTTCTGTTATGCGATCCAAAATTTTCTTTGAGACCGCAAAATAGATAAGTACAGCTCTGTAGTGAGTTTTAAAATTGTGTATTGCGAGTATGCTGGAAAAGTAATTACCACAGTGCTTCGTGGTAGAGTTCTGTGGAAAGATTTGAAAGAATTTTTCTCATTTATGCTAGACAAATTTACTTCGAGTAAAGCTCTTTCGTACGTTTAAACAATATATATATGCCAATGATGCTTGCATGTGCTCCATAGTTTAATATAGCTGTGTAGTAAATTTAAAAATTGCTTTGTTTCATTATACAAGACGATTTTACTTTAAGAGTGTTCAATGCATTTATAGAGCTTTGTAGTAAGATTTGGAAAATT
Source organism: Euprymna scolopes (assembly GCF_053919585.1). Lineage (NCBI taxonomy): Eukaryota > Metazoa > Mollusca > Cephalopoda > Sepiida > Sepiolidae > Euprymna > Euprymna scolopes. The sequence continues at coordinate 101,507,936 of NC_136503.1, forward strand.
TTGGCAATTATTTAAGACAAATCTACTCCCAGAGTGCTCAATATATTAGTAGAGCTAAATAAAACATTTGAGAAACAGATATGGCATTTCAACTGCATAAATTTATTTTGACAGAGTTCAATACATTAGTAGAGCTAAATATAGACTTTCAAAAAACATGTATGGCAATTCAGCTACACGAATATACTTTGAGAGTGCTCAATACATTAGTAGACGAAAGCATAAAATTCAGAAAACATGAAGAGCTCTGCAGTATGCTTTGAAAACCTAAAGGTATAGATATACTGTAAGTGTTTAAAATATATATATATATATATATATATATATATATATATATATATATATATGACAAGTATTTGAAACAAGTTTCCTATTTGAGTGCCTAATATATTTGAGAGCTCTATGGTAACTTTAAAAAACATATTTCAAAATTATATTAGACAAATTGTCTTTGAGAGTGCTCATTTCTAAGTAGAGCTCTGTAGAAAATTTTTGAGACATGTTCAGCAATTTAAGTTCATATCAGTTAATAAATAAAGCTATATAGTGAGTTTTGCAAATTTATATGGCACTTATCCTAGACAAGTTAACTCTTGTAGCTGTGCAATACATAAGTAGAGTTCTGCATTAGTTTTGGGGGTATGGTTCTCACTTTATTAGGCCAACAACTTGGACACATTATACTCTGGACAAATCCATTGAGGACAACCAAAGGTACCCTATTTTTTCCACTCTGCTGAATAAGACTCATCTGTCTTGGTTCACTCTTGGGACATTAAAACAAAAACGGTGAAGAATTAAAAAAAAAAAAAAAAGAATGCAAAAATGTAATTGTCTTTGCAAGTCATTCACTTTCATAACATATCACTTTCATAACACAAAACCATCTGTAAGAACTTGATAAAAGAATGCACAAACAATAAAATACAACTTTGCTGTCTTGGAATCTGTAATTCCCGCACACCTCAAAAAAAAAAAGAAACCTTCCTAATGCAATACTTTTCAAGCAATTACCGTGTCAGACTTGGTATTGCAATGACTCTGTAAACTGAAAAAATATGTATAAAAAAAATTGTTAAGCAAAATTGATTCATGTTAACACCTCTCCCAACACCACAGATTAACTACAAAAATACTTGATAAAGCAAGACACAATTACAAATGTGTATGAAAAAATTCAAAATAAAAAAAATCAACCAAGCAATGGATCATGATTTTCTGGTGTTTGATGGAATGTGAGTAGGCATACAGCCTGGATGTATTTTCAAAGGTAAGTGATGATATTCATCATTATTGTCTTTTTGGATTAGTTCAGATATATCTCATAACTATAATTGTTTTATGTATATATTTATATGTCTAGATGTTATGTGTGCGATTTGCATGTTCCCTATAGAAAAAAATCTACATAAAATCTAAAAGTGTATTCTGATGTAAAATTAACCAGTAAAAACAATGCTTGTGTTCCTGATACACCAACTATTCCTTATTAGCATATAAGTTGAATCATGAAATTTATCTCCCTTGCCTGTCTCTCTTTATACCTCTGTATTTATCTAGATCTGTCTATCTCTCTTTTCTTATTCTTTATCCCTATTCCCCGTCTTGTCATCCCCTGTGTGCGAACTTATAAATTTCAACATGTCTAGATTGATAAGCTTCTCATTTACCGGTACCTAACTCCCGTTTTGAAGTTAGAAGTTTTAACTTGAATACACGTTGATATGTCAAGGTAACAGCAGGCATCGATCGGGCACATCCAAACGCCAACCTACACGGTGCAGATAAAGAACAGAAAAAAAACTAAGTCCCGATGTGCCTAGCAGATTAGAAGGCATTTTGCGACGCTTACATGCACCCAATATGGCAGTAGGCGTCGATCAGGCACTTCCAGACACTTACTTACACTGTTTTGAACATCGGAATTTTCAATTGAATACACGTTGACATGTGTTCGTCTATAGGATTCTCATCTACCTATACCTACGCCCCCCCCCACCGAGATGACTTTTGTTTGGACTTAGAAATTTTCAATTGAATACACGTTGAGATGACTTGGTCTATAGGATTCTCATCTACCTATACCTACGTCCCCTCTTGTTTGTACTTGGAAATTTTCAATTGAATACACGCTAAGATGACTTGGTCTATAGGATTGTCATCTACATATACCTACATACCCTCTTGTTTGGACTTAGAAATTTTCAATTGAATACACGTTGAGATGACTTGGTCTATAGGATTCTCATCTACCTATACCTACGTCCCCTCTTGTTTAGACTTGGAAATTTTCAATTGAATACACGCTAAGATGACTTGGTCTATAGGATTGTCATCTACATATACCTACATACCCTCTTGTTTGGACTTAGAAATTTTCAATTGAATACACGTTGAGATGACTTGGTCTATAGGATTCTCATCTACCTATACCTACGTACCCTCTTGTTTGGACTAAGACATTTTCAATTGAATACACGTTGAGATGACTTGGTCTATAGGATTGTCATCTCCCTACACCTACGTCCCCTCTTGTTTGGACTTAGAAATTTTCAATTGAATACACGCTGAGATGACTTGGTCTATAGGATTCTCGTCTACCTATACCTACGTCCCCTCTTGTTTGGACTTAGAAATTTTCAATTGAATACACGTTGAGATGACTTGGTGTATAGGATTGTCATCTCCCTATACCTACATCCCCTCTTGTTTGGACTTGGAAATTTTCAATTGAATACATGTTGAGATGACTTGGTCTATAGGATTGTCATCTACCGATACCTACGGCCCCTCTTGTTTGGACTTGGAAATTTTCAATTGAATATACGTTGAGATGACTTGGTCTATAGGATTCTCATCTCCCTATACCTACGTCCCCTCTTGTCTGGACTTGGAAATTTTCAATTGAATACACGCTGAGATGACTTGGTCTATAGGATTCTCATCTACCTATACCTACGTCCCCTCTTGTATGGACTTAGAAATTTTCAATTGAATACACGCTAAGATGACTTGGTCTATATGATTCTCATCTACCTATACCTACGTCCCCTCTTGTTTGGACTTAGAAATTTTCAATTGAATACACGCTGAGATGACTTGATCTATAGGATTGTCATCTCCCTATACCTACGTCCCCTCTTGTTTTGACTTGGAAATTTTCAATTGAATACACGTTGAGATGACTTGGTCTATAGGATTCTCATCTACCTATACCTACGTCCCCTCTTGTTTGGACTTAGAAATTTTCAATTGAATACACGTTGAGATGACCTGGTCTATAGGATTGTCATCTCCCTATACCTACGTCCCCTCTTGTTTGGACTTGGTAATTTTCAATTGAATACACGCTGAGATGACTTGGTCTATAGGATTCTCATCTACCTATACCTACGTCCCCTCTTGTTTGGACTTGGAAATTTTCAATTGAATACACGCTGAGATGACTTGGTCTATAGGATTCTCATCTACCTATACCTACATCCCCTCTTGTTTGGACTTAGAAATTTTCAATTGAATACACGCTAAGATGACTTGGTCTATAGGATTCTCATCTACCTATACCTACGTCCCCTCTTGTTTGGACTTAGAAATTTTCAATTGAATACACGCTAAGATGACTTGGTCTATAGGATTCTCATCTACCTATACCTACGTCCCCTCTTGTTTGGACTTGGAAATTTTCAATTGAATACACGTTGAGATGACTTGGTGTATAGGATTGGCATCTCCCTATACCTACATCCCCTCTTGTTTGGACTTGGAAATTTTCAATTGAATACACGCTGCCGCTGAGATGACTTGATCTATAGGATTCTCATCTCCCTATACCTACATCCCCTCTTGTTTGGACTTGGAAATTTTCAATTGAATACACGCTGAGATGACTTGGTTTATAGGATTGTAATCTACCTATACCTATGTCCCCTCTTGTTTGGACTTGGAAATTTTCAATTGAATACACGCTGAGATGACTTGGTCTATAAGATTCTCATATACCTATACCTACGTCCCCTCTTGTTTGGACTTAGAAATTTTCAATTGAATACACGTTGAGATGACTTGGTCTATAGGATTCTCATCTACCTATACCTACGTCCCCTCTTGTTTAGACTTGGAAATTTTCAATTGAATACACGCTAAGATGACTTGGTCTATAGGATTGTCATCTACATATACCTACATACCCTCTTGTTTGGACTTAGAAATTTTCAATTGAATACACGTTGAGATGACTTGGTCTATAGGATTCTCATCTACCTATACCTACGTACCCTCTTGTTTGGACTAAGACATTTTCAATTGAATACACGTTGAGATGACTTGGTCTATAGGATTGTCATCTCCCTACACCTACGTCCCCTCTTGTTTGGACTTAGAAATTTTCAATTGAATACACGCTGAGATGACTTGGTCTATAGGATTCTCGTCTACCTATACCTACGTCCCCTCTTGTTTGGACTTAGAAATTTTCAATTGAATACACGTTGAGATGACTTGGTGTATAGGATTGTCATCTCCCTATACCTACATCCCCTCTTGTTTGGACTTGGAAATTTTCAATTGAATACATGTTGAGATGACTTGGTCTATAGGATTGTCATCTAACGATACCTACGGCCCCTCTTGTTTGGACTTGGAAATTTTCAATTGAATATACGTTGAGATGACTTGGTCTATAGGATTCTCATCTCCCTATACCTACGTCCCCTCTTGTCTGGACTTGGAAATTTTCAATTGAATACACGCTGAGATGACTTGGTCTATAGGATTCTCATCTACCTATACCTACGTCCCCTCTTGTATGGACTTAGAAATTTTCAATTGAATACACGCTAAGATGACTTGGTCTATATGATTCTCATCTACCTATACCTACGTCCCCTCTTGTTTGGACTTAGAAATTTTCAATTGAATACACGCTGAGATGACTTGATCTATAGGATTGTCATCTCCCTATACCTACGTCCCCTCTTGTTTTGACTTGGAAATTTTCAATTGAATACACGTTGAGATGACTTGGTCTATAGGATTCTCATCTACCTATACCTACGTCCCCTCTTGTTTGGACTTAGAAATTTTCAATTGAATACACGTTGAGATGACCTGGTCTATAGGATTGTCATCTCCCTATACCTACGTCCCCTCTTGTTTGGACTTGGTAATTTTCAATTGAATACACGCTGAGATGACTTGGTCTATAGGATTCTCATCTACCTATACCTACGTCCCCTCTTGTTTGGACTTGGAAATTTTCAATTGAATACACGCTGAGATGACTTGGTCTATAGGATTCTCATCTACCTATACCTACATCCCCTCTTGTTTGGACTTAGAAATTTTCAATTGAATACACGCTAAGATGACTTGGTCTATAGGATTCTCATCTACCTATACCTACGTCCCCTCTTGTTTGGACTTAGAAATTTTCAATTGAATACACGCTAAGATGACTTGGTCTATAGGATTCTCATCTACCTATACCTACGTCCCCTCTTGTTTGGACTTGGAAATTTTCAATTGAATACACGTTGAGATGACTTGGTGTATAGGATTGGCATCTCCCTATACCTACATCCCCTCTTGTTTGGACTTGGAAATTTTCAATTGAATACACGCTGCCGCTGAGATGACTTGATCTATAGGATTCTCATCTCCCTATACCTACATCCCCTCTTGTTTGGACTTGGAAATTTTCAATTGAATACACGCTGAGATGACTTGGTTTATAGGATTGTAATCTACCTATACCTATGTCCCCTCTTGTTTGGACTTGGAAATTTTCAATTGAATACACGCTGAGATGACTTGGTCTATAAGATTCTCATATACCTATACCTACGTCCCCTCTTGTTTGGACTTAGAAATTTTCAATTGAATACATGTTGAGATGACTTGGTCTATAGGATTGTCATCTACCGATACCTACGTCCTCTCTTGTTTGGACTTAGAAATTTTCAATTGAATACACGTTGAGATGACTTGGTCTATAGGATTGTCATCTCCCTATACCTACGGCCCCTCTTGTTTGGACTTGGAAATTTTCAATTGAATATACGTTGAGATGACTTGGTCTATAGGATTCTCATCTCCCTATACCTACGTCCCCTCTTGTTTGGACTTGGAAATTTTCAATTGAATACACGCTGAGATGACTTGGTCTATAGGATTCTCATCTACCTATACCTACGTCCCCTCTTGTTTGGACTTAGAAATTTTCAATTGAATACACGCTAAGATGATTTGGTCTATAGGATTCTCATCTACCTATACCTACGTCCCCTCTTGTTTGGACTTGGAAATTTTCAATTGAATACACGCTGAGATGACTTGATCTATAGGATTGTCATCTCCCTATACCTACGTCCCCTCTTGTTTTGACTTGGAAATTTTCAATTGAATACACGTTGAGATGACCTGGTCTATAGGATTGTCATCTCCCTATACCTACGTCCCCTCTTGTTTGGACTTGGAAATTTTCAATTGAATACACGCTGAGATGACTTGGTCTATAGGATTCTCATCTACCTATACCTACGTCCCCTCTTGTTTGGACTTGGAAATTTTCAATTGAATACACGCTGAGATGACTTGGTCTATAGGATTCTCATCTACCTATACCTACGTCCCCTCTTGTTTGGACTTGGAAATGTTCAATTGAATACACGTTGAGATGACTTGGTGTATAGGATTGTCATCTCCCTATACCTACATCCCCTCTTGTTTGGACTTGGAAATGTTCAATTGAATACACGCTGAGATGACTTGGTCTATAGGATTCTCATCTACATATACCTACGTCCCCTCTTGTTTGGACTTAGAAATTTTCAATTGAATACACGCTGAGATGACTTGGTCTATAGGATTCTCATCTACCTATACCTACTTCCCCTCTTGTTTGGACTTTGAAATTTTCAATTGAATACACGCTGAGATGACTTGGTCTATAGGATTCTCATATACCTATACCTACGTCCCCTCTTGTTTGGACTTAGACATTTTCAATTGAATACACGTTGAGATGACTTGGTCTATAAGATTCTCATCTACCTATACCTACGTCCCCTCTTGTTTGGACTTAGAAATTTTCAATTGAATACACGCTGAGATGACTTGGTCTATAGGATTCTCATCTACCTATACCTACGTCCCCTCTTGTTTGGACTTAGAAATTTTCAATTGAATACACCCTGAGATTACTTGGATTACTATTTTGTATCGCTATCCTAGAGTAAATTTTATTTTGTGAACACAGTTATTTGCTATTTCTCTTCTACAGTTGAATAGATGTTGGGGGTTCTTTAAATCAATAGAAGAGGATCATATAAAAACGATAAACAACCACAGAATTCGCGCATAAGCCTGAGGAATCATAGAGTGGATGGAACGCCGAATATTTAGTGTAACTTAATCGCCATGTATATTTTATAAATTACTATATACACTTGTGCCCGATATTATTCATACCCCCCTTGAAAATTGAGTTTATTAGGTGTAACTTTTGTAAGAATTTATTGTTTACGTCCATATTGATACATATTCTTAATAAACCTCTTCTGATCATTTTCGTCATTTTAAAATCTCGGGATACTTGTAATAAAAGAAATATACAGCTATTTATAAAATCTGCAATGTTCAAAAATAATCATACCCCCTTATTTTTTCAGTATTAATCGAGTTTCTGACTGTTTGTTTTCTGTTTGATTCTTATTTTGAATGCTTTTATACAACCTTTGATTAATTTCATTTCGTTTTTTGCATTTTTCAGAAATTAAAATGATATCAACTGAAAACCAATAAAAGAATAAAAATTATTAGAATGGGGAAGAAAAAAGAGCTTAGTAATGATCTTAGGACTAAAATTGTGAATTCACATAAGGATGGTTTAGGTTACAAGTCAATTTCCAAGAAATTTGAGGTCCCTACAGCAACAGTACAGAGCATCATCAAAAAATTCCAGAGCCACCACACAACAAACAACTTGATTGGTAGAGGAAGGAAAAGGAAACTGTCTGCTAGAGCCACCAGGAATATTGTAAGAAGTGTTAATGCAAATCCAACCACCACTACTAAGGACATTTTAGAAAATCTGGAGTTTTCTGGCATAAAAATATCAAGGCAAACATTGCAAAGGACTCTGCATGAAAATGGTCTGAAAGGAAGAAGACCAAGAAGGACTCCATTGCACACCGGAAAACACCTTGCAGCACGTCTAAAGTTTGCTAGGACCCATGTGAATTCTCCAGAGTCCGTTTTCTCAAGTATTTTGTGGACTGACGAAACAAAAATTGAATTGTTTGGCCATATGGATGCTTCTTACGTTTGAAGGAAGAAAGGAGAAGCTTACAACCCAAAGAACACCATACCCACGGTGAAACATGGTGGTGGTAGCCTAATGTTTTGGGGCTCCTTTTCGGCTAGTGGTCCAGGTAGTTTGGTCAAGATAGATGGAACCATGAAGAAGGAGCAATATTTGGAGATACTCCAGAAAAAAATTAGACAGGATGCGGAGAAGCTCCATTTAGGACCAAACTGGGTCCTTCAACAGGATAATGATCCAAAACATACTGCCAAAATAGTCAAGAAATGGTTTGAGGATAATCAAATTAATGTTTTGGAATGGCCTAGCCAGAGTCCCGACCTGAACCCTATCGAAAACCTCTGGCACATATTGAAAACTGAGGTTAAAAAGCGGAAACCTAGAAATTTGAGGGATTTGGAGAACTACTGCATTGAAGAATGGTCAAAAATCAGTGTTGATGCTTGTAAAAACCTTGTTGATAAATATCCCAAACGGTTACAGGCAGTTATTAAGAATAAAGGGCATGCTATTGACTATTAGTAAGAGAGGTATGAATAATTTTGAACTAGTGCCATTATTGTTTTTCTTTGTATAATGTTTCAAACTTGCATAATTTATTAATTTGTTGAGTTTAAATTAAATGCTTATGCTTGATTTATTGTTTGAAATCCCTTTAATATTGTCTACCTTCTGGTTTGAGCAATATTCTTATAGAAATCTCAAAGATCCGAGGGGTATGAATAATATCGGGCACAAGTGTATATATATATATATATATATACAGAATGAGAGAAAGAGAGAGAGAAGGTGGGAGAGAAACTACAATAATCAGGTTAATTGTTAAAATAGATGTTGGAGAATTATATGGGAAAAACTCAAACGATGAATGAAATAAGCACAATGTTATAACTTGTAACGCTGTTTTATGACAAATATTTGTTTAAAATGTATTTGAAGACAACTATACAGTAGTAAGTAGGTATTGTGTTTGAACCGACCGACAGACTTGGGTAAAACTTTGGTGCATGAATATCACTCGTGTCACGCATGGAAAAGAAAGGGTTTTTATCGTTATAATAGGCAGACGATTGCTCCACTGTTAATGTCTTACCAGGTTAAAGAAAAATTGGAGCCAAGTAAAGCATCTTCTGTTAAACCGACAGTAAGAAAAGATTATACCCTACGAGATTACGAAAGTTAGTTTTGTACATATCTAAGGCAACGATAATGAAGGTGAAACATGCACGTCAAAGCCAAAGATAATAAACTTGAGACATACACGTCTCAGTCAAGGCTAATGAGCTTGAAACATACACGTCTAAGGCAAAGATAATGAACTGGAGACATACACGACTAAGGCAAGGATAATGAACTTGAAATATACACGTCTCAGTCAAGGCTAATGAGCTTGAAACATACACGTCTAAGGCAAAGATAATGAACTGGAGACATACACGACTAAGGCAAAGATAATGAACTGGAGACATACACGACTAAGGCAAAGATACTGAACTGGAGACATACACGACTAAGGCAAAGATAATGAAGGTGAAACATACACGTCAAAGCCAAAGATAATAAACTTGAGACATACACGTCTCAGTCAAGGCTAATGAGCTTGAAACATACACGTCTAAGGCAAAGATAATGAACTGGAGACATACACGACTAAGGCAAAGATAATGAACTGGAGACATACACGTCTAAGGCAAAGATAATGAACTGGAGACATACACGACTAAGGCAAAGATAATGAACTGGAGACATACACGACTAAGGCAAAGATAATGAACTTGAAATATTTTTTCTATCGTATCAGCTTTTACAGGCAGACTTTTTTGCTGTATCACAGCTCTTTTGTACAGTCATGCAAACAACAGCCTCAACCCGATATCGAAACTCAACCGCCAGCGGTTCTAAGAAAGGCTGTTTCTTGAATTAAATGAAACCACAATGATATTAGCAAAGTAGACTTTTGACAAACGAGCAAAAGTTGTCACCTGTTGAATTAGAATGCATGCTTCATGCTAAATTTACGGTAGAATACGGTGAAACTTGTGCCAATTTTTGCATTAAATATTAATCCCTTTTCATTATATACTGTGCATCGAACACTTACCATAAGATTTTGTTCGCTGCACCTTACCACAGTAAAGGTCCATTCAAAATTTCAACAAGATCGGTCCTGTAGTTTCCAAGAATATGGTATAGTGTTGAATAATCGCTATTAATCGTATTAATGCATACTGATCCATAACTGTGCACCTAATGGATACCATAATACCTAGTTTGTTACACCTTATCATAACAAAGGCTCATACAAATTTTCAGCCAGATTGGCCCAGTAGTTTCCCAGAAAATTTGGAACGTAGCATAAAAAGAACGTTACGTTATATTCTAGTGACAATTGACCATTTATACTTGCCATGGAAGATAGAAACGAATTGCTCCACTGTAGCTTTTCAATGCGATTATATAAGAAACGGCCGGGAGATGTGATCGAATTGCGACCGTTTATCAAAAGAGAATATAAATCGAAACCTTAATAAATACTAAAAAATAATACGAATATTTTAACATTAAAATGAATGGCTCTTGTCTTAGGCAGGCTCCATGTTTTTACAAGCTTCTGGGCTTGATCTTTAATCCTGATCTGATATAAAAGTCAGGTTCGGCCAATGATGGAGTACTGTTGCCACATCTGGGCAGGGGCTGCTAGAAGCAGCTTATCCTGCCTTGACAGAGTTCAAAATAGACTTTGTAGCTTAGTGGGGGGATGCCCTTTTCTCTTCCCTGCAACCTCTTTCCCAAAGGAGAGACGCTATGAGTCTGTCTCTGCTTTATCGTTATTTTCATGGCAAGTGCTCGTCCGAGCTCCAATCTATGATCCCCTCACCAAAATTCCACGAAAAACACTCGTCTAGCCAAAACTATTATCAATAACCAGATCCGACATGAAATAATATGAAAAGTGTTGATGTATCGTAAAAAAAAAACAACCAATCTTAGATTGACAGACTATGAATACTCACTGTAAGAGTACCTGCGCTCGAAATTTATGCAGCAAGTGTTGCGCAATCCCCGGCTACACCCCTCAGGATGAATGGAAACAATGCCGAGACAAGATAAGCGGAGACATACAGTGCATAGAATTCCCAAATGGTCACCCATCAGGTACTAGTCAGGCTCAAGGTTGCTTAATTGTGGTGATCTGGTGAGAACCAGTGTGTCAACGTGACAATGTTCTATATAATAGGAACGTACATTGCATGACTAACGAGCATAGAATCCCCTGTAAATTGACGAGTGTTTCAATAAAAAGTCCAACATGATCAATACTAAATATCGATACAAGATGTGTCTTTGTTGTGTTTCACTTTTTGCTGGTCGGTGGCCATTTTTATTGTTTTACTTTTTACTAGTTTACTCGTTTGCCCTTAAAGGGTAGGATGAAAGGTGTCCAAAAGTGATTTTCAGATTTTAGTGTCTTTTATTGTCTTGAGAAAACAATTTTTACTTGATGAGTGAAAAAAAATAAAACTCAGGAAGCCTCTACTAATTCAAACAGGCCCTATTAAAAGTACTACTAAAACCAAGTTTCTACCTCCCTCCTCTTTGAAATGGAAATATTTTTTAAGTGAAACAAATAAATCGTCAGGACACAGGAGCGCTACTAAAAGCAATAAATATGGTTATAAATAAGATTATATTTATATATTGTATATTTATATTTAAATCATTTTTTTGTTTTAATCAACGAGGTTAAATTATATTTATTTGTAAGGAAAACACGTTGAAAAAGGTTAAAACAAAAATATACTGTAGACCTTGTGTATGCTTTGAATAGCAGCAGTGGGTTTTAATATCGGACTTAAAACAGAGCAGTCATGAAATAGGTAAACAAATGCATTTTTTTTTAAATCGGAAGTCACAAACCAGATGGACAGTTTAAACACACAAACAAGCAAGCTAATTTGAGTTTTATAATTATACAGATAATTCAAATTTAATTTTTTTTTTAAATTGTTTTAGATGTCAAATAATCCCGTCAAACAAACGATTTATAAACAGATAAAAGATGCCCCCAATGTAGAAACGGTTATAAAACAAAACAACCAAACCAAACCAATCCTTTTGCATTGAGCACTCTTTAAAATCGAGAATGAAACCTGAAAAGGGTTGATATGCCATCAAAAGAAATAATCAAACCGAAGCAAACACCATGAATAAATATTTGAATAAAAATTTTAAACATGAACACTTTTTTCTAAGATTACTGGATTCGGCAATGCATAACCTGAAAAGGGTTGATATGCCATCAAAAGAAATATTCAAACCAAACCAAACCCCATGAATAAATATTTGAAGATATCAACAAAAAAGAATCGATACTTTATTTTGGTCTGATGAAATGTTATCCTTGAATTGGCATTCCACTGAAACATGTCTGCACATATGTAACCAATAACGTTTGTAGAATAAACAAACTATATACGAGCTCTGTCCTTTTGCATTGAGCACTCTTTAAAATCTAGAATGAAACCTAACCTGGTGATTCTCGATGCAAACTATGTGCTGCATACAAGCAAATGTAAATATACAACTTTGCACTCATTTTCGAGGGGCGTTCGTATATATAGGAGGGAGTGTGGGTGCGTATCTTTGCAGGTGTATATAACGAGAGCATATGTGCGTGCGTATGTGTATGTGCGTATGCATGCTTATCCGTGTACATGCATGCATGTGGGAGCGTGCATCTGTGGGTTATATTTGTATGCGGAGGAGTATGCCGGCGCGCCCGTGTGCACCCACATCTAACCAAAAAAGTGAATATCAATATACAACTTTGCACTCATTTTTGCTATAATAATTAAATACCTACAGGCACTAGTGTTTCATCCTTTCGGGAATCTTCAGTGCAGTTTTGAACCCCGCACCACGAGACACCTCTGGCTCGATTTAGCGAAAACCTAATCCATTCGGTCACCATTAACCGCGTGAAATAACGTCGAATTTAAATATTTTAATTGTAAATGTTCATTTACGTCAGTCAGAAAGTGATCTAATCGTTAAACGATGATCTATGCATAAGAGCTAAATTGACCAACTTTAATTCAACTGAAAGTGCTCAACGATAAGAAATGAATTTCTTAAAGGGGCTGTCATAATTATTTTTTTGCTATAATAATTAAATACCTACAGACACTAGTGTTTCATCCTTTCAGGATTCTTCAGTGCAGGGTGTCACGATTAACACCAGCCGAACGATTCGAACCCTGCACCACGATATATATATATATATATATATATATATATATATATATATATATATTATACCTGAGGGGATCAGAGGGGATTTCAAATTGCATTGTTATGATAATAGAACTTATGCATTCATGACCTGAAAGTTTCATCTCTCTATTGCAGATATTGATAGTGTGAGACTAATGCCATAAAAGAAGACAGCGAAACGAAAAACCATGAGTAAATATTTGAGGATGAAATGAACTTGAAACTTCTTTATATAACGTGGCAGTTTGGAACAAATGACAGAAAGAAAGAAAAATCCAGGTCCGCAGTTTTTCTTTCTTTTATTTACATAAGTCGTTTATTACTGTTACCCTCCCGTCCTGACACCAGCTTAAAAGTCTCTCGATTTTGCTCCACTACACGCCGTTATATGTCCATTTTTTTCAGGCAAACTCTTTCTTCCCTCTTCATTTTACACGTCCATCTCCTTCGGCGCCGACTTTGTTTTTCCTCGACCACGTGGTGTCCTTTTTTTTCTTTTTCTTCAGACGCAAGCCCGGGCACACTTACTAATTTGCATATGTGTTAAAACACTGCTCCTGCTGCCGCCATCCATCCTTCGGCTGCCGCTGATATTTTCATACGCGCTCATATACGCTCTGTTAAAGAAGATTTGGCATTAACCTGCCATAAAACAAAACAACCAAACCAAACTCTACAAATAAATACTTGAAGATAAAAAGAAGTTGAAACATAAAAACTTTCCAAAATAACTGAATCCAGCATTAATTAACCTGAAAAGGGTTGATATGCTGTAAAACAAAACAACCAAACCAAACACTTTGAATAAATGTTTGAAGATAGAAAAAAATTAGTACATAAAATATTTACCAAAATGATGTGTTACTTTGGCCTTCGGGCCGAGATCAAAGTGTAGTATCTGTTCCGGCAGATACTGCAAGCAAAGACCATATGTTGGGGCAATCCCACATTTAAGACCTTGGTCAATGTAGGGGCAACCCTTCATACCAATTGTCACTATCCAGCTCCCCTACTCCCCGGGAAGTTGGTCCCCGTTTCCCCTTCACTCCTCACTTTAAAAATCGGCCTTGTGCCTAATTTGCTCGGTGGGGGAGCAAATAAATACTTCAAAGTGTAGTACCTGTTCCGGCAGATAATACAAGCAAAGACCATATATGGGGCAACCCCACATATAAGACCTTGGTCAATGTAGGGGCAACCCTTCATACCAATTGTCACTATCCAGCTCCCCTACTCCCCGGGGAGTTGGTCCCCATTTCTCCTTCACTCCTCACTTTAAAAATCGGCCTTGTGCCTAATTTGCTCGGTGGGGGAGCAAATAAATACCATCTGTTCCGGCAGATACTGCAAGCAAAGACCATACGTGGGAGCAATCCCACATATCAGACCTTGGTCAATGTAGGGGCAACCCTTCATACCAATTGTCACTATCCAGCTCCCCTACTCCCCGGGGAGTTGGTCCCCATTTCCCCTTCACTCCTCACTTTAAAAATCGGCCTTGTGTCTAATTTGCTCGGTGGGGGAGCAAATAAATACCTCAAAGTGTAGTACCTGTTCCGGCAGATACTGCAAGCAAAGACCATATGTTGGGGCAATCCCACATATAAGACCTTGGTCAATGTAGGGGCAACCCTTCATACCAATTGTCACTATCCAGCTCCCCTACTCCCCGGGGAGTTGGTCCCCATTTCCCCTTCACTCCTCACTTTAAAAATCGGCCTTGTGCCTAATTTGCTCGGTGGGGGAGCAAATAAATACCTCAAAGTGTAGTATCTGTTCTTCAAATGCGGCACTTCCATTTCTTGTTCTCTTTCAGTAGAGGAGAAATCCTTCACGGCTGAGACAATTTTTATTTTTGTACCTTTTCTCCGCGTTAAAAAACGACCCTGGTGTCTAACTCTGTCCCGTGGGGAGGCAGTGTAAATATGTTTTATGATAGAAAGTCAAATAACATCATGAATAAATATTTTTTTTTTTTTTCAAAATTAATGCATTCGGCATGAAATTATCTGAAAACTGGTTATGTACTATAAAACGAAATAATAACACCAAAACCTGATGGAGCGCGTATGACTACGAGGAAAAAAATCACGAACAGCGAAGGATGGATGGCAAGCGATTGTATTAGCAGCAGGAGCAGTGTTTGAACGCGTATGCAAATTAGGAAGTATGCACGAGCTGACGCGAAAAGAATAGGGGAAATAGGACACCAGGTGGTTGAGAAGAAACAAAATCGGCAAAATTCTTACGGGGGGGGGGCATTCATAAACGTTACTTTAAATATATATATACATCAGGTCACATAGTCGCCAACATAGGAACGTATACAGCATGTTTGTCGAGCCCAGCATCAATTGTAAACTAACTATAGCTTTGATAAAAAAAATAAATCTAAAATGATGAAGTTAAACTGATCTTTGATTCACTTTGTGAAAAGATGTGTATTTGTTGTATTCTACCTTTAGATTTATTGTTTTTTATTGTTTTTTATTGTTTATGATTCAAATTTTATTATTTAAAAATCTTCTTTTGTTTTAGATGTCAACGAATCAGGTGAAACAAACGATTTATAATCGGATGAAAGACGCGCCCAACGTGGTTACGTCGGAAGAATCTATACCGTTGGTGAAATCGGGGAAATATGTGCTTATCAGCGAGTGGTCAAGTCTCAACTTGTTGGCGGCCCAAAATTGTCGAAAATTGATGGTCCCCGGCAAAACGTTCGAGACAACCCAAATTGCGTTCGCCCTCCCCAAGGGATCAGCGTTGAACTCCGAAATGTCAACATTGTGAGTCCCCGTTTTTAGTTTTGCTTCGCAATCCTTATGCTGAGAATTGTCAATTTGGATTATTTACTCACAAAGTGTGACACAAGGTCAGTGTTTAACAGGGAGTATATTCAACTCACTGAAAAGGAGCACTGTAAATGAGGCAGATCTTTTTTAATTTTTTTTTTTTTTTTACAGATGAGTAACCACTTATTTAGGTCAGAAAACGCTTGAGATACAAACAGCCAATCGAGAAAACAGCAATTTCCCCCTTTGTCAGAAAAATTGCTCATCGAATATGATGAGTAAAAAAAAAAGTAGAAGAGAATGTTTTCATCTTTTTCACTATTATTAAATTATTGTTATAATAGTTTATCAGTAATAATTATATTAATATTATTAGCAAAGATAACCGCGTTTCGCGTGGGACGTCACTGTGCACTCGGGTACCCGCGGTTCGACCACCCTTGCAGTAAGTTAATGTTATAAGAGCAACTGTTGCTTAAGGTGTTTTACCTGAAAGCACTTCGTTCAAGATACATTGAGATCATTGCCAAGGCTGCTGCAAAGAAGGTGGGCTCTCTATACCGTGCTTGAAAGTTACTTACTCCTGAAAGTATCCTCTACCTCTACAAAGCGGCCATTCGCCCATGTATGGAGTACTGCTGTCACATTTGGGCTGGTGCATCTGCTACTAGTCTCTCACTCCTGGACAGGATCCAAAAGAGAGTCGCCAACCTAATAGGTCCCGAACTGTCATCTAACCTTCAGCCCCTGTCCCACCGACGAAATGTTGCATCCCTCTGCCTGTTTTACAAGTATTTTAATGGTGGATGCTCTGACGAATTACAAGCCCTTGTACCCCCTCGACGAAAATACCCCCGACAAACCCGACAAGCAGCAAAGTCCCACCCCTACACAGTTGAGATCCCTAGATGTAAGAAAGCCTTTTACTCTAATATCTTCTTCCCCAGAACTGCAGGACTTTGGAATTCTCTTCCGGTTTCCTGCTTCCCCAACTGTACTGACATGCAGAAGTTCAAGTGTCATGTGAACAGACATCTTGCTCCTAAACTCCCTACATAGTGAGTACCTCTGTAACTTAGGTCCCTGATAGTAGCCCCCTACATCAAAATGACAATGTGCCTTGTTTGGGGTGAAAATGTAATAAAAAAAAAATTTTTTTTTAAACATTTAACTACCTCTTGAAGTGACTGAAATCTAACCATGAACTTTAAAGCAAATAGATTTTATTCACGTTGACAGTTATATTGTTGCACATAAAAATTGGAACAATTACAAAATAACAAACACATTTTTATCAAAGACATAGCAAGGTGCCCCAGCTTAATGTGCACCATCCTTAGGTAGGAAGTTTATGAAAGGCTGCACCAAATATGACCTTACATTTTGACCTTAACCTTGTGCACCATCCCTAGGTAGGAAACCATCATCATTTCAGATTTGATCATGATCGGTCCAGTGGTATAGGATGTACGAGAGTATATATATATATATATATATATATATATATATATATATACATAGGCTATGACCTTTATCTATGACCTTTACCTTTGACCTTTACCTTGGAAAATGAGTGGGGGACAATCATCATCCCAGGTTTGATCATGATCGGTTCAGTGGTGTGAACTGTAGGAGAGCATCTATACATAGACTATGACCTGGATCTTTGACCTTAACCTTAAAAAATGGTGTGCAGCATCCCTGCGTGGGGGGGGGGCTATTATCATGCCAGATTTGGTCATGATCCGTCCAGTGATGTGGGCTGTAGGAGAGTTGTACACACAGACACACACACACGAACGATACTACTTTATATATAGAGATATGTGTTTCACTCATAGGTAATTTATTTCATTATTTATTATGCACATATTACTTTCTGTTTAGATCAGAAATTTTGTATGTAGCGAACTAAGAATCATGGTCATATGTGTCACTAAGTCAGATTTTTGAAAACAATACTATCCACAAACTTCAGAATTATGTTGCTTTCTCTTTTTTTTTAATTTTCTTCCTTTGAAGATTGTAACGCTCGGTATAGGGCAGCCAAACCAGCTGCCAACATTGCCCTGCTTTTTATTGAAACCAACCGAGAGCTCTTTTAAGTATCCTTGTTGTTCCCTTAAGTGCAATTGTCTGGATCTCTTTTGCACTCATTTGCGAGGAACATAATAGAAATGATGATGCGACTTAGTGGCCAAAGCATCAACCACCATTTTTAAACCTTGGACGAAAAAAAAATCAAGTTAGATATAAAAATGCCAATAAAACACTTTTCCGCAGGTTAAGATATCTTTTTCAAAAGAATACGAACCAATCATGGTCACGTATACCTATCGACTTTGCTTGCTCGCTTGACAGGCATTACTACCTTAAGCAGCTGCGTTGTCAATGACAATGATACACAGTTTACGTTGAAAAGATTTTTTTGCCATACTGGCTTTTAAAATGTTAATGGTACTCCAATTTTTGTGGCTTTTAAATTTTTAATGGTACTCCAATTTTTGTGGCTTTTAAAATTTTAATGGTACTCCAATTTTTGTGGCTTTTAAAATTTTAAAATTTTAATGGTACTCCAATTTTTGTGGCTTTTAAAATTTTAATGGTACTCCAATTTTTGTGGCTTTTAAAAATTTTAATGGTACTCCAATTTTTGTGGCTTTTAAAATTTTTTAATTTTGATGGTACTCCAATTTTTGTGGCTTTTAAAATTTTAATGGTACTCCAATTTTTGTGGCTTTTAAAATTTTAATGGTACTCCAATTTTTGTGGCTTTTAAAATTTTAATGGTACTCCAATTTTTGTGGCTTTTAAAATTTTAATGGTACTCCAATTTTTGTGGCTTTTAAAATTTTGAAATTTTAATGGTACTCCAATTTTTGTGGCTTTTAAAATTTTGAAATTTTAATGGTACTCCAATTTTTGTGGCTTTTAAAATTTTGAAATTTTAATGGTACTCCAATTTTTGTGGCTTTTAAAATTTTGAAATTTTAATGGTACTCCAATTTTTGTGGCTTTTAAAATTTTAATCGTACTCCAATTTTTGTAGCTTTTAAAATTTTGATTTTAAAAATTAGGGGACTTTACTTTTAGAACGACCATCGTATGACAGGATGCGCTCCAGACGCCCATGCACAGCTATCATCAATCGCTGGTAACAATGCATTTAGAATGGTGGTAACTATGTAGAAATATACATTCTAAAGCACAAACGGTTGTTCGTTTTAATGGTACAACTTCCGTCTTCGCAGACCTCTAACTTTTAAAGATAAAATACGAGGCTTTACTGTTGGATTGACTTTCGTATAACAATTCAATTCAATATCATTTTGTATCTTTTTTTTTTTAGAATCAACATCATGAGAGAGGCGGGCCTGGTAGAAAAATGGCGTTGGTTTTGGTTATGAAAGCATGGGGCCTGTTCCAAGCCGACTGACCAAACACCAGTAACGCTGGACATCGAGTCACTAGGTGGCGTTTACATCGTTTTTGGACTTTTCACGTTAGCCGCGTCACTCATTTTCGCGTTTGAAATATTCAACCACAATCAGAATAGACGGAAGAAGAAAATCCCGCTTAATGACGTCACGCAATATTAAGTAAATAGAATATTTCATTTATTTGTTTGCAAAATGCTTGCAACAAGAAATATCGTAAATTTACGTTTAGAAATCAAATGGTTTAATTGACTTCCGCTTTGAGATCACCTGGGACTCTTACTTGTTGATTATATTTGTTGCGCATAAAATAGTTTCAGACATTAAAATTTGTAAAACAGCAGGAGCTATTTGTCGTACCGTAATTTGTTGTGCGTTAATTTGTCATACCTAAATATCAAATAAATCGGGAATGAGCAGGAGGAAATTATGGTAACTTAATTTGTCATGCGAAATTTGTATAACCGTGTTTTTTTTCGAGAGAGATTAGCCGCGTCTTTCATTTTTGCGTTTGAAATATTTAACCACAACCAGAAAAGACGAAAAGAATCTCACTTAATGACGTCACACGTAATCTTTTTCTATATATCTTCTATCTTCTTCTTCTCTTCTCTTCTTCTCTATATAAATAAAATGAACTCATTTTTTCCCGTCGGATTTTGACCTTAATAGGATTAAAAATCAAGATATTTAATGCAAATATAATATGCACAAACGGCAGAACAATATCTGAAGTGTGTTATAGGCTTATTATTTCTCAAATTCCTCGATAATCTTAGATTTCTATACTTTTTCTGCTGAGAAGTCACGGCCAAAATCGGTTAAGATCAATGGAAGTGGTAAAATATTTTCTCTCTAATAAATTCCTCCTCCCCCTGCCACCACTTAACACCGTTTGGGGATCGTTCACAAGGAACAGTTAAGAAGAGAACACCGGTTTGGCTTCGTAGTTCTTTCATGTGAAGTTATTTAAAATCACTAAACTAAGCTGCAGTCTCTGTGGCGTAGTGGTTAGCGTGCTGGACAATTCACATTATATTTTCACGTTCGCGCCGACCTACCGTAGTCGTTTTTTTTTTTTTTTTCCTAAACAACTGGAATGGACTTTTCTTGGTGGCCGAACTGTTAACGTTGCAGATGTTTTTGTTTTGTTTTTTTTTTCACACTTTATTTTCCTACTTTTACTCATGACTCCGGGTTTGATCCTTCCTACTTACCTACCATAACATTTTTTAAAACTCCCCCCCCCGTCCCGGAAACAAACACTCGGGCAACGCCGGGTACCCCCGCTAGTATTAAATAAATAATCTATCTTCTATCTATCTTCTCTTCTCTTCTTCTCTATATAAATAAAATGAACTCATTTTTTCCCGTCGGATTTTGACCTTAATAGGATTAAAAATCAAGATATTTAATGCAAATATAATATGCACAAACGGCAGAACAATATCTGAAGTGTGTTATAGGCTTATTATTTCTCAAATTCCTCGATAATCTTAGATTTCTATACTTTTTCTGCTGAGAAGTCACGGCCAAAATCGGTTAAGATCAATGGAAGTGGTAAAATATTTTCTCTCTAATAAATTCCTCCTCCCCCTGCCACCACTTAACACCGTTTGGGGATCGTTCACAAGGAACAGTTAAGAAGAGAACACCGGTTTGGCTTCGTAGTTCTTTCATGTGAAGTTATTTAAAATCACTAAACTAAGCTGCAGTCTCTGTGGCGTAGTGGTTAGCGTGCTGGACAATTCACATTATATTTTCACGTTCGCGCCGACCTACCGTAGTCGTTTTTTTTTTTTCCTAAACAACTGGAATGGACTTTTCTTGGTGGCCGAACTGTTAACGTTGCAGATGTTTTTGTTTTGTTTTTTTTTTCACACTTTATTTTCCTACTTTTACTCATGACTCCGGGTTTGATCCTTCCTACTTACCTACCATAACATTTTTTAAAACTCCCCCCCCCCCGTCCCGGAAACAAACACTCGGGCAACGCCGGGTACCCCCGCTAGTATTAAATAAATAATCTATCTTCTATCTATCTTCTCTTCTCTTCTTTTCTATATAAATAAAATGAACTCATTTTTTCCCGTCGGATTTTGACCTTAATAGGATTAAAAATCAAGATATTTAATGCAAATATAATATGCACAAACGGCAGAACAATATCTGAAGTGTGTTATAGGCTTATTATTTCTCAAATTCCTCGATAATCTTAGATTTCTATACTTTTTCTGCTGAGAAGTCACGGCCAAAATCGGTTAAGATTAATGGAAGTGGTAAAATATTTTCTCTCTAATAAATTCCTCCTCCCCCTGCCACCACTTAACACCGTTAACAAGGAACAGTTGAGAAGAGAACACCGGTTTGGCTTCGTAGTTCTTTCATGTGAAGTTATTTAAAATCACTAAACTAAGCTGCAGTGCTCTGTGGCGTAGTGGTTAGCGTGCTGGACAATTCACATTATATTTTCACGTTCGCACCGACCTACCGTAGTCGTTTTTTTTGTTTTTTTTTCCTAAACAACTGGAATGGACTTTTCTTGGTGACTGAACTGTTAACGTTGCAGATGGTTTTTTTTTTTGTTTTTTTTTCACACTTTATTTTCCTACTTTTACTCATGACTCCGGGTTTGATCCTTCCTACTTACCTACCATAACATTTTTTAAAACTCCCCCCCCGTCCCGGAAACAAACACTCGGGCAACGCCGGGTACCCCCGCTAGTATTAAATAAATAAACGGAATGTTCTGTTTATTTACTTGCAAAGGCGATTTTAATTTTAATATATATATATATATATGTATATATATATGTATATATATGTATATATGTGTATATATATATGTATATATATATATGTATATATATATGTATATATATGTATATATATGTATATATATATATATGTATATATATATATATATATATATATATATATATATATATATATGACATTAAAATCGATAAAACTTCAGGTAAATTGTCAAAGTTGAAAGTTTGTTAAATGTTATGGAAAAGAATAGAAATCGCGATTGACTTCCGTTTTGGGGTCACCTCTAACCTTTAGTTGCTGATTGTGTTTGTTGTATATAGAATCGTTATGGCCATTAAATTTTATAAAACCTTCAGGCAAATTGCCAGAATTATAAGAATAGTAGTTCGATGGTAGAAACTATTGGAGCGGAAATTTTTCTGTGTCTATGTAATAGAATGTATTATTCGATTCAAACGACACTCTTCTGGAGGTTGAAGGTTCTAATTGTCAATGTGGACGATACAAAGAATGCAATTGTGGCTTAGTGGGGATGCCCTTTTCTCTTCCCTGCAATCTCTCTCCCACAGAAGAGATTAGCGAGCCTGTCTTTGTTTTATCGTTATTTCCATGGCAAGTGCTCGTCCGAGCTCCAATCTCCTCCCCCTCGCCAATCTTTCACAAGAAACACTCGTCTGGCTGAAACCACTGTCAGTAATTTTTCCCACTCTTTATCTGTGCCTAAATCAAAACGTAGATTCCATGAACAAAGCTTCTTTCTTAGAAGTGCACGCCTGTGGAACTCTCTTACGTTTGCCTGTTTCCCACCTGACTACAACTTGGATGTCTTCAAGTCCAACGTAAACAAATTCCTGACAAATCGCTCCCTTATCAAATCTCTAATACTAACGATTACTACGATACGATCCCATTGATTACTGTACACGCAATAACCCTTGTCCCCGAATGGCTTTCGGGCCTTGATAAGTGGTGACCTCCATGTAAAAAAAAAAAACTTACTGAAAGAACAAGAACATGTTAACCCTTTTATTAAGTAAAGAGTTCCGTTTGAACCTGCGCAGGGATTCCTGAGTTCGACAGTAATATTCCTGAGTTTCACAAAAATTGTAATACAAAGTATTCTTGGCGCCAGCGACCGAGCTTCTGCTTGTGACGGGATTGGGAGGGAAGAAGAAAACAAGAAAAACGTAATTTTGTAGATGATTTTTTTTTTATAGCAATTTGCATATGAGGTGGTATGTTGTCAATTAAAAGGACGAATTAGTGAGACGGGGTTTTACGTTGAGTAAAACTGAATTGAACGTTTCGATATTTCGCGTGCGAGTTTACATATACAGGGTGAATCAGAGGAAACGGATGTTTTGGATTCACCATTTTTCATGCAAGTTCACGACTCCACGGTAACATGAGGGCAATAAATTAAAAAGAAAAACAATTCAAAATCAATAACTAAAACAAAATTTAATAAAAAAAGACAAACAAATAACAACAAACTAAACAGCATCTTAAGCAGGTTTAAAGAGTACCTTCCTCACTCCTTATCACTTACTCAAGAAGAGCAAGGAGTGTTCTAAAAAAACATCTGTTTACCGTGACTCACCCTGTATATAAGGAGAAAGGGTAATCTCCAAAAATACCGTTAGGGCTTACAACATGGCCGCCAGAAGAGTCAACAAAAAACTGCGAATAAAATATATAAAACTCGTAATTTCTGTTTTTAAAGTGGGTTGTCAATTTTCTTTATGAAATATACTTCCAAAATAAACTATTACAGTCGTTTAAAACATAATAGAAGTATTATTTTTTATTTTTGAAAAACAATGTTTACAAAATGTCTACGCACGTTCGTAGACATTTTGTAAACATATACAAAATAGTTTTGGAGCTAGTTTTATTAATGCGTGTATTTTGAAATGTAAATCACTGGCGACCATGTTTGAATAGGCGGTATATGAAAGGGGCCAACCCTCAGTTTGTTCAGGTATGCTGAAAACGAATACCGCAAGGAAAATTAGCACAGACAGACGAATAGTTTTCGAGATAGTAATGCGTGTGTTTTGAAATTTAAATCACTGGCGACCATGTTTGAACAGGCGGCATATGAAAGGGGCCAACCCTCAGTTTGTTCAGGTATGCTGAAAACGAATATCGCAAGGAAAATTAGCACAGACGGACAAATAGTTTTCTAGATATTAATGCGTGTATTTTGAAATGTAAATCACTGGCGACCATGTTTGAACAGGCGGCATATGAGAGGGGCAAACCCTCAGTTTGTTCAGGTATGCTGAAAACGAATATCGCAAGGAAAATTAGCAGAGAATGACAGACTACTAGTTTCGGAGCTAGTTTTATTAATGCGTGTATTTTGAAATGTAAATAACTGGCGACCATGTTTGAACAGGCGACATATGAACGGGGGTAACCATCAGTTTGTTCAGGTATGCTGAAAACGAATATCGCAAGGAAAATTAGCAGAGACAGACAGACTACTAGTTTTGGAGCTAGTTTTATTAATGAGTGTATTGGTAAATGTAAATCACTGGCGACCATGTTTGAACAGGCGACATATGAGAGGGGCCAACCTTCAGTTTGTTCAGGTATGTTGAAAACGAATATCACAAGGAAAATTAGCAGAGACAATTAGTTTTCGAAATAGTTTTATTAATGCGTGTATTTTGAAATGTACATCACTGGCGACTATGTTTGAACAGGCGGCATATGAAAGGGGCCAACCCTCAGTGTGTTCAGGTATGTTGAAAACGAATATCGCAAGGAAAATCAGCACAGACTGACTATAGATTCACCATCAAAGTATTGAAATATTTTTTTAATTTTATAAAGGAATCACTACTTATCAAGCCCCAGAGGCCACTCGAGGATAAGGGTTAAAGTGTGTACAGTAGTCAATGGGACAATATCATAGTAATCGTTAGAAGTGTAAATTTGCTAAATTGGATTACTTAAGAGGAACGGCTCATCAAGAACTTGTTTGCATTGGACTTGAAGACGACGAAATAAAAATATAAAGTTGAAAGAACAAGCGAAAAATATCATTTTAACGATGCCTTTCAAATCGTAAACTGATTGTTTACATTTTTTTTTACATTTTTCGAAGACAATAAAAAGTGTACAATAAAGCAAACCTTTAGAATCCTAAATAGATCTCCTGGGAGCATTTTTGCAACATGAAAAATATACAAACCAAAATAAAGAGAGGAGGCAACCCTACTCAAAAATATGGTTTATTACATCGCCTAAAAAAAAGAAGAATCGGGGGCTCCAATAATACGATAATTTGGTGGGGAAGTAAATTGTTTTCTTTTTTCTAACTTGGTTTTAAAAAGTTTTTCTTGCTTACATTTATTTTCATAAACTCTAACCACACCTCACAACCCTAATCCGGCCGGTCGGGAAAAAAGTTTTTATTTTTTTAAATTTTGTTGAAACCGACAACACACATACGCACGCACGTACACACATGCACACACACACGCACGCACGCACGCACACATACGCATCGCTTGTCACCAAGCTAAAGAAGAGAGAAGGTGGGGGAAGGAGAGAAAGGATCGTGTTCTCTGCACTGCACGTGCCGGGGTCAAACGGAAGTTAAATGATATCGATTACAAATGGCTCGACAAAGTTGTGTCTGAACTTTTTATTCTATGAAAGTTAAGATTAATAAAACGAAATAATCGTGACCCGTGGAAATTCCACGGCGCATATTTCGCATTCAAGAGAACAAAACGAAAAAGTAGTGAACAAATAAATATATAAGGAAATGAATGTTACCAAAGGCAAGATAAGTTACTCTTCTACGTACCTAGATCACATTTTTGTTGTTTTAACTTATTTTAAAACGTTTCTTTAACACAAACAAAAGTAGCGCACAGTTTTAAGTTAGAACAATAAAGAAAGTGTCTGATATTTTACAGTCATCTTGTGAGACTCGATAATCGCTCCAAACTCGAAAATTAAGCAAAATACTGGTAGCAACACATCCAATAAATGTCAGCAAACGTTCGAACATGTTTTCTTTTTCACATTAGCGAAACTCTTATCAGAGCAAAAGCGAAAATGAGAAGCAAACACAAATGAAGAAGTCGGTTTTTATCGTTGAGCACAAAAACAAAAACAAAAAGAGTCTCTAATCTAATAGGCCCCGTGCTATAGGTCAATCTCCAAAGTCTGTCCCATCGCCTCCTCAGTGTTGCATCCCTGTTTACAAGTAGGCACCGCCAAAAATGGCCGAAAAATGAAGTTGTTGTTTTTTAAAACGAAATTACATTTATTATAAACCATGATTTCTGAGTAACTTTTTTTTTCCAGAAAGATAAAACCCTGAATTTTATCATATAGAAAGCTGAATAATGTAAAACTTTTTCTACTATTTTTAATTAAATTTTAAATGTTAAAATTTCCCAAAAAGTTAACAATTGACATTTTTTGTCTTGCACAAAAAGCAAAAAAGCATATATAAATATTTTTTAAAAAAGGTTTTTGAAAGAATTAAGTTGTTTATTTTTAGTCTAACTAAGATTTGGGGTGATTTTCTATGAATATATGCAAAAATATTATAATACAAGTACCTGGATTTCAAATAATTCCACTTATTCATATAGGCAACCAGTTACTTCGCGTCCATATAGAGTCCATATCGAGAATATTTACGTTTGTGTTTAATAAAAAGCAAACTATGGAAGACCAAACAGGCCAAATAAAACTTATTTTTCAGTGACGAAAATTTCAATGTATTATTAACGCTGAGGCTGGCCAGTACCAGATGGGTGACCATTTGTATGAGTTTGGTTTTTAATGTGTATGTGTGGGGGTTAGGCTCCCAAAAATGGGGGGGGGGTAAAGCAGAATAAAAATTAAAATTGACCCAGTCTAGAAAGATTTCTCCTTCATTGAACGAGGAAGAACTGTAGGGTTTTTTTGACTACATAAGCAACCCCGAGGCTGGCCAGTACCAGATGGGTGACCATTTTGATGAGTTTGGTTTTTAATGTGTACTGTGGGGGGTCAGGCTCCCCCAAATGGGGGTGGGTGGGGTGGAATTCAAAGCAGAATAAAAATTAAACTAAACTACATAAGCACCCCTGAGGCTAGTCAGTACCAGATGGGTGACCATTTTGATGAGTTTGCTTTTTAATGTGTACGCGTGTGGGGGGGGACCAAGGCTCCCCAAAATGGGGGGGATTTAAAACAATAAAAACTAAACCACATAAGCAACCCTGAGGCTGGGCAGTACCAGATGGGTGACCATTTTTATGAGTTTGGTTTTTAATGTGTATGTGTGGGGGTTAAGCTCCCAAAAATGGGGGGGGGTAAAGCAGAATAAAAATTAAAATTGACCCAGTCTAGAAAGATTTCTCCTTCATTGAACGAGGAAGAACTGTAGGGTTTTTTTGACTACATAAGCAACCCCGAGGCTGGCCAGTACCAGATGGGTGACCATTTTGATGAGTTTGGTTTTTAATGTGTACTGTGGGGGGTCAGGCTCCCCCAAATGGGGGTGGGTGGGGTGGAATTCAAAGCAGAATAAAAATTAAACTAAACTACATAAGCAACCCTGAGGCTAGCCAGTACCAGATGGGTGACCATTTTGATGAGTTTGCTTTTTAATGTGTACGCGTGTGTGTGTGGGAGGGGGGGCTCAGGCTCCCCAAAATGGGGGGGGGGTTCTTTCTGACAGGTTGTTCAAGAGATTCACGCATAATTCACAATTCAGTCATAACACACCCGAAAACCAATTTAAATCAACTTTAGAAAAACAAGTGCATCGTTGGACAACATCGGCAATTTGACAATAATTTATTCTAAGCTTCCTTTTGTGTAATTTTGACACTGCAAGTGTACGGGCCATACTAAAATAATAACTTTATTTAGAATGCCATTCTTAACATGGGGGGGGTCAAATATTCTGCACTTTCACCTACGGTTTAACCATTTTTTTACGGTGCGTATTTTTCACAGTATAAAAAAAGTACTGTTTCTAGTTTAAAATTAATTTTTCACTATAAAGTTTCGTTTATGGCAGACGGGCGAACAAATGTCCGCTATAGTTTCGGTAAAATAAAAATAAACACGTGTAATAATAAAAATAAATTTTTATTTACCATCCATAATTTTGTCTCGCAATGAAAAGAGAAACGTCTCGTTTCTATGTGAGTGTTGACCAACATAAATTGTACTGATTCACGCTTGCACCGGTTTTGGCAGTCATGGAGATTCAACAAAATTATTTCAGCGCGTATGATCCACCGTAGTCGAAAGGCGGCAAACGTTATCAAATGGGATCGAAAAACTGATGATATTTTTTAACACAAAGGGCACAATATTTATCGATTTTTTTTTTGTATCGATTCTTCAAAGAATTCCCTGTTTAATAATGGTCATGCAATGTTCGGCTCGCTAAAAAAAAAAATATTAATTTATTTATCAAAGATTTTAAAATGGCTTTTTTCGTATAAATATTAAAAAAACTTTTTTTTATTTTTGCTTAGCTTAAATTAATTATTTTACTTAACATGTTCACCGAATTTCACACTCCAAAATCAAAAGCGGAATAATTAAACACAATCAAAGTTCTGATATTCAGACGTCAAAATAAGGTATGTAAATAATTGTTGTTTTTTTTTTTTTTGCTTTTTTTTAATCTATAATCCTGTCCCTTACAACAACGGAATATGTTTTGTTTAGTTTCAGATGATTATTTTAAGCATATTTGTTCCCACTTCAAAACAGGGGGGGGGGGTTGTAAGCAAAAAAAATATATATATAAATATCATTTATGAAAAATAAGTACACTGTTATAAAGTTCATTCTTTCCTTAATAATCGCTGAAAATTTCGTATTGATTGGATAATTACCTGATTTTTGGCAGATTTTTAAAAAGACGGTCCGTCAAAAAGTACTTACCTGCCCCCCCCCCCCAGTTTTGGCGGTGCCTAAAGTACTTTAATGGGATGTGCTCTGATGAACCAATAGCACTTATACCAGTGGCCGGAAAACATGTACCGGGAAAACTCGTCTCTGGAAAAACCGTACCCGGAAAACTCGTACCGTTCAGTTTGTCCAGGCATGCTGAAAACGAATATCGCAAGGAAAATAAGCAAAGACAAATAGTTTTGGAGCTAGTTTTATTAATGCGTGTATTTTGAAATGTAAATCACTGGCGACCATGTTTGAACGGGGGGGAAAATGAAAGGGGGCAACCCTCAGTTTGTCCAGGTATGCTGAAAACGAATATCACAAGGAAAATTAGCAAAGACAGACAAATAGTTTTCGAGATAGTAATGCTTGTATTTTGAAATGTAAATCACTGGCGACCATGTTTGAACGGGGGGCAAATGAAAGGGGGCAACCCTCAGTTTGTCCAGGTATGCTGAAAACGAATATCACAAGGAAAATTAGCACAGACAGACAAATAGTTTTCGAGATAGTAATGCTTGTATTTTGAAATGTAAATCACTGGCGACCATGTTTGAACAGGCGGCATATGAAAGGGGCCAATCCTCAGTTTGTTCAGGTATGCTGAAAACGAATATCGCAAGGAAAAGTAGCACAGACAGATAAATAGTTTTCGAGATATTAATGCGTGTATTTTGAAATGTAAATCACTGGCGACCATGTTTGAACAGGCGGCATATGAAAGAGGGCAACCCTCAGTTTGTTCAGGTATGCTGAAAACGAATATCGCAAGGAAAATCAGTACAGACTGACTATAGATTCACCATCAAAGTAGTGAAATATTTTTTTTTATTTTATAAAGGAATCACTACTTATCAAGGCACAGAGGCCACTCGAGGATAAGGGTTAAAGTGTGTACAGTAGTCAATGGACAATATCATAGTAATCGTTAGAAGTGTAAATTTGGTAAATTGGATTATTTAAGAGGAACGGCTCATCAAGAACTTATTTACATTGGACTTGAAGACGACGAAATAAAAATATAAAGTTGAAAGAACTATCATTTTAATGATGCCTTTCAAATCGTAAACTGCCTGTTTACATTTTGTTACATTTTTCGAAGATAATAAAAAGTGTAAAAAAAAGCAAACCTATAGAATCCTAAAAAGATCTCCCGGGAGCATTTTTGCAACATGAAAAATATACAAACCAAAATAAAGAGAGGAGGTAACCCTACTCAAATATATGGTTTATTACATCGCCTAAAAAAAGAAGAATCGGGGGCTCCAATAATACGATAATTTGGTGGGGAAGTAAATTGTGTTCTTTTTTCTAACTTTGTTTTAAAAAGTTTTTATTGCTAACATTTATTTTCATAAACTCTAACCCCACCTCACAACCCTAATCCCGACCTGTCGGGAAAAAAGTTTTTATTTTTTTAAATTTTGTTGAAACCGACATACGCACGCACGTACACACATACACACACACACACACACACGCACGCACGCACACACACATACACGCACGCACGCACACATAAGCAGCATCGCTTCTTGTCACCAAGCTGAAGAAGAGAGAAAGTGGGGGAAGGAGAGAAAGGGTCGTGCCGGGGTCAAACAGAAGTTAAATGAAATCGATTATAAATGGCTCGACAAAGTTGTGTCTGAACGTTTTATTCTATGAAACTTAAGATTAATAAAACGAAATAATCGTGACCCGTGGAAATTCCACGGCGAATATTTAGCATTCAATAAGAACAAAACGAAAAAGTAGTGAACAAA
This sequence comes from Euprymna scolopes, assembly GCF_053919585.1. Lineage (NCBI taxonomy): Eukaryota > Metazoa > Mollusca > Cephalopoda > Sepiida > Sepiolidae > Euprymna > Euprymna scolopes. Next base: position 101,539,236 of record NC_136503.1, read on the forward strand.
TAAATATATAAGAAAATGAATGTTACCAAAGGCAAGATAAGTTACCCTTCTACCTACCTAGATCACATTTTTGTTGTTTTAACTTATTTTAAAACGTTTATTTAACACAAACAAAAGTAGCGCACAGTTTTCAGTTAGAGCAATAAAGAAGTGTCTGACATTTTACAGACATCTTGTGAGACTCGATAATCGCTCCAAACTCGAATATTAAGCAAAATACTGGTAGCAACACATCCAATAAATGTCAGCAAACGTTCGAACCTGTTTTCTTTTTCACATTAGCGAAACTCTTATCAGAGCAAAAGCGAAAACGAGAAGCAAACACAAATGAAGAAGTCGGTTTTCATCGTTGAGCACAAAAACAAAAACAAAAAGAGTAACAGTAAAACGAATATCGCAAGGAAAATTAGCACAGGCAGACAAATATTTTTCGAGATAATAATGCGTGTATTTTGAAATGAAAATCACTGGCGACCATGTTTGAACAGGCGGCATATGAAAGGAGCTAACCATCAGTTTGTTCAGGTATGCTGAAAACGAACATCACAAGGAAAATTTGCACAGACAGACAGACTTCTATTTTTGGAGCTAGTTTTATTAATGCGTGTATTTTGAAATGTAAATCACTGGCGACCATGTTTGAACAGGCGGCATATCAAAGGGGCCTACACTCAGTTTGTTCAGGTATGCTGAAAACGAATATCGCAAGGAAAATTAACAGAGACAAATAGTTTTGGAGCTAGTTTTATTAATGCGTGTATTTTGAAATGTAAATCGCTGGCGACCATGTTTGAACAGGCGGCATATGAAAGGGGCAAACCATTAGGTTGTTCAGGTATGCTGAAAACGAATCTCGCAAGGAAAATTAGCAGAGAATGACAGACTACTAGTTTCGGAGCTAGTTTTATTAATGCGTGTGTTTTGAAATGTAAATCACTGGCGACCATGTTTAAAAAGGCGGCATATGAAAGCGACCAATCCTCAGTTTGTTAAGGTATGCTGAAAACGAATATCGCAAGGAAAATTAGCAGAGACAGACATACTACTAGTTTGGGAGCTAGTTTTATTAATGCGTGTGTTTTGAAATATAAATCCTTGGCGACCATGTTTTAGCAGGGGGCATATCAAAGGGGGCAACCCTCAGTTTGTTCAGGTATGCTGAAAACGAATATCGCAAGGAAAATTAGCACAGACAGACGGATAGTTTTCGAGATAGTAATGAGTGTATTTTGAAATGTAAATCACTGGCGACCATGTTTGAACAGGCGGGATATGAAAGGGGCAAACCCTCTTTTTGTTCAGGTATGCTGAAAACGAATATCGCAAGGAAAATGAGCACAGACAAATAGTGTTGGAGCTAGTTGTAAAGGGTGGTTAGACTAAAACTCATAAGAGCCAGTAATCTAATTTACAACTAGCTTATCGACAGTAGACACTTTCACTGAGTTTACGTGTGTGTGTGTGTGTGTGTGTGTATGCGTGTGTGTGTGTGTGTGCTTCGTTAACATTCGGACTGTCCATTTTAAAATCGTTCGGGTATGCTGAAAACGAATATCGAAAGGAAAATTAGCACAGACACGTAGTTTTTGATATATTAATGCGTGTATTTTGAAATGTAAATCACTGGAGACCCTGTTTGAACAGGCGGCATATGAAAGGGGCCAACCCTCAGTTTGTTCAGGTATGCTGAAAACGAATATCACAAGGAAAATTAGCAGAGACAAATAGTTTTAGAGCTAGTTTTATTAATGCGTGTATTTTGAAATGTAAATCACTGGCCACCATGTTTGAACAGTTTTAACAGGCGGCTTATGAAAGGGGCCAACCCTCAGTTTGTTCAGGTATGCTGAAAACGAATATTGCAAGGAAAATTAGCACAGACAGACAAATAGTTTTCGAGATGTTATTGTTTGTATTTTTAAATGTAAATGCATAAAAACACATATACACACACACTTTAATACACACACACACTCGCATGAACACACACATACACAAACACACACGTACACACAAATACACACCAACACAAATCAACTTTCCGTTAAAAACTGTCATGAGGTGGGGAGGAGTGAGTGTCATAAGTGTCAAGCGAATTTGAAAGTTAACGAAATGGATTTCATTTCAACTTCGTTTGATCTAGGCACGTGCCAATTTCTCCTTCCCTTCGCCCCCCCCCCACCTCCACACTGCCTCTCTCTTTCGGGTCGGGGTTGTTTTTAGGTCGTAAAAATAACCGTTTTTTTTTTGTTTGTTATTAAATTGTAATTTTTTAAGAAATTGTTACCTTAAAAGTTAAGAAAGCCATTCTTAATGTAGAGAGGAGCATGTTAACTATTCTGTCCAATAATTTAATAAGCAGAAGATCTGATAAAAATTCAATTTAACTTGGAAATTTCATCAAAAAATCTTGCAGAAGTTTTCTTTGATATTTTTTTTATTTTACAAGCTGCCCCAGCGTCGCAGCGTAGTATTAACACCTCCAATCTCTCCATGATAAGAACGGCTTTCTGAAAAAAAAACACCTCCCAATCTAGAAAGCCGTTCTTAACATGGAGAGATTGGGGGAGGGGTATTCCGAAAGTCGTTCTTAAAATGGAGAGAAGAGGGCGTTTTGTAACTATTCCGTACTTGCATCTAACAATTTAATAAAAACCATCAAATGTTAAATAAAAATAAATAAAAATAAGATAAATAAAAAATAAAAAAAATAAAAAACATCAAATCAAATAAAAAACGATCAATGTGTAATATCTGTTAACGAAAATATTTTTTTTAATTATTAGCAAATAATTCAAAGTGTAGTATCTGTTTTATTATTATTAATGACAGTTTAAAGGCTCCAAAATCACTTTCGAATTTAACATCAACTGTCGCATTAACTCGCATCCTATAATTCTGAAATCTCGTCCCAATAGTGTAGAAGCGCCCATTTCAACCTAATAACATGGATTTCAATTTGATAAAACAACTACCTAATAAAAAAATGTACTAATTTTTATACAAATACAGAAAAAAGAACAGTTACTACGTTTAGCCAGAAAGAAATAATTAGTAATTATGCATTTATGTTACCGTGTTTTTGTGTTTGCATTTCCTTTTTTGTTTTGTTTTTTTCGTTTTTTCATTTGAAATTCAAGTTTCACGACAACTTGATTAAAATGTTAGAATACAAAGAATAGATTTCTAAATAATACCGTTTTTATTTCGGCACGGTAGCATAGGATGCATATACTTTTGAACGTTTTTGTTTTTTTCCTATTATAACTATACGTATATTTTCTTGTGTCTATGACGTAACTGTTCCTTAGTTCGTCTTTATCAATGTTACAGCATATTCCAAATATCACATCAATCTGTAGAGTGGTTTATTTAAGTGATATTTTAAGTTTTAATTAAAGAAAAAACAGATACTACAGTTTGATTTTGTCCAAAATGTATGGGTAGAAATATTTCTTTCCACGTGGCTGCAGATTCCCGCTAAATTGCTTCGTATGATATATATATATATATATATATATATATATATATATATATATATATATATATATATATATATATACCAATTTTTAAAAAAAATTTTTCTAACTTTTCAAAGTTTCGGCTGCTAACATATCTCTCTCTCTCTCTCTCTCTCACTCTCTCTCTCTCTCTCTCTCTCTCTCTCTCGCACACGCGCGCTTCTCCGTGTCCTTATATATAAACAGAGAGAGAGGGAAAAGGGGGGAGAGACCGAAAGAGACAGAGAATGTGCCTACATGCTTCAACGCCAACGGCGCACACACCCACATACACACACACTTGCATTAACACACACATACACAGACACACACACGTCCACATTCACTCTTCAAACTAAACAAGTTTAAATGAACCAATGAAAAGGCAGCTACGTAACACAAACTCCATAAAAGGTAAAAAGGTTGTGTCGTCAACTGCGAACTGTTTGATATTTCCCGGAAAAAGTTAACGGTTTTCACGCCGATGGTGAAATATAAAAGAGCCCCAAAACGGGCTGTAAATTCAGTTTGACCGTGGCAGCGAGACGAGTTCCCGGAGAATAGATGACCAGCCAGGAGACCCAGCTAAGCCGCCGCCCTGCCGCTGCTTTATTTCTGCCTATTTCTCTGATGTCAAACAAATTTAAAGGTAACACAGTTTTCTCATTTCAAAGTAGACAAGTAGACGACGCATTTATTTCAGTTGTGTAAACTGCACAAGTGTTCAAATGAACGTTGTTAGTATGCGCACACAGTTCATAAACACGTCGAATTTCTTTTCAAAGTTCGACACTTGTGTAGTTTACACGATTTTCACGTTTAACGTCTTTTTATATTTAATTTTATATTTTATTATACAAAATACTGTTAGAAAGCTAGCCAATAAATATAACCGTGACAAGTGTGCAGTTTATAGACCATAATTTTCTTGGATAAAATATTTTTAATTTAAATCTAAATTAAAGTCTTTTTTATTTCATTTGTTAGATGAAAGCATACATATAATATTATTTAAAGGCGGTCCATAAACTGTAGAATTACCGTGATAATTGTGCAGTTTATATACCGTGCTGTTCTTGGATAAAATATTTTTAATTTAAATCTAAATTAAAGTCTTGTATTCAATTTGTTAGATGAAAGCATACAAATAATATTATTTAAAGGCGGTCCATAAACTGTAGAATTACCGTGATAATTGTGCAGTTTATATACCGTGCTGTTCTTGGATAAAATATTTTTGATTTAAATCTTAATTAAAGTCTTTTTTATTTCATTTGTTAGATGAAAACATACATATAATATTATTTAAGGGCGGACAATAAACTGTAGAATTACCGTGACAATTGTGCAGTTTATATACCGTGCTGTTCTTGGATAAGATATTTTTAATTCAAATCTAAATTAACGTCTTTTTTATTTCATTTGTTAGATGAAAGCATACATATAATATTATTTAAGGGCGGTGAATTAACTGTAGAATTACCGTGACAATTGTGCAGTTTATAAACCGTGCTGTTCTTGGATAAAATATTTTTAATTTAAATCTAAATTAACGTTTTTTATTTCATTTGTTAGATGAAAGCATACATATAATATTATTTTAGGGCGGTCCATAAACTGTAGAATTACCGTGACAATTGTGCAGTTTATAAACCGTGCTGTTCTTGGATAAAATATTATTAATTTAAATCTAAATTAACGTTTTTTTTTATTTCATTTGTTAGACGAAAGCATACATATAATATTATTTAAGGCGGTCCATAAACTGTAGAATTACCGTGACAATTGTGCAGTTTATATACCGTGCTGTTCTTGGATAAAATATTTTTAATTTAAATCTAAATTAACGTCTTTTTATTTCATTTGTTAGATGAAAGCATGCATATAATATTATTTAAGGGCGGTCAATAAACTGTAGAATTACCGTGACAATTGTGCAGTTTATAGACCGTCCTTTTATTGGATAAAATTCTGGATGTGTATTTTCCCCCCTAAAGTCCAACCCTCTCCTCACCGTGGTAGGGGGGTGTAACGTTGTAGTTTAACAGCTACACGGCTAAATGGGCTCTGGCAAAAAAAAAAAAATCCAGAAAATGTCGGCATGAGTTTGTTGCGTCCGTCATTTGGTCGTCTTTTTATACGCTTGCATGTGGCGAGCAAAAAGGCGTGAAGGGAGCAGGTTGAAAGGAGAACAATACCCGAAAGATGTAAACCGAACGAAAGAGAAAAATGGGCCTCCTGCAAGGCCCCGTGTTCTCCCCAGCCTGCTCCCAGTTTCCCCGACTTTGCATGCAACTGGTTTTGAGCTTTTGGAAAGCTCTTTTCTCAGTGTCGGGGTGTTGACTCCACTTCCAAGTTAACAAATAGCTGCAAGTCTGGGTACGGTCCGATTGGTTCCGAAGCTCTTCCGCTGTGAGGTGCGCTTTCGAATCTCCCGAAGGGGGCTACCCTCTAAGCAGGCGACACGTGCTCGTGTTACTATGTAATGCATGCTTGCCTCGACTCGACTAAGGACGACTAGAGTTCGACTAGATTGTGTGCTCACAAGCCACTTTAAGGCCGCTTTTATTGTTCCTACTATCTACGAACTCCGAAACGGTATGGTAGTGCAATTATATATGACCGTCCTCCGATACGAAATGGTAGTGCAATTATATATGACGGTCCTCCGATATGATAGTAGGAATGCCAGTTTTGTGAGCGATCATCGCCGTCTTATGAACACAAACTAGTGGTATCTTTACGAATCCTGTTGGGTAGAGAGAACACCTCTGTTTTCTGCTCCGCCTGTTATTCTGAGTAGAAACCGCTTTTTAGGAGATGTTCACAGCAAAGCTTGTTTTTATATAGTGCCCCTCCTTTCGGGAGTTCATCACCTCGCTGCCCAGACGAGAGCTTTCTCCGGTGGAACCTCTTTTTTTTTCTTTTTTTATTTTACTTTCCAGTTTAATGGCGAACGAACAGTCATCAGCAAGTGGTCTGCACCGACAGGAAGATGAGTATAGTATCAGCCTTTCTTCTTTTTATTTCGATTTCAGTCTTTGTGATTTGATAATTTAATTTAACTGTTTCCATTGTTCCAGCTTTCACACAGCAGTAGATTATCAACACTATAAATATCATCTCTTTTTTATAGATTGGAACAAGCAACGAAACCTAGCAGCATCACCGTTCCTGTCTGCCACATGTCTTGTGCAGTTTGAATCATGTATTTCTTTCTTTGTGTCCAAGCACATCTGGATACAATCAAACTGTGTATGATATATGTCTATCTGTTTCTTCCAACATTAGTATCTCGAAGTCTTGGCAGCAATCATTGTCATAGAAGTAGAGTAAGTATTCTTTTTCTTTCCTTCTGTGTGTATATTTTTGTAATTTCAGGTACTCCTCTTGATCATGATGGAATTCTACTATCAGCTATTGTGAGAATTATGTGGATTGGAAAAAACAACTGAATCCAGCAGCATCAGCTATTCTAGCTGCCACATGTTTCCTGTAGTTACAGAAGTCCTCAAGTAAGTGTTTCTTTCTTTGTGTACATGCACATCTGGGTACAATCAAATTCTAAACCATTAGCTTTATTTAAATGAATGCAGTTCTGCTTGCATTTCTTCTCATCAGCTAACTTATGCAACTACAAAAAAAATACTAGTACATGTGTGTTTGATCATAGCCAGAAAGTTAAATATATCATTTTAAAAATATCCATTAGTTATGTTGTCTCTCTTTATTATATAAATCAAAAAAAAATTTTAATTAATTAAAAGAAAAAAAATCATCACAGTAAAAATTATATATATGTAACAAAGAACACAAACAAACATGAAATTGCCATGAGTTTAAGCAAGAAGCAGAAAAGAGAAAAAGTGGAGATAACACCTGGGAAGTAACAGGTAAGAATTTTCTTTTATTTCTTGTCTCGAATAGCACAAAGATTTTTTTATGTATCAATTAAAAAAGAAATAACCCAAGTCAAAAAATTGATGGAAAAACTAAGCATTAAAGTTCAATTAAGCATTAAAAAAATAACTTCTAATAATTATGTGATCTATATATAAATTGTCTCCCTTGAATATATATATATATATATATATATATAAATGTATACATATATATATTCAAGGGAGACAATTTATATATTGTCTCCCTTGAATATATATATATATATATATATATATAATTGTATACCTTGAATATATACTAGTATGTGTTCCTGGCGTAGCCCCGGTGTTTGGTGGTGTATGCTGACCCCCCCCCCACCACCAAAAAAAAAAGCAAAAAAACGGTTAATTTTTTTAAATTTGCCCCCTATTATGAACCCTTAAAATTCTTTGTTTTGGGCTCAAATCAAGATAATTAAGTTAGATCCATGTCCAAGAAAACTATATCTAAAATTTCAAGTGTTTAGACAGATAATTGTCGGAGGAGTTTTGTAGAGTTTTCAAAGGTCAAATCGTTGAACTTTGACACCTTAATCGCCAAATTTCTGTCCAAATACCAATCGCATAGATTTTCCAAAATCTCAGTACCCTGTATATCAAATTTTGAGTCTGTAGACTAAAATTGACAGAGTTATTGCCTAGGGAAATGTACACACACACAGACAGACATTTTCACTTTTATAGATAGATAGATAGATAGATAGATATATAATGAGAGACAGAAAGATAACTATATTCAATTATTAATGAATTAGTGGAGATAGTTGTCAAATTTTGGGGGATATGTATGGCAATTTAGATGGCAAGACTTACTGCTATAGTGCTCAATGCATTAGTAAAGGTTACTGTTTAGACTTAAAATATATAGAGAGAAATTCAAATGACAGGACTTATATGTAGATTGCTCAATACATCAGTAGAACAAGGTAATAAGTTTAAAAAATGCATATGTCAATTTAGATAACCACACTGTTTTTGGTATTCTTGTGTGAATATGACATAATGTAATATAAATTTTAATAATTTTATTCAAAATGTTATGGATTCTCAATGAAAAATCTAAAATGTCAATATTGCTCTATGTATGATAAAGCATTGGCATATAATTTTCTTTCATTAATATAAACGTTTGATAATATCAGCTCTTTCTAGTGATGAGCACTATTTAAAGTGTAATTATTAAGTAAAAATCTAAATAAGATGTGTTTATTGCTCTGTCTTATTGAGCACACTCATATAACTCTAGTTAAATCTTAATATTTATATCTCTTGTAATAAAATAAACGTTTTATAATATCAGCTCTGTCATGTGTTGAGCACTTATTTAAAGTGTAATTATTAAGTAAAAATCTAAATAAAATGTCATTATTGCTCTATGTCTCATTGAGCACTCTTATATAACTCTGGTTCAATCTTAATGTTTATTTATCCTGTAATGAAATAAACGTTTGATAATATCAGCTCTGTCTAGTTTGAGCACTATTTAAAGTGTATTTATTAAGTAAAAATCTAAATAAAATGTCTTTATTGCTCTATGTCTTATTGAGCACTCTTATATAACTCTCGTTCCATCTTAATGTTCATTTATCCTTTAATAAAATAAACGTTTTATAATATCAGCTCTGTCTAGTTTTGAGCACTATTTAAAATGTAATTACTAAGTAAAAATCTAAATAAAATGTCTTTATTGCTCTGTCTCATTGAGCACTCTTATATAACTCTGGTTAAATCTTAATGTTTATTTATCCTGTAATAAAATAGACGTTTTATAATATCAGCTCTGTCTAACGTTGAGCACTCATTCAAAATGTAATTATTAAGTAAAAATCTCTTATATAACGCTCGTTTATAGATATTTGAATAAAATTAATATTATCAGCTCTTTTTTCGAAGCTTTGCATTTAGTTTTGAAAACATTTGTCATTTATAGCAGAGAAATTTCCTTTAAGAGTGTTCAATGTACGAGTTCATCTTTGGAGTTATTTGAAAACTATAAATTTCTGTTATGCGATCCAAAATTTTCTTTGAGACCGCAAAATAGATAAGTACAGCTCTGTAGTGAGTTTTAAAATTGTGTATTGCGAGTATGCTGGAAAAGTAATTACCACAGTGCTTCGTGGTAGAGTTCTGTGGAAAGATTTGAAAGAATTTTTCTCATTTATGCTAGACAAATTTACTTCGAGTAAAGCTCTTTCGTACGTTTAAACAATATATATATGCCAATGATGCTTGCATGTGCTCCATAGTTTAATATAGCTGTGTAGTAAATTTAAAAATTGCTTTGTTTCATTATACAAGACGATTTTACTTTAAGAGTGTTCAATGCATTTATAGAGCTTTGTAGTAAGATTTGGAAAATTTTGGCAATTATTTAAGACAAATCTACTCCCAGAGTGCTCAATATATTAGTAGAGCTAAATAAAACATTTGAGAAACAGATATGGCATTTCAACTGCATAAATTTATTTTGACAGAGTTCAATACATTAGTAGAGCTAAATATAGACTTTCAAAAAACATGTATGGCAATTCAGCTACACGAATATACTTTGAGAGTGCTCAATACATTAGTAGACGAAAGCATAAAATTCAGAAAACATGAAGAGCTCTGCAGTATGCTTTGAAAACCTAAAGGTATAGATATACTGTAAGTGTTTAAAATATATATATATATATATATATATATATATATATATATATATATATGACAAGTATTTGAAACAAGTTTCCTATTTGAGTGCCTAATATATTTGAGAGCTCTATGGTAACTTTAAAAAACATATTTCAAAATTATATTAGACAAATTGTCTTTGAGAGTGCTCATTTCTAAGTAGAGCTCTGTAGAAAATTTTTGAGACATGTTCAGCAATTTAAGTTCATATCAGTTAATAAATAAAGCTATATAGTGAGTTTTGCAAATTTATATGGCACTTATCCTAGACAAGTTAACTCTTGTAGCTGTGCAATACATAAGTAGAGTTCTGCATTAGTTTTGGGGGTATGGTTCTCACTTTATTAGGCCAACAACTTGGACACATTATACTCTGGACAAATCCATTGAGGACAACCAAAGGTACCCTATTTTTTCCACTCTGCTGAATAAGACTCATCTGTCTTGGTTCACTCTTGGGACATTAAAACAAAAACGGTGAAGAATTAAAAAAAAAAAAAAAAGAATGCAAAAATGTAATTGTCTTTGCAAGTCATTCACTTTCATAACATATCACTTTCATAACACAAAACCATCTGTAAGAACTTGATAAAAGAATGCACAAACAATAAAATACAACTTTGCTGTCTTGGAATCTGTAATTCCCGCACACCTCAAAAAAAAAAAGAAACCTTCCTAATGCAATACTTTTCAAGCAATTACCGTGTCAGACTTGGTATTGCAATGACTCTGTAAACTGAAAAAATATGTATAAAAAAAATTGTTAAGCAAAATTGATTCATGTTAACACCTCTCCCAACACCACAGATTAACTACAAAAATACTTGATAAAGCAAGACACAATTACAAATGTGTATGAAAAAATTCAAAATAAAAAAAATCAACCAAGCAATGGATCATGATTTTCTGGTGTTTGATGGAATGTGAGTAGGCATACAGCCTGGATGTATTTTCAAAGGTAAGTGATGATATTCATCATTATTGTCTTTTTGGATTAGTTCAGATATATCTCATAACTATAATTGTTTTATGTATATATTTATATGTCTAGATGTTATGTGTGCGATTTGCATGTTCCCTATAGAAAAAAATCTACATAAAATCTAAAAGTGTATTCTGATGTAAAATTAACCAGTAAAAACAATGCTTGTGTTCCTGATACACCAACTATTCCTTATTAGCATATAAGTTGAATCATGAAATTTATCTCCCTTGCCTGTCTCTCTTTATACCTCTGTATTTATCTAGATCTGTCTATCTCTCTTTTCTTATTCTTTATCCCTATTCCCCGTCTTGTCATCCCCTGTGTGCGAACTTATAAATTTCAACATGTCTAGATTGATAAGCTTCTCATTTACCGGTACCTAACTCCCGTTTTGAAGTTAGAAGTTTTAACTTGAATACACGTTGATATGTCAAGGTAACAGCAGGCATCGATCGGGCACATCCAAACGCCAACCTACACGGTGCAGATAAAGAACAGAAAAAAAACTAAGTCCCGATGTGCCTAGCAGATTAGAAGGCATTTTGCGACGCTTACATGCACCCAATATGGCAGTAGGCGTCGATCAGGCACTTCCAGACACTTACTTACACTGTTTTGAACATCGGAATTTTCAATTGAATACACGTTGACATGTGTTCGTCTATAGGATTCTCATCTACCTATACCTACGCCCCCCCCCCACCGAGATGACTTTTGTTTGGACTTAGAAATTTTCAATTGAATACACGTTGAGATGACTTGGTCTATAGGATTCTCATCTACCTATACCTACGTCCCCTCTTGTTTGTACTTGGAAATTTTCAATTGAATACACGCTAAGATGACTTGGTCTATAGGATTGTCATCTACATATACCTACATACCCTCTTGTTTGGACTTAGAAATTTTCAATTGAATACACGTTGAGATGACTTGGTCTATAGGATTCTCATCTACCTATACCTACGTCCCCTCTTGTTTAGACTTGGAAATTTTCAATTGAATACACGCTAAGATGACTTGGTCTATAGGATTGTCATCTACATATACCTACATACCCTCTTGTTTGGACTTAGAAATTTTCAATTGAATACACGTTGAGATGACTTGGTCTATAGGATTCTCATCTACCTATACCTACGTACCCTCTTGTTTGGACTAAGACATTTTCAATTGAATACACGTTGAGATGACTTGGTCTATAGGATTGTCATCTCCCTACACCTACGTCCCCTCTTGTTTGGACTTAGAAATTTTCAATTGAATACACGCTGAGATGACTTGGTCTATAGGATTCTCGTCTACCTATACCTACGTCCCCTCTTGTTTGGACTTAGAAATTTTCAATTGAATACACGTTGAGATGACTTGGTGTATAGGATTGTCATCTCCCTATACCTACATCCCCTCTTGTTTGGACTTGGAAATTTTCAATTGAATACATGTTGAGATGACTTGGTCTATAGGATTGTCATCTACCGATACCTACGGCCCCTCTTGTTTGGACTTGGAAATTTTCAATTGAATATACGTTGAGATGACTTGGTCTATAGGATTCTCATCTCCCTATACCTACGTCCCCTCTTGTCTGGACTTGGAAATTTTCAATTGAATACACGCTGAGATGACTTGGTCTATAGGATTCTCATCTACCTATACCTACGTCCCCTCTTGTATGGACTTAGAAATTTTCAATTGAATACACGCTAAGATGACTTGGTCTATATGATTCTCATCTACCTATACCTACGTCCCCTCTTGTTTGGACTTAGAAATTTTCAATTGAATACACGCTGAGATGACTTGATCTATAGGATTGTCATCTCCCTATACCTACGTCCCCTCTTGTTTTGACTTGGAAATTTTCAATTGAATACACGTTGAGATGACTTGGTCTATAGGATTCTCATCTACCTATACCTACGTCCCCTCTTGTTTGGACTTAGAAATTTTCAATTGAATACACGTTGAGATGACCTGGTCTATAGGATTGTCATCTCCCTATACCTACGTCCCCTCTTGTTTGGACTTGGTAATTTTCAATTGAATACACGCTGAGATGACTTGGTCTATAGGATTCTCATCTACCTATACCTACGTCCCCTCTTGTTTGGACTTGGAAATTTTCAATTGAATACACGCTGAGATGACTTGGTCTATAGGATTCTCATCTACCTATACCTACATCCCCTCTTGTTTGGACTTAGAAATTTTCAATTGAATACACGCTAAGATGACTTGGTCTATAGGATTCTCATCTACCTATACCTACGTCCCCTCTTGTTTGGACTTAGAAATTTTCAATTGAATACACGCTAAGATGACTTGGTCTATAGGATTCTCATCTACCTATACCTACGTCCCCTCTTGTTTGGACTTGGAAATTTTCAATTGAATACACGTTGAGATGACTTGGTGTATAGGATTGGCATCTCCCTATACCTACATCCCCTCTTGTTTGGACTTGGAAATTTTCAATTGAATACACGCTGCCGCTGAGATGACTTGATCTATAGGATTCTCATCTCCCTATACCTACATCCCCTCTTGTTTGGACTTGGAAATTTTCAATTGAATACACGCTGAGATGACTTGGTTTATAGGATTGTAATCTACCTATACCTATGTCCCCTCTTGTTTGGACTTGGAAATTTTCAATTGAATACACGCTGAGATGACTTGGTCTATAAGATTCTCATATACCTATACCTACGTCCCCTCTTGTTTGGACTTAGAAATTTTCAATTGAATACACGTTGAGATGACTTGGTCTATAGGATTCTCATCTACCTATACCTACGTCCCCTCTTGTTTAGACTTGGAAATTTTCAATTGAATACACGCTAAGATGACTTGGTCTATAGGATTGTCATCTACATATACCTACATACCCTCTTGTTTGGACTTAGAAATTTTCAATTGAATACACGTTGAGATGACTTGGTCTATAGGATTCTCATCTACCTATACCTACGTACCCTCTTGTTTGGACTAAGACATTTTCAATTGAATACACGTTGAGATGACTTGGTCTATAGGATTGTCATCTCCCTACACCTACGTCCCCTCTTGTTTGGACTTAGAAATTTTCAATTGAATACACGCTGAGATGACTTGGTCTATAGGATTCTCGTCTACCTATACCTACGTCCCCTCTTGTTTGGACTTAGAAATTTTCAATTGAATACACGTTGAGATGACTTGGTGTATAGGATTGTCATCTCCCTATACCTACATCCCCTCTTGTTTGGACTTGGAAATTTTCAATTGAATACATGTTGAGATGACTTGGTCTATAGGATTGTCATCTAACGATACCTACGGCCCCTCTTGTTTGGACTTGGAAATTTTCAATTGAATATACGTTGAGATGACTTGGTCTATAGGATTCTCATCTCCCTATACCTACGTCCCCTCTTGTCTGGACTTGGAAATTTTCAATTGAATACACGCTGAGATGACTTGGTCTATAGGATTCTCATCTACCTATACCTACGTCCCCTCTTGTATGGACTTAGAAATTTTCAATTGAATACACGCTAAGATGACTTGGTCTATATGATTCTCATCTACCTATACCTACGTCCCCTCTTGTTTGGACTTAGAAATTTTCAATTGAATACACGCTGAGATGACTTGATCTATAGGATTGTCATCTCCCTATACCTACGTCCCCTCTTGTTTTGACTTGGAAATTTTCAATTGAATACACGTTGAGATGACTTGGTCTATAGGATTCTCATCTACCTATACCTACGTCCCCTCTTGTTTGGACTTAGAAATTTTCAATTGAATACACGTTGAGATGACCTGGTCTATAGGATTGTCATCTCCCTATACCTACGTCCCCTCTTGTTTGGACTTGGTAATTTTCAATTGAATACACGCTGAGATGACTTGGTCTATAGGATTCTCATCTACCTATACCTACGTCCCCTCTTGTTTGGACTTGGAAATTTTCAATTGAATACACGCTGAGATGACTTGGTCTATAGGATTCTCATCTACCTATACCTACATCCCCTCTTGTTTGGACTTAGAAATTTTCAATTGAATACACGCTAAGATGACTTGGTCTATAGGATTCTCATCTACCTATACCTACGTCCCCTCTTGTTTGGACTTAGAAATTTTCAATTGAATACACGCTAAGATGACTTGGTCTATAGGATTCTCATCTACCTATACCTACGTCCCCTCTTGTTTGGACTTGGAAATTTTCAATTGAATACACGTTGAGATGACTTGGTGTATAGGATTGGCATCTCCCTATACCTACATCCCCTCTTGTTTGGACTTGGAAATTTTCAATTGAATACACGCTGCCGCTGAGATGACTTGATCTATAGGATTCTCATCTCCCTATACCTACATCCCCTCTTGTTTGGACTTGGAAATTTTCAATTGAATACACGCTGAGATGACTTGGTTTATAGGATTGTAATCTACCTATACCTATGTCCCCTCTTGTTTGGACTTGGAAATTTTCAATTGAATACACGCTGAGATGACTTGGTCTATAAGATTCTCATATACCTATACCTACGTCCCCTCTTGTTTGGACTTAGAAATTTTCAATTGAATACATGTTGAGATGACTTGGTCTATAGGATTGTCATCTACCGATACCTACGTCCTCTCTTGTTTGGACTTAGAAATTTTCAATTGAATACACGTTGAGATGACTTGGTCTATAGGATTGTCATCTCCCTATACCTACGGCCCCTCTTGTTTGGACTTGGAAATTTTCAATTGAATATACGTTGAGATGACTTGGTCTATAGGATTCTCATCTCCCTATACCTACGTCCCCTCTTGTTTGGACTTGGAAATTTTCAATTGAATACACGCTGAGATGACTTGGTCTATAGGATTCTCATCTACCTATACCTACGTCCCCTCTTGTTTGGACTTAGAAATTTTCAATTGAATACACGCTAAGATGATTTGGTCTATAGGATTCTCATCTACCTATACCTACGTCCCCTCTTGTTTGGACTTGGAAATTTTCAATTGAATACACGCTGAGATGACTTGATCTATAGGATTGTCATCTCCCTATACCTACGTCCCCTCTTGTTTTGACTTGGAAATTTTCAATTGAATACACGTTGAGATGACCTGGTCTATAGGATTGTCATCTCCCTATACCTACGTCCCCTCTTGTTTGGACTTGGAAATTTTCAATTGAATACACGCTGAGATGACTTGGTCTATAGGATTCTCATCTACCTATACCTACGTCCCCTCTTGTTTGGACTTGGAAATTTTCAATTGAATACACGCTGAGATGACTTGGTCTATAGGATTCTCATCTACCTATACCTACGTCCCCTCTTGTTTGGACTTGGAAATGTTCAATTGAATACACGTTGAGATGACTTGGTGTATAGGATTGTCATCTCCCTATACCTACATCCCCTCTTGTTTGGACTTGGAAATGTTCAATTGAATACACGCTGAGATGACTTGGTCTATAGGATTCTCATCTACATATACCTACGTCCCCTCTTGTTTGGACTTAGAAATTTTCAATTGAATACACGCTGAGATGACTTGGTCTATAGGATTCTCATCTACCTATACCTACTTCCCCTCTTGTTTGGACTTTGAAATTTTCAATTGAATACACGCTGAGATGACTTGGTCTATAGGATTCTCATATACCTATACCTACGTCCCCTCTTGTTTGGACTTAGACATTTTCAATTGAATACACGTTGAGATGACTTGGTCTATAAGATTCTCATCTACCTATACCTACGTCCCCTCTTGTTTGGACTTAGAAATTTTCAATTGAATACACGCTGAGATGACTTGGTCTATAGGATTCTCATCTACCTATACCTACGTCCCCTCTTGTTTGGACTTAGAAATTTTCAATTGAATACACCCTGAGATTACTTGGATTACTATTTTGTATCGCTATCCTAGAGTAAATTTTATTTTGTGAACACAGTTATTTGCTATTTCTCTTCTACAGTTGAATAGATGTTGGGGGTTCTTTAAATCAATAGAAGAGGATCATATAAAAACGATAAACAACCACAGAATTCGCGCATAAGCCTGAGGAATCATAGAGTGCATGGAACGCCGAATATTTAGTGTAACTTAATCGCCATGTATATTTTATAAATTACTATATACACTTGTGCCCGATATTATTCATACCCCCCTTGAAAATTGAGTTTATTAGGTGTAACTTTTGTAAGAATTTATTGTTTACGTCCATATTGATACATATTCTTAATAAACCTCTTCTGATCATTTTCGTCATTTTAAAATCTCGGGATACTTGTAATAAAAGAAATATACAGCTATTTATAAAATCTGCAATGTTCAAAAATAATCATACCCCCTTATTTTTTCAGTATTAATCGAGTTTCTGACTGTTTGTTTTCTGTTTGATTCTTATTTTGAATGCTTTTATACAACCTTTGATTAATTTCATTTCGTTTTTTGCATTTTTCAGAAATTAAAATGATATCAACTGAAAACCAATAAAAGAATAAAAATTATTAGAATGGGGAAGAAAAAAGAGCTTAGTAATGATCTTAGGACTAAAATTGTGAATTCACATAAGGATGGTTTAGGTTACAAGTCAATTTCCAAGAAATTTGAGGTCCCTACAGCAACAGTACAGAGCATCATCAAAAAATTCCAGAGCCACCACACAACAAACAACTTGATTGGTAGAGGAAGGAAAAGGAAACTGTCTGCTAGAGCCACCAGGAATATTGTAAGAAGTGTTAATGCAAATCCAACCACCACTACTAAGGACATTTTAGAAAATCTGGAGTTTTCTGGCATAAAAATATCAAGGCAAACATTGCAAAGGACTCTGCATGAAAATGGTCTGAAAGGAAGAAGACCAAGAAGGACTCCATTGCACACCGGAAAACACCTTGCAGCACGTCTAAAGTTTGCTAGGACCCATGTGAATTCTCCAGAGTCCGTTTTCTCAAGTATTTTGTGGACTGACGAAACAAAAATTGAATTGTTTGGCCATATGGATGCTTCTTACGTTTGAAGGAAGAAAGGAGAAGCTTACAACCCAAAGAACACCATACCCACGGTGAAACATGGTGGTGGTAGCCTAATGTTTTGGGGCTCCTTTTCGGCTAGTGGTCCAGGTAGTTTGGTCAAGATAGATGGAACCATGAAGAAGGAGCAATATTTGGAGATACTCCAGAAAAAAATTAGACAGGATGCGGAGAAGCTCCATTTAGGACCAAACTGGGTCCTTCAACAGGATAATGATCCAAAACATACTGCCAAAATAGTCAAGAAATGGTTTGAGGATAATCAAATTAATGTTTTGGAATGGCCTAGCCAGAGTCCCGACCTGAACCCTATCGAAAACCTCTGGCACATATTGAAAACTGAGGTTAAAAAGCGGAAACCTAGAAATTTGAGGGATTTGGAGAACTACTGCATTGAAGAATGGTCAAAAATCAGTGTTGATGCTTGTAAAAACCTTGTTGATAAATATCCCAAACGGTTACAGGCAGTTATTAAGAATAAAGGGCATGCTATTGACTATTAGTAAGAGAGGTATGAATAATTTTGAACTAGTGCCATTATTGTTTTTCTTTGTATAATGTTTCAAACTTGCATAATTTATTAATTTGTTGAGTTTAAATTAAATGCTTATGCTTGATTTATTGTTTGAAATCCCTTTAATATTGTCTACCTTCTGGTTTGAGCAATATTCTTATAGAAATCTCAAAGATCCGAGGGGTATGAATAATATCGGGCACAAGTGTATATATATATATATATATATACAGAATGAGAGAAAGAGAGAGAGAAGGTGGGAGAGAAACTACAATAATCAGGTTAATTGTTAAAATAGATGTTGGAGAATTATATGGGAAAAACTCAAACGATGAATGAAATAAGCACAATGTTATAACTTGTAACGCTGTTTTATGACAAATATTTGTTTAAAATGTATTTGAAGACAACTATACAGTAGTAAGTAGGTATTGTGTTTGAACCGACCGACAGACTTGGGTAAAACTTTGGTGCATGAATATCACTCGTGTCACGCATGGAAAAGAAAGGGTTTTTATCGTTATAATAGGCAGACGATTGCTCCACTGTTAATGTCTTACCAGGTTAAAGAAAAATTGGAGCCAAGTAAAGCATCTTCTGTTAAACCGACAGTAAGAAAAGATTATACCCTACGAGATTACGAAAGTTAGTTTTGTACATATCTAAGGCAACGATAATGAAGGTGAAACATGCACGTCAAAGCCAAAGATAATAAACTTGAGACATACACGTCTCAGTCAAGGCTAATGAGCTTGAAACATACACGTCTAAGGCAAAGATAATGAACTGGAGACATACACGACTAAGGCAAGGATAATGAACTTGAAATATACACGTCTCAGTCAAGGCTAATGAGCTTGAAACATACACGTCTAAGGCAAAGATAATGAACTGGAGACATACACGACTAAGGCAAAGATAATGAACTGGAGACATACACGACTAAGGCAAAGATACTGAACTGGAGACATACACGACTAAGGCAAAGATAATGAAGGTGAAACATACACGTCAAAGCCAAAGATAATAAACTTGAGACATACACGTCTCAGTCAAGGCTAATGAGCTTGAAACATACACGTCTAAGGCAAAGATAATGAACTGGAGACATACACGACTAAGGCAAAGATAATGAACTGGAGACATACACGTCTAAGGCAAAGATAATGAACTGGAGACATACACGACTAAGGCAAAGATAATGAACTGGAGACATACACGACTAAGGCAAAGATAATGAACTTGAAATATTTTTTCTATCGTATCAGCTTTTACAGGCAGACTTTTTTGCTGTATCACAGCTCTTTTGTACAGTCATGCAAACAACAGCCTCAACCCGATATCGAAACTCAACCGCCAGCGGTTCTAAGAAAGGCTGTTTCTTGAATTAAATGAAACCACAATGATATTAGCAAAGTAGACTTTTGACAAACGAGCAAAAGTTGTCACCTGTTGAATTAGAATGCATGCTTCATGCTAAATTTACGGTAGAATACGGTGAAACTTGTGCCAATTTTTGCATTAAATATTAATCCCTTTTCATTATATACTGTGCATCGAACACTTACCATAAGATTTTGTTCGCTGCACCTTACCACAGTAAAGGTCCATTCAAAATTTCAACAAGATCGGTCCTGTAGTTTCCAAGAATATGGTATAGTGTTGAATAATCGCTATTAATCGTATTAATGCATACTGATCCATAACTGTGCACCTAATGGATACCATAATACCTAGTTTGTTACACCTTATCATAACAAAGGCTCATACAAATTTTCAGCCAGATTGGCCCAGTAGTTTCCCAGAAAATTTGGAACGTAGCATAAAAAGAACGTTACGTTATATTCTAGTGACAATTGACCATTTATACTTGCCATGGAAGATAGAAACGAATTGCTCCACTGTAGCTTTTCAATGCGATTATATAAGAAACGGCCGGGAGATGTGATCGAATTGCGACCGTTTATCAAAAGAGAATATAAATCGAAACCTTAATAAATACTAAAAAATAATACGAATATTTTAACATTAAAATGAATGGCTCTTGTCTTAGGCAGGCTCCATGTTTTTACAAGCTTCTGGGCTTGATCTTTAATCCTGATCTGATATAAAAGTCAGGTTCGGCCAATGATGGAGTACTGTTGCCACATCTGGGCAGGGGCTGCTAGAAGCAGCTTATCCTGCCTTGACAGAGTTCAAAATAGACTTTGTAGCTTAGTGGGGGGATGCCCTTTTCTCTTCCCTGCAACCTCTTTCCCAAAGGAGAGACGCTATGAGTCTGTCTCTGCTTTATCGTTATTTTCATGGCAAGTGCTCGTCCGAGCTCCAATCTATGATCCCCTCACCAAAATTCCACGAAAAACACTCGTCTAGCCAAAACTATTATCAATAACCAGATCCGACATGAAATAATATGAAAAGTGTTGATGTATCGTAAAAAAAAAACAACCAATCTTAGATTGACAGACTATGAATACTCACTGTAAGAGTACCTGCGCTCGAAATTTATGCAGCAAGTGTTGCGCAATCCCCGGCTACACCCCTCAGGATGAATGGAAACAATGCCGAGACAAGATAAGCGGAGACATACAGTGCATAGAATTCCCAAATGGTCACCCATCAGGTACTAGTCAGGCTCAAGGTTGCTTAATTGTGGTGATCTGGTGAGAACCAGTGTGTCAACGTGACAATGTTCTATATAATAGGAACGTACATTGCATGACTAACGAGCATAGAATCCCCTGTAAATTGACGAGTGTTTCAATAAAAAGTCCAACATGATCAATACTAAATATCGATACAAGATGTGTCTTTGTTGTGTTTCACTTTTTGCTGGTCGGTGGCCATTTTTATTGTTTTACTTTTTACTAGTTTACTCGTTTGCCCTTAAAGGGTAGGATGAAAGGTGTCCAAAAGTGATTTTCAGATTTTAGTGTCTTTTATTGTCTTGAGAAAACAATTTTTACTTGATGAGTGAAAAAAAATAAAACTCAGGAAGCCTCTACTAATTCAAACAGGCCCTATTAAAAGTACTACTAAAACCAAGTTTCTACCTCCCTCCTCTTTGAAATGGAAATATTTTTTAAGTGAAACAAATAAATCGTCAGGACACAGGAGCGCTACTAAAAGCAATAAATATGGTTATAAATAAGATTATATTTATATATTGTATATTTATATTTAAATCATTTTTTTGTTTTAATCAACGAGGTTAAATTATATTTATTTGTAAGGAAAACACGTTGAAAAAGGTTAAAACAAAAATATACTGTAGACCTTGTGTATGCTTTGAATAGCAGCAGTGGGTTTTAATATCGGACTTAAAACAGAGCAGTCATGAAATAGGTAAACAAATGCATTTTTTTTTAAATCGGAAGTCACAAACCAGATGGACAGTTTAAACACACAAACAAGCAAGCTAATTTGAGTTTTATAATTATACAGATAATTCAAATTTAATTTTTTTTTTAAATTGTTTTAGATGTCAAATAATCCCGTCAAACAAACGATTTATAAACAGATAAAAGATGCCCCCAATGTAGAAACGGTTATAAAACAAAACAACCAAACCAAACCAATCCTTTTGCATTGAGCACTCTTTAAAATCGAGAATGAAACCTGAAAAGGGTTGATATGCCATCAAAAGAAATAATCAAACCGAAGCAAACACCATGAATAAATATTTGAATAAAAATTTTAAACATGAACACTTTTTTCTAAGATTACTGGATTCGGCAATGCATAACCTGAAAAGGGTTGATATGCCATCAAAAGAAATATTCAAACCAAACCAAACCCCATGAATAAATATTTGAAGATATCAACAAAAAAGAATCGATACTTTATTTTGGTCTGATGAAATGTTATCCTTGAATTGGCATTCCACTGAAACATGTCTGCACATATGTAACCAATAACGTTTGTAGAATAAACAAACTATATACGAGCTCTGTCCTTTTGCATTGAGCACTCTTTAAAATCTAGAATGAAACCTAACCTGGTGATTCTCGATGCAAACTATGTGCTGCATACAAGCAAATGTAAATATACAACTTTGCACTCATTTTCGAGGGGCGTTCGTATATATAGGAGGGAGTGTGGGTGCGTATCTTTGCAGGTGTATATAACGAGAGCATATGTGCGTGCGTATGTGTATGTGCGTATGCATGCTTATCCGTGTACATGCATGCATGTGGGAGCGTGCATCTGTGGGTTATATTTGTATGCGGAGGAGTATGCCGGCGCGCCCGTGTGCACCCACATCTAACCAAAAAAGTGAATATCAATATACAACTTTGCACTCATTTTTGCTATAATAATTAAATACCTACAGGCACTAGTGTTTCATCCTTTCGGGAATCTTCAGTGCAGTTTTGAACCCCGCACCACGAGACACCTCTGGCTCGATTTAGCGAAAACCTAATCCATTCGGTCACCATTAACCGCGTGAAATAACGTCGAATTTAAATATTTTAATTGTAAATGTTCATTTACGTCAGTCAGAAAGTGATCTAATCGTTAAACGATGATCTATGCATAAGAGCTAAATTGACCAACTTTAATTCAACTGAAAGTGCTCAACGATAAGAAATGAATTTCTTAAAGGGGCTGTCATAATTATTTTTTTGCTATAATAATTAAATACCTACAGACACTAGTGTTTCATCCTTTCAGGATTCTTCAGTGCAGGGTGTCACGATTAACACCAGCCGAACGATTCGAACCCTGCACCACGATATATATATATATATATATATATATATATATATATATATATATATTATACCTGAGGGGATCAGAGGGGATTTCAAATTGCATTGTTATGATAATAGAACTTATGCATTCATGACCTGAAAGTTTCATCTCTCTATTGCAGATATTGATAGTGTGAGACTAATGCCATAAAAGAAGACAGCGAAACGAAAAACCATGAGTAAATATTTGAGGATGAAATGAACTTGAAACTTCTTTATATAACGTGGCAGTTTGGAACAAATGACAGAAAGAAAGAAAAATCCAGGTCCGCAGTTTTTCTTTCTTTTATTTACATAAGTCGTTTATTACTGTTACCCTCCCGTCCTGACACCAGCTTAAAAGTCTCTCGATTTTGCTCCACTACACGCCGTTATATGTCCATTTTTTTCAGGCAAACTCTTTCTTCCCTCTTCATTTTACACGTCCATCTCCTTCGGCGCCGACTTTGTTTTTCCTCGACCACGTGGTGTCCTTTTTTTTCTTTTTCTTCAGACGCAAGCCCGGGCACACTTACTAATTTGCATATGTGTTAAAACACTGCTCCTGCTGCCGCCATCCATCCTTCGGCTGCCGCTGATATTTTCATACGCGCTCATATACGCTCTGTTAAAGAAGATTTGGCATTAACCTGCCATAAAACAAAACAACCAAACCAAACTCTACAAATAAATACTTGAAGATAAAAAGAAGTTGAAACATAAAAACTTTCCAAAATAACTGAATCCAGCATTAATTAACCTGAAAAGGGTTGATATGCTGTAAAACAAAACAACCAAACCAAACACTTTGAATAAATGTTTGAAGATAGAAAAAAATTAGTACATAAAATATTTACCAAAATGATGTGTTACTTTGGCCTTCGGGCCGAGATCAAAGTGTAGTATCTGTTCCGGCAGATACTGCAAGCAAAGACCATATGTTGGGGCAATCCCACATTTAAGACCTTGGTCAATGTAGGGGCAACCCTTCATACCAATTGTCACTATCCAGCTCCCCTACTCCCCGGGAAGTTGGTCCCCGTTTCCCCTTCACTCCTCACTTTAAAAATCGGCCTTGTGCCTAATTTGCTCGGTGGGGGAGCAAATAAATACTTCAAAGTGTAGTACCTGTTCCGGCAGATAATACAAGCAAAGACCATATATGGGGCAACCCCACATATAAGACCTTGGTCAATGTAGGGGCAACCCTTCATACCAATTGTCACTATCCAGCTCCCCTACTCCCCGGGGAGTTGGTCCCCATTTCTCCTTCACTCCTCACTTTAAAAATCGGCCTTGTGCCTAATTTGCTCGGTGGGGGAGCAAATAAATACCATCTGTTCCGGCAGATACTGCAAGCAAAGACCATACGTGGGAGCAATCCCACATATCAGACCTTGGTCAATGTAGGGGCAACCCTTCATACCAATTGTCACTATCCAGCTCCCCTACTCCCCGGGGAGTTGGTCCCCATTTCCCCTTCACTCCTCACTTTAAAAATCGGCCTTGTGTCTAATTTGCTCGGTGGGGGAGCAAATAAATACCTCAAAGTGTAGTACCTGTTCCGGCAGATACTGCAAGCAAAGACCATATGTTGGGGCAATCCCACATATAAGACCTTGGTCAATGTAGGGGCAACCCTTCATACCAATTGTCACTATCCAGCTCCCCTACTCCCCGGGGAGTTGGTCCCCATTTCCCCTTCACTCCTCACTTTAAAAATCGGCCTTGTGCCTAATTTGCTCGGTGGGGGAGCAAATAAATACCTCAAAGTGTAGTATCTGTTCTTCAAATGCGGCACTTCCATTTCTTGTTCTCTTTCAGTAGAGGAGAAATCCTTCACGGCTGAGACAATTTTTATTTTTGTACCTTTTCTCCGCGTTAAAAAACGACCCTGGTGTCTAACTCTGTCCCGTGGGGAGGCAGTGTAAATATGTTTTATGATAGAAAGTCAAATAACATCATGAATAAATATTTTTTTTTTTTTTCAAAATTAATGCATTCGGCATGAAATTATCTGAAAACTGGTTATGTACTATAAAACGAAATAATAACACCAAAACCTGATGGAGCGCGTATGACTACGAGGAAAAAAATCACGAACAGCGAAGGATGGATGGCAAGCGATTGTATTAGCAGCAGGAGCAGTGTTTGAACGCGTATGCAAATTAGGAAGTATGCACGAGCTGACGCGAAAAGAATAGGGGAAATAGGACACCAGGTGGTTGAGAAGAAACAAAATCGGCAAAATTCTTACGGGGGGGGGGCATTCATAAACGTTACTTTAAATATATATATACATCAGGTCACATAGTCGCCAACATAGGAACGTATACAGCATGTTTGTCGAGCCCAGCATCAATTGTAAACTAACTATAGCTTTGATAAAAAAAATAAATCTAAAATGATGAAGTTAAACTGATCTTTGATTCACTTTGTGAAAAGATGTGTATTTGTTGTATTCTACCTTTAGATTTATTGTTTTTTATTGTTTTTTATTGTTTATGATTCAAATTTTATTATTTAAAAATCTTCTTTTGTTTTAGATGTCAACGAATCAGGTGAAACAAACGATTTATAATCGGATGAAAGACGCGCCCAACGTGGTTACGTCGGAAGAATCTATACCGTTGGTGAAATCGGGGAAATATGTGCTTATCAGCGAGTGGTCAAGTCTCAACTTGTTGGCGGCCCAAAATTGTCGAAAATTGATGGTCCCCGGCAAAACGTTCGAGACAACCCAAATTGCGTTCGCCCTCCCCAAGGGATCAGCGTTGAACTCCGAAATGTCAACATTGTGAGTCCCCGTTTTTAGTTTTGCTTCGCAATCCTTATGCTGAGAATTGTCAATTTGGATTATTTACTCACAAAGTGTGACACAAGGTCAGTGTTTAACAGGGAGTATATTCAACTCACTGAAAAGGAGCACTGTAAATGAGGCAGATCTTTTTTAATTTTTTTTTTTTTTTTACAGATGAGTAACCACTTATTTAGGTCAGAAAACGCTTGAGATACAAACAGCCAATCGAGAAAACAGCAATTTCCCCCTTTGTCAGAAAAATTGCTCATCGAATATGATGAGTAAAAAAAAAAGTAGAAGAGAATGTTTTCATCTTTTTCACTATTATTAAATTATTGTTATAATAGTTTATCAGTAATAATTATATTAATATTATTAGCAAAGATAACCGCGTTTCGCGTGGGACGTCACTGTGCACTCGGGTACCCGCGGTTCGACCACCCTTGCAGTAAGTTAATGTTATAAGAGCAACTGTTGCTTAAGGTGTTTTACCTGAAAGCACTTCGTTCAAGATACATTGAGATCATTGCCAAGGCTGCTGCAAAGAAGGTGGGCTCTCTATACCGTGCTTGAAAGTTACTTACTCCTGAAAGTATCCTCTACCTCTACAAAGCGGCCATTCGCCCATGTATGGAGTACTGCTGTCACATTTGGGCTGGTGCATCTGCTACTAGTCTCTCACTCCTGGACAGGATCCAAAAGAGAGTCGCCAACCTAATAGGTCCCGAACTGTCATCTAACCTTCAGCCCCTGTCCCACCGACGAAATGTTGCATCCCTCTGCCTGTTTTACAAGTATTTTAATGGTGGATGCTCTGACGAATTACAAGCCCTTGTACCCCCTCGACGAAAATACCCCCGACAAACCCGACAAGCAGCAAAGTCCCACCCCTACACAGTTGAGATCCCTAGATGTAAGAAAGCCTTTTACTCTAATATCTTCTTCCCCAGAACTGCAGGACTTTGGAATTCTCTTCCGGTTTCCTGCTTCCCCAACTGTACTGACATGCAGAAGTTCAAGTGTCATGTGAACAGACATCTTGCTCCTAAACTCCCTACATAGTGAGTACCTCTGTAACTTAGGTCCCTGATAGTAGCCCCCTACATCAAAATGACAATGTGCCTTGTTTGGGGTGAAAATGTAATAAAAAAAAAATTTTTTTTTAAACATTTAACTACCTCTTGAAGTGACTGAAATCTAACCATGAACTTTAAAGCAAATAGATTTTATTCACGTTGACAGTTATATTGTTGCACATAAAAATTGGAACAATTACAAAATAACAAACACATTTTTATCAAAGACATAGCAAGGTGCCCCAGCTTAATGTGCACCATCCTTAGGTAGGAAGTTTATGAAAGGCTGCACCAAATATGACCTTACATTTTGACCTTAACCTTGTGCACCATCCCTAGGTAGGAAACCATCATCATTTCAGATTTGATCATGATCGGTCCAGTGGTATAGGATGTACGAGAGTATATATATATATATATATATATATATATATATATATATACATAGGCTATGACCTTTATCTATGACCTTTACCTTTGACCTTTACCTTGGAAAATGAGTGGGGGACAATCATCATCCCAGGTTTGATCATGATCGGTTCAGTGGTGTGAACTGTAGGAGAGCATCTATACATAGACTATGACCTGGATCTTTGACCTTAACCTTAAAAAATGGTGTGCAGCATCCCTGCGTGGGGGGGGGGCTATTATCATGCCAGATTTGGTCATGATCCGTCCAGTGATGTGGGCTGTAGGAGAGTTGTACACACAGACACACACACACGAACGATACTACTTTATATATAGAGATATGTGTTTCACTCATAGGTAATTTATTTCATTATTTATTATGCACATATTACTTTCTGTTTAGATCAGAAATTTTGTATGTAGCGAACTAAGAATCATGGTCATATGTGTCACTAAGTCAGATTTTTGAAAACAATACTATCCACAAACTTCAGAATTATGTTGCTTTCTCTTTTTTTTTAATTTTCTTCCTTTGAAGATTGTAACGCTCGGTATAGGGCAGCCAAACCAGCTGCCAACATTGCCCTGCTTTTTATTGAAACCAACCGAGAGCTCTTTTAAGTATCCTTGTTGTTCCCTTAAGTGCAATTGTCTGGATCTCTTTTGCACTCATTTGCGAGGAACATAATAGAAATGATGATGCGACTTAGTGGCCAAAGCATCAACCACCATTTTTAAACCTTGGACGAAAAAAAAATCAAGTTAGATATAAAAATGCCAATAAAACACTTTTCCGCAGGTTAAGATATCTTTTTCAAAAGAATACGAACCAATCATGGTCACGTATACCTATCGACTTTGCTTGCTCGCTTGACAGGCATTACTACCTTAAGCAGCTGCGTTGTCAATGACAATGATACACAGTTTACGTTGAAAAGATTTTTTTGCCATACTGGCTTTTAAAATGTTAATGGTACTCCAATTTTTGTGGCTTTTAAATTTTTAATGGTACTCCAATTTTTGTGGCTTTTAAAATTTTAATGGTACTCCAATTTTTGTGGCTTTTAAAATTTTAAAATTTTAATGGTACTCCAATTTTTGTGGCTTTTAAAATTTTAATGGTACTCCAATTTTTGTGGCTTTTAAAAATTTTAATGGTACTCCAATTTTTGTGGCTTTTAAAATTTTTTAATTTTGATGGTACTCCAATTTTTGTGGCTTTTAAAATTTTAATGGTACTCCAATTTTTGTGGCTTTTAAAATTTTAATGGTACTCCAATTTTTGTGGCTTTTAAAATTTTAATGGTACTCCAATTTTTGTGGCTTTTAAAATTTTAATGGTACTCCAATTTTTGTGGCTTTTAAAATTTTGAAATTTTAATGGTACTCCAATTTTTGTGGCTTTTAAAATTTTGAAATTTTAATGGTACTCCAATTTTTGTGGCTTTTAAAATTTTGAAATTTTAATGGTACTCCAATTTTTGTGGCTTTTAAAATTTTGAAATTTTAATGGTACTCCAATTTTTGTGGCTTTTAAAATTTTAATCGTACTCCAATTTTTGTAGCTTTTAAAATTTTGATTTTAAAAATTAGGGGACTTTACTTTTAGAACGACCATCGTATGACAGGATGCGCTCCAGACGCCCATGCACAGCTATCATCAATCGCTGGTAACAATGCATTTAGAATGGTGGTAACTATGTAGAAATATACATTCTAAAGCACAAACGGTTGTTCGTTTTAATGGTACAACTTCCGTCTTCGCAGACCTCTAACTTTTAAAGATAAAATACGAGGCTTTACTGTTGGATTGACTTTCGTATAACAATTCAATTCAATATCATTTTGTATCTTTTTTTTTTTAGAATCAACATCATGAGAGAGGCGGGCCTGGTAGAAAAATGGCGTTGGTTTTGGTTATGAAAGCATGGGGCCTGTTCCAAGCCGACTGACCAAACACCAGTAACGCTGGACATCGAGTCACTAGGTGGCGTTTACATCGTTTTTGGACTTTTCACGTTAGCCGCGTCACTCATTTTCGCGTTTGAAATATTCAACCACAATCAGAATAGACGGAAGAAGAAAATCCCGCTTAATGACGTCACGCAATATTAAGTAAATAGAATATTTCATTTATTTGTTTGCAAAATGCTTGCAACAAGAAATATCGTAAATTTACGTTTAGAAATCAAATGGTTTAATTGACTTCCGCTTTGAGATCACCTGGGACTCTTACTTGTTGATTATATTTGTTGCGCATAAAATAGTTTCAGACATTAAAATTTGTAAAACAGCAGGAGCTATTTGTCGTACCGTAATTTGTTGTGCGTTAATTTGTCATACCTAAATATCAAATAAATCGGGAATGAGCAGGAGGAAATTATGGTAACTTAATTTGTCATGCGAAATTTGTATAACCGTGTTTTT
>NC_136503.1:101571835-101631358 GCF_053919585.1 Euprymna scolopes
CGATAAAACTTCAGGTAAATTGTCAAAGTTGAAAGTTTGTTAAATGTTATGGAAAAGAATAGAAATCGCGATTGACTTCCGTTTTGGGGTCACCTCTAACCTTTAGTTGCTGATTGTGTTTGTTGTATATAGAATCGTTATGGCCATTAAATTTTATAAAACCTTCAGGCAAATTGCCAGAATTATAAGAATAGTAGTTCGATGGTAGAAACTATTGGAGCGGAAATTTTTCTGTGTCTATGTAATAGAATGTATTATTCGATTCAAACGACACTCTTCTGGAGGTTGAAGGTTCTAATTGTCAATGTGGACGATACAAAGAATGCAATTGTGGCTTAGTGGGGATGCCCTTTTCTCTTCCCTGCAATCTCTCTCCCACAGAAGAGATTAGCGAGCCTGTCTTTGTTTTATCGTTATTTCCATGGCAAGTGCTCGTCCGAGCTCCAATCTCCTCCCCCTCGCCAATCTTTCACAAGAAACACTCGTCTGGCTGAAACCACTGTCAGTAATTTTTCCCACTCTTTATCTGTGCCTAAATCAAAACGTAGATTCCATGAACAAAGCTTCTTTCTTAGAAGTGCACGCCTGTGGAACTCTCTTACGTTTGCCTGTTTCCCACCTGACTACAACTTGGATGTCTTCAAGTCCAACGTAAACAAATTCCTGACAAATCGCTCCCTTATCAAATCTCTAATACTAACGATTACTACGATACGATCCCATTGATTACTGTACACGCAATAACCCTTGTCCCCGAATGGCTTTCGGGCCTTGATAAGTGGTGACCTCCATGTAAAAAAAAAAAACTTACTGAAAGAACAAGAACATGTTAACCCTTTTATTAAGTAAAGAGTTCCGTTTGAACCTGCGCAGGGATTCCTGAGTTCGACAGTAATATTCCTGAGTTTCACAAAAATTGTAATACAAAGTATTCTTGGCGCCAGCGACCGAGCTTCTGCTTGTGACGGGATTGGGAGGGAAGAAGAAAACAAGAAAAACGTAATTTTGTAGATGATTTTTTTTTTTATAGCAATTTGCATATGAGGTGGTATGTTGTCAATTAAAAGGACGAATTAGTGAGACGGGGTTTTACGTTGAGTAAAACTGAATTGAACGTTTCGATATTTCGCGTGCGAGTTTACATATACAGGGTGAATCAGAGGAAACGGATGTTTTGGATTCACCATTTTTCATGCAAGTTCACGACTCCACGGTAACATGAGGGCAATAAATTAAAAAGAAAAACAATTCAAAATCAATAACTAAAACAAAATTTAATAAAAAAAGACAAACAAATAACAACAAACTAAACAGCATCTTAAGCAGGTTTAAAGAGTACCTTCCTCACTCCTTATCACTTACTCAAGAAGAGCAAGGAGTGTTCTAAAAAAACATCTGTTTACCGTGACTCACCCTGTATATAAGGAGAAAGGGTAATCTCCAAAAATACCGTTAGGGCTTACAACATGGCCGCCAGAAGAGTCAACAAAAAACTGCGAATAAAATATATAAAACTCGTAATTTCTGTTTTTAAAGTGGGTTGTCAATTTTCTTTATGAAATATACTTCCAAAATAAACTATTACAGTCGTTTAAAACATAATAGAAGTATTATTTTTTATTTTTGAAAAACAATGTTTACAAAATGTCTACGCACGTTCGTAGACATTTTGTAAACATATACAAAATAGTTTTGGAGCTAGTTTTATTAATGCGTGTATTTTGAAATGTAAATCACTGGCGACCATGTTTGAATAGGCGGTATATGAAAGGGGCCAACCCTCAGTTTGTTCAGGTATGCTGAAAACGAATACCGCAAGGAAAATTAGCACAGACAGACGAATAGTTTTCGAGATAGTAATGCGTGTGTTTTGAAATTTAAATCACTGGCGACCATGTTTGAACAGGCGGCATATGAAAGGGGCCAACCCTCAGTTTGTTCAGGTATGCTGAAAACGAATATCGCAAGGAAAATTAGCACAGACGGACAAATAGTTTTCTAGATATTAATGCGTGTATTTTGAAATGTAAATCACTGGCGACCATGTTTGAACAGGCGGCATATGAGAGGGGCAAACCCTCAGTTTGTTCAGGTATGCTGAAAACGAATATCGCAAGGAAAATTAGCAGAGAATGACAGACTACTAGTTTCGGAGCTAGTTTTATTAATGCGTGTATTTTGAAATGTAAATAACTGGCGACCATGTTTGAACAGGCGACATATGAACGGGGGTAACCATCAGTTTGTTCAGGTATGCTGAAAACGAATATCGCAAGGAAAATTAGCAGAGACAGACAGACTACTAGTTTTGGAGCTAGTTTTATTAATGAGTGTATTGGTAAATGTAAATCACTGGCGACCATGTTTGAACAGGCGACATATGAGAGGGGCCAACCTTCAGTTTGTTCAGGTATGTTGAAAACGAATATCACAAGGAAAATTAGCAGAGACAATTAGTTTTCGAAATAGTTTTATTAATGCGTGTATTTTGAAATGTACATCACTGGCGACTATGTTTGAACAGGCGGCATATGAAAGGGGCCAACCCTCAGTGTGTTCAGGTATGTTGAAAACGAATATCGCAAGGAAAATCAGCACAGACTGACTATAGATTCACCATCAAAGTATTGAAATATTTTTTTAATTTTATAAAGGAATCACTACTTATCAAGCCCCAGAGGCCACTCGAGGATAAGGGTTAAAGTGTGTACAGTAGTCAATGGGACAATATCATAGTAATCGTTAGAAGTGTAAATTTGCTAAATTGGATTACTTAAGAGGAACGGCTCATCAAGAACTTGTTTGCATTGGACTTGAAGACGACGAAATAAAAATATAAAGTTGAAAGAACAAGCGAAAAATATCATTTTAACGATGCCTTTCAAATCGTAAACTGATTGTTTACATTTTTTTTTACATTTTTCGAAGACAATAAAAAGTGTACAATAAAGCAAACCTTTAGAATCCTAAATAGATCTCCTGGGAGCATTTTTGCAACATGAAAAATATACAAACCAAAATAAAGAGAGGAGGCAACCCTACTCAAAAATATGGTTTATTACATCGCCTAAAAAAAAGAAGAATCGGGGGCTCCAATAATACGATAATTTGGTGGGGAAGTAAATTGTTTTCTTTTTTCTAACTTGGTTTTAAAAAGTTTTTCTTGCTTACATTTATTTTCATAAACTCTAACCACACCTCACAACCCTAATCCGGCCGGTCGGGAAAAAAGTTTTTATTTTTTTAAATTTTGTTGAAACCGACAACACACATACGCACGCACGTACACACATGCACACACACACGCACGCACGCACGCACACATACGCATCGCTTGTCACCAAGCTAAAGAAGAGAGAAGGTGGGGGAAGGAGAGAAAGGATCGTGTTCTCTGCACTGCACGTGCCGGGGTCAAACGGAAGTTAAATGATATCGATTACAAATGGCTCGACAAAGTTGTGTCTGAACTTTTTATTCTATGAAAGTTAAGATTAATAAAACGAAATAATCGTGACCCGTGGAAATTCCACGGCGCATATTTCGCATTCAAGAGAACAAAACGAAAAAGTAGTGAACAAATAAATATATAAGGAAATGAATGTTACCAAAGGCAAGATAAGTTACTCTTCTACGTACCTAGATCACATTTTTGTTGTTTTAACTTATTTTAAAACGTTTCTTTAACACAAGCAAAAGTAGCGCACAGTTTTAAGTTAGAACAATAAAGAAAGTGTCTGATATTTTACAGTCATCTTGTGAGACTCGATAATCGCTCCAAACTCGAAAATTAAGCAAAATACTGGTAGCAACACATCCAATAAATGTCAGCAAACGTTCGAACATGTTTTCTTTTTCACATTAGCGAAACTCTTATCAGAGCAAAAGCGAAAATGAGAAGCAAACACAAATGAAGAAGTCGGTTTTTATCGTTGAGCACAAAAACAAAAACAAAAAGAGTCTCTAATCTAATAGGCCCCGTGCTATAGGTCAATCTCCAAAGTCTGTCCCATCGCCTCCTCAGTGTTGCATCCCTGTTTACAAGTAGGCACCGCCAAAAATGGCCGAAAAATGAAGTTGTTGTTTTTTAAAACGAAATTACATTTATTATAAACCATGATTTCTGAGTAACTTTTTTTTTCCAGAAAGATAAAACCCTGAATTTTATCATATAGAAAGCTGAATAATGTAAAACTTTTTCTACTATTTTTAATTAAATTTTAAATGTTAAAATTTCCCAAAAAGTTAACAATTGACATTTTTTGTCTTGCACAAAAAGCAAAAAAGCATATATAAATATTTTTTAAAAAAGGTTTTTGAAAGAATTAAGTTGTTTATTTTTAGTCTAACTAAGATTTGGGGTGATTTTCTATGAATATATGCAAAAATATTATAATACAAGTACCTGGATTTCAAATAATTCCACTTATTCATATAGGCAACCAGTTACTTCGCGTCCATATAGAGTCCATATCGAGAATATTTACGTTTGTGTTTAATAAAAAGCAAACTATGGAAGACCAAACAGGCCAAATAAAACTTATTTTTCAGTGACGAAAATTTCAATGTATTATTAACGCTGAGGCTGGCCAGTACCAGATGGGTGACCATTTGTATGAGTTTGGTTTTTAATGTGTATGTGTGGGGGTTAGGCTCCCAAAAATGGGGGGGGGTAAAGCAGAATAAAAATTAAAATTGACCCAGTCTAGAAAGATTTCTCCTTCATTGAACGAGGAAGAACTGTAGGGTTTTTTTGACTACATAAGCAACCCCGAGGCTGGCCAGTACCAGATGGGTGACCATTTTGATGAGTTTGGTTTTTAATGTGTACTGTGGGGGGTCAGGCTCCCCCAAATGGGGGTGGGTGGGGTGGAATTCAAAGCAGAATAAAAATTAAACTAAACTACATAAGCACCCCTGAGGCTAGTCAGTACCAGATGGGTGACCATTTTGATGAGTTTGCTTTTTAATGTGTACGCGTGTGGGGGGGGACCAAGGCTCCCCAAAATGGGGGGGATTTAAAACAATAAAAACTAAACCACATAAGCAACCCTGAGGCTGGGCAGTACCAGATGGGTGACCATTTTTATGAGTTTGGTTTTTAATGTGTATGTGTGGGGGTTAAGCTCCCAAAAATGGGGGGGGGGTAAAGCAGAATAAAAATTAAAATTGACCCAGTCTAGAAAGATTTCTCCTTCATTGAACGAGGAAGAACTGTAGGGTTTTTTTGACTACATAAGCAACCCCGAGGCTGGCCAGTACCAGATGGGTGACCATTTTGATGAGTTTGGTTTTTAATGTGTACTGTGGGGGGTCAGGCTCCCCCAAATGGGGGTGGGTGGGGTGGAATTCAAAGCAGAATAAAAATTAAACTAAACTACATAAGCAACCCTGAGGCTAGCCAGTACCAGATGGGTGACCATTTTGATGAGTTTGCTTTTTAATGTGTACGCGTGTGTGTGTGGGAGGGGGGGCTCAGGCTCCCCAAAATGGGGGGGGGGTTCTTTCTGACAGGTTGTTCAAGAGATTCACGCATAATTCACAATTCAGTCATAACACACCCGAAAACCAATTTAAATCAACTTTAGAAAAACAAGTGCATCGTTGGACAACATCGGCAATTTGACAATAATTTATTCTAAGCTTCCTTTTGTGTAATTTTGACACTGCAAGTGTACGGGCCATACTAAAATAATAACTTTATTTAGAATGCCATTCTTAACATGGGGGGGGTCAAATATTCTGCACTTTCACCTACGGTTTAACCATTTTTTTACGGTGCGTATTTTTCACAGTATAAAAAAAGTACTGTTTCTAGTTTAAAATTAATTTTTCACTATAAAGTTTCGTTTATGGCAGACGGGCGAACAAATGTCCGCTATAGTTTCGGTAAAATAAAAATAAACACGTGTAATAATAAAAATAAATTTTTATTTACCATCCATAATTTTGTCTCGCAATGAAAAGAGAAACGTCTCGTTTCTATGTGAGTGTTGACCAACATAAATTGTACTGATTCACGCTTGCACCGGTTTTGGCAGTCATGGAGATTCAACAAAATTATTTCAGCGCGTATGATCCACCGTAGTCGAAAGGCGGCAAACGTTATCAAATGGGATCGAAAAACTGATGATATTTTTTAACACAAAGGGCACAATATTTATCGATTTTTTTTTTGTATCGATTCTTCAAAGAATTCCCTGTTTAATAATGGTCATGCAATGTTCGGCTCGCTAAAAAAAAAAATATTAATTTATTTATCAAAGATTTTAAAATGGCTTTTTTCGTATAAATATTAAAAAAACTTTTTTTTATTTTTGCTTAGCTTAAATTAATTATTTTACTTAACATGTTCACCGAATTTCACACTCCAAAATCAAAAGCGGAATAATTAAACACAATCAAAGTTCTGATATTCAGACGTCAAAATAAGGTATGTAAATAATTGTTGTTTTTTTTTTTTTTGCTTTTTTTTAATCTATAATCCTGTCCCTTACAACAACGGAATATGTTTTGTTTAGTTTCAGATGATTATTTTAAGCATATTTGTTCCCACTTCAAAACAGGGGGGGGGGTTGTAAGCAAAAAAAATATATATATAAATATCATTTATGAAAAATAAGTACACTGTTATAAAGTTCATTCTTTCCTTAATAATCGCTGAAAATTTCGTATTGATTGGATAATTACCTGATTTTTGGCAGATTTTTAAAAAGACGGTCCGTCAAAAAGTACTTACCTGCCCCCCCCCCCCAGTTTTGGCGGTGCCTAAAGTACTTTAATGGGATGTGCTCTGATGAACCAATAGCACTTATACCAGTGGCCGGAAAACATGTACCGGGAAAACTCGTCTCTGGAAAAACCGTACCCGGAAAACTCGTACCGTTCAGTTTGTCCAGGCATGCTGAAAACGAATATCGCAAGGAAAATAAGCAAAGACAAATAGTTTTGGAGCTAGTTTTATTAATGCGTGTATTTTGAAATGTAAATCACTGGCGACCATGTTTGAACGGGGGGGAAAATGAAAGGGGGCAACCCTCAGTTTGTCCAGGTATGCTGAAAACGAATATCACAAGGAAAATTAGCAAAGACAGACAAATAGTTTTCGAGATAGTAATGCTTGTATTTTGAAATGTAAATCACTGGCGACCATGTTTGAACGGGGGGCAAATGAAAGGGGGCAACCCTCAGTTTGTCCAGGTATGCTGAAAACGAATATCACAAGGAAAATTAGCACAGACAGACAAATAGTTTTCGAGATAGTAATGCTTGTATTTTGAAATGTAAATCACTGGCGACCATGTTTGAACAGGCGGCATATGAAAGGGGCCAATCCTCAGTTTGTTCAGGTATGCTGAAAACGAATATCGCAAGGAAAAGTAGCACAGACAGATAAATAGTTTTCGAGATATTAATGCGTGTATTTTGAAATGTAAATCACTGGCGACCATGTTTGAACAGGCGGCATATGAAAGAGGGCAACCCTCAGTTTGTTCAGGTATGCTGAAAACGAATATCGCAAGGAAAATCAGTACAGACTGACTATAGATTCACCATCAAAGTAGTGAAATATTTTTTTTTATTTTATAAAGGAATCACTACTTATCAAGGCACAGAGGCCACTCGAGGATAAGGGTTAAAGTGTGTACAGTAGTCAATGGACAATATCATAGTAATCGTTAGAAGTGTAAATTTGGTAAATTGGATTATTTAAGAGGAACGGCTCATCAAGAACTTATTTACATTGGACTTGAAGACGACGAAATAAAAATATAAAGTTGAAAGAACTATCATTTTAATGATGCCTTTCAAATCGTAAACTGCCTGTTTACATTTTGTTACATTTTTCGAAGATAATAAAAAGTGTAAAAAAAAGCAAACCTATAGAATCCTAAAAAGATCTCCCGGGAGCATTTTTGCAACATGAAAAATATACAAACCAAAATAAAGAGAGGAGGTAACCCTACTCAAATATATGGTTTATTACATCGCCTAAAAAAAGAAGAATCGGGGGCTCCAATAATACGATAATTTGGTGGGGAAGTAAATTGTGTTCTTTTTTCTAACTTTGTTTTAAAAAGTTTTTATTGCTAACATTTATTTTCATAAACTCTAACCCCACCTCACAACCCTAATCCCGACCTGTCGGGAAAAAAGTTTTTATTTTTTTAAATTTTGTTGAAACCGACATACGCACGCACGTACACACATACACACACACACACACACACGCACGCACGCACACACACATACACGCACGCACGCACACATAAGCAGCATCGCTTCTTGTCACCAAGCTGAAGAAGAGAGAAAGTGGGGGAAGGAGAGAAAGGGTCGTGCCGGGGTCAAACAGAAGTTAAATGAAATCGATTATAAATGGCTCGACAAAGTTGTGTCTGAACGTTTTATTCTATGAAACTTAAGATTAATAAAACGAAATAATCGTGACCCGTGGAAATTCCACGGCGAATATTTAGCATTCAATAAGAACAAAACGAAAAAGTAGTGAACAAATAAATATATAAGAAAATGAATGTTACCAAAGGCAAGATAAGTTACCCTTCTACCTACCTAGATCACATTTTTGTTGTTTTAACTTATTTTAAAACGTTTATTTAACACAAACAAAAGTAGCGCTTAGAGCAATAAAGAAGTGTCTGACATTTTACAGACATCTTGTGAGACTCGATAATCGCTCCAAACTCGAATATTAAGCAAAATACTGGTAGCAACACATCCAATAAATGTCAGCAAACGTTCGAACCTGTTTTCTTTTTCACATTAGCGAAACTCTTATCAGAGCAAAAGCGAAAACGAGAAGCAAACACAAATGAAGAAGTCGGTTTTCATCGTTGAGCACAAAAACAAAAACAAAAAGAGTAACAGTAAAACGAATATCGCAAGGAAAATTAGCACAGGCAGACAAATATTTTTCGAGATAATAATGCGTGTATTTTGAAATGAAAATCACTGGCGACCATGTTTGAACAGGCGGCATATGAAAGGAGCTAACCATCAGTTTGTTCAGGTATGCTGAAAACGAACATCACAAGGAAAATTTGCACAGACAGACAGACTTCTATTTTTGGAGCTAGTTTTATTAATGCGTGTATTTTGAAATGTAAATCACTGGCGACCATGTTTGAACAGGCGGCATATCAAAGGGGCCTACACTCAGTTTGTTCAGGTATGCTGAAAACGAATATCGCAAGGAAAAATTAACAGAGACAAATAGTTTTGGAGCTAGTTTTATTAATGCGTGTATTTTGAAATGTAAATCGCTGGCGACCATGTTTGAACAGGCGGCATATGAAAGGGGGCAAACCATTAGGTTGTTCAGGTATGCTGAAAACGAATCTCGCAAGGAAAATTAGCAGAGAATGGACAGACTACTAGTTTCGGAGCTAGTTTTATTAATGCGTGTGTTTTGAAATGTAAATCACTGGCGACCATGTTTAAAAAGGCGGCATATGAAAGCGACCAATCCTCAGTTTGTTAAGGTATGCTGAAAACGAATATCGCAAGGAAAATTAGCAGAGACAGACATACTACTAGTTTGGGAGCTAGTTTTATTAATGCGTGTGTTTTGAAATATAAATCCTTGGCGACCATGTTTTAGCAGGGGGCATATCAAAGGGGGCAACCCTCAGTTTGTTCAGGTATGCTGAAAACGAATATCGCAAGGAAAATTAGCACAGACAGACGGATAGTTTTCGAGATAGTAATGAGTGTATTTTGAAATGTAAATCACTGGCGACCATGTCTGAACAGGCGGGATATGAAAGGGGCAAACCCTCTTTTTGTTCAGGTATGCTGAAAACGAATATCGCAAGGAAAATGAGCACAGACAAATAGTGTTGGAGCTAGTTGTAAAGGGTGGTTAGACTAAAACTCATAAGAGCCAGTAATCTAATTTACAACTAGCTTATCGACCAGTAGACACTTTCACTGAGTTTACGTGTGTGTGTGTGTGTGTGTGTGTATGCGTGTGTGTGTGTGTGTGCTTCGTTAACATTCGGACTGTCCATTTTAAAATCGTTCGGGTATGCTGAAAACGAATATCGAAAGGAAAATTAGCACAGAAACGTAGTTTTTGATATATTAATGCGTGTATTTTGAAATGTAAATCACTGGAGACCCTGTTTGAACAGGCGGCATATGAAAGGGGCCAACCCTCAGTTTGTTCAGGTATGCTGAAAACGAATATCACAAGGAAAATTAGCAGAGACAAATAGTTTTAGAGCTAGTTTTATTAATGCGTGTATTTTGAAATGTAAATCACTGGCCACCATGTTTGAACAGTTTTAACAGGCGGCTTATGAAAGGGGCCAACCCTCAGTTTGTTCAGGTATGCTGAAAACGAATATTGCAAGGAAAATTAGCACAGACAGACAAATAGTTTTCGAGATGTTATTGTTTGTATTTTTAAATGTAAAAGCATAAAAACACATATACACACACACTTTAATACACACACACACTCGCATGAACACACACATACACAAACACACACGTACACACAAATACACACCAACACAAATCAACTTTCCGTTAAAAACTGTCATGAGGTGGGGAGGAGTGAGTGTCATAAGTGTCAAGCGAATTTGAAAGTTAACGAAATGGATTTCATTTCAACTTCGTTTGATCTAGGCACGTGCCAATTTCTCCTTCCCTTCGCCCCCCCCCCACCCCCACACTGCCTCTCTCTTTCTGGGTCGGGGGTTGTTTTTAGGTCGTAAAAATAACCGTTTTTTTTTTTGTTTGTTATTAAATTGTAATTTTTTAAGAAATTGTTACCTTAAAAGTTAAGAAAGCCATTCTTAATGTAGAGAGGAGCATGTTAACTATTCTGTCCAATAATTTAATAAGCAGAAGATCTGATAAAAATTCAATTTAACTTGGAAATTTCATCAAAAAATCTTGCAGAAGTTTTCTTTGATATTTTTTTTATTTTACAAGCTGCCCCAGCGTCGCAGCGTAGTATTAACACCTCCAATCTCTCCATGATAAGAACGGCTTTCTGAAAAAAAAACACCTCCCAATCTAGAAAGCCGTTCTTAACATGGAGAGAATGGGGGAGGGGTATTCCGAAAGTCGTTCTTAAAATGGAGAGAAGAGGGCGTTTTGTAACTATTCCGTACTTGCATCTAACAATTTAATAAAAACCATCAAATGTTAAATAAAAATAAATAAAAATAAGATAAATTAAAAAATAAAAAAAATAAAAAACATCAAATCAAATAAAAAACGATCAATGTGTAATATCTGTTAACGAAAATATTTTTTTTAATTATTAGCAAAATAATTCAAAGTGTAGTATCTGTTTTATTATTATTAATGACAGTTTAAAGGCTCCAAAATCACTTTCGAATTTAACATCAACTGTCGCATTAACTCGCATCCTATAATTCTGAAATCTCGTCCCAATAGTGTAGAAGCGCCCATTTCAACCTAATAACATGGATTTCAATTTGATAAAAACAACTACCTAATAAAAAAATGTACTAATTTTTATACAAATACAGAAAAAAGAACAGTTAACTACGTTTAGCCCAGAAAGAAATAATTAGTAATTATGCATTTATGTTACCGTGTTTTTGTGTTTGCATTTCCTTTTTTGTTTTGTTTTTTTCGTTTTTTCATTTGAAATTCAAGTTTCACGACAACTTGATTAAAATGTTAGAATACAAAGAATAGATTTCTAAATAATACCGTTTTTATTTCGGCACGGTAGCATAGGATGCATATACTTTTGAACGTTTTTGTTTTTTTCCTATTATAACTATACGTATATTTTCTTGTGTCTATGACGTAACTGTTCCTTAGTTCGTCTTTATCAATGTTACAGCATATTCCAAATATCACATCAATCTGTAGAGTGGTTTATTTAAGTGATATTTTAAGTTTTAAATTAAAGAAAAAACAGATACTACAGTTTGATTTTGTCCAAAATGTATGGGTAGAAATATTTCTTTCCACGTGGCTGCAGATTCCCGCTAAATTGCTTCGTATGATATATATATATATATATATATATATATATATATATATATATATATATATATATATATATATATATATATATATACCAATTTTTAAAAAAAATTTTTCTAACTTTTCAAAGTTTCGGCTGCTAACATATCTCTCTCTCTCTCTCTCTCTCTCTCTCTCTCTCTCTCTCTCTCTCTCTCTCTCTCTCTCGCACACGCGCGCTTCTCCGTGTCCTTATATATAAACAGAGAGAGAGGGAAAAGGGGGGAGAGACCGAAAAGAGACAGAGAATGTGCCTACATGCTTCAACGCCAACGGCGCACACACCCACATACACACACACTTGCATTAACACACACATACACAGACACACACACGTCCACATTCACTCTTCAAACTAAACAAGTTTAAATGAACCAATGAAAAGGCAGCTACGTAACACAAACTCCATAAAAGGTAAAAAGGTTGTGTCGTCAACTGCGAACTGTTTGATATTTCCCGGAAAAAGTTAACGGTTTTCACGCCGATGGTGAAATATAAAAGAGCCCCAAAACGGGCTGTAAATTCAGTTTGACCGTGGCAGCGAGACGAGTTCCCGGAGAATAGATGACCAGCCAGGAGACCCAGCTAAGCCGCCGCCCTGCCGCTGCTTTATTTCTGCCTATTTCTCTGATGTCAAACAAATTTAAAGGTAACACAGTTTTCTCATTTCAAAGTAGACAAGTAGACGACGCATTTATTTCAGTTGTGTAAACTGCACAAGTGTTCAAATGAACGTTGTTAGTATGCGCACACAGTTCATAAACACGTCGAATTTCTTTTCAAAGTTCGACACTTGTGTAGTTTACACGATTTTCACGTTTAACGTCTTTTTATATTTAATTTTATATTTTATTATACAAAATACTGTTAGAAAGCTAGCCAATAAATATAACCGTGACAAGTGTGCAGTTTATAGACCATAATTTTCTTGGATAAAATATTTTTAATTTAAATCTAAATTAAAGTCTTTTTTATTTCATTTGTTAGATGAAAGCATACATATAATATTATTTAAAGGCGGTCCATAAACTGTAGAATTACCGTGATAATTGTGCAGTTTATATACCGTGCTGTTCTTGGATAAAATATTTTTAATTTAAATCTAAATTAAAGTCTTGTATTCAATTTGTTAGATGAAAGCATACAAATAATATTATTTAAAGGCGGTCCATAAACTGTAGAATTACCGTGATAATTGTGCAGTTTATATACCGTGCTGTTCTTGGATAAAATATTTTTGATTTAAATCTTAATTAAAGTCTTTTTTATTTCATTTGTTAGATGAAAACATACATATAATATTATTTAAGGGCGGACAATAAACTGTAGAATTACCGTGACAATTGTGCAGTTTATATACCGTGCTGTTCTTGGATAAGATATTTTTAATTCAAATCTAAATTAACGTCTTTTTTATTTCATTTGTTAGATGAAAGCATACATAT
Source organism: Euprymna scolopes (assembly GCF_053919585.1). Taxonomy (NCBI): domain Eukaryota; kingdom Metazoa; phylum Mollusca; class Cephalopoda; order Sepiida; family Sepiolidae; genus Euprymna; species Euprymna scolopes. Next base: position 101,585,311 of record NC_136503.1, read on the forward strand.
AATATTATTTAAGGGCGGTGAATTAACTGTAGAATTACCGTGACAATTGTGCAGTTTATAAACCGTGCTGTTCTTGGATAAAATATTTTTAATTTAAATCTAAATTAACGTTTTTTATTTCATTTGTTAGATGAAAGCATACATATAATATTATTTTAGGGCGGTCCATAAACTGTAGAATTACCGTGACAATTGTGCAGTTTATAAACCGTGCTGTTCTTGGATAAAATATTATTAATTTAAATCTAAATTAACGTTTTTTTTTATTTCATTTGTTAGACGAAAGCATACATATAATATTATTTAAGGCGGTCCATAAACTGTAGAATTACCGTGACAATTGTGCAGTTTATATACCGTGCTGTTCTTGGATAAAATATTTTTAATTTAAATCTAAATTAACGTCTTTTTATTTCATTTGTTAGATGAAAGCATGCATATAATATTATTTAAGGGCGGTCAATAAACTGTAGAATTACCGTGACAATTGTGCAGTTTATAGACCGTCCTTTTATTGGATAAAATTCTGGATGTGTATTTTCCCCCCTAAAGTCCAACCCTCTCCTCACCGTGGTAGGGGGGTGTAACGTTGTAGTTTAACAGCTACACGGCTAAATGGGCTCTGGCAAAAAAAAAAAAATCCAGAAAATGTCGGCATGAGTTTGTTGCGTCCGTCATTTGGTCGTCTTTTTATACGCTTGCATGTGGCGAGCAAAAAGGCGTGAAGGGAGCAGGTTGAAAGGAGAACAATACCCGAAAGATGTAAACCGAACGAAAGAGAAAAATGGGCCTCCTGCAAGGCCCCGTGTTCTCCCCAGCCTGCTCCCAGTTTCCCCGACTTTGCATGCAACTGGTTTTGAGCTTTTGGAAAGCTCTTTTCTCAGTGTCGGGGTGTTGACTCCACTTCCAAGTTAACAAATAGCTGCAAGTCTGGGTACGGTCCGATTGGTTCCGAAGCTCTTCCGCTGTGAGGTGCGCTTTCGAATCTCCCGAAGGGGGCTACCCTCTAAGCAGGCGACACGTGCTCGTGTTACTATGTAATGCATGCTTGCCTCGACTCGACTAAGGACGACTAGAGTTCGACTAGATTGTGTGCTCACAAGCCACTTTAAGGCCGCTTTTATTGTTCCTACTATCTACGAACTCCGAAACGGTATGGTAGTGCAATTATATATGACCGTCCTCCGATACGAAATGGTAGTGCAATTATATATGACGGTCCTCCGATATGATAGTAGGAATGCCAGTTTTGTGAGCGATCATCGCCGTCTTATGAACACAAACTAGTGGTATCTTTACGAATCCTGTTGGGTAGAGAGAACACCTCTGTTTTCTGCTCCGCCTGTTATTCTGAGTAGAAACCGCTTTTTAGGAGATGTTCACAGCAAAGCTTGTTTTTATATAGTGCCCCTCCTTTCGGGAGTTCATCACCTCGCTGCCCAGACGAGAGCTTTCTCCGGTGGAACCTCTTTTTTTTTCTTTTTTTATTTTACTTTCCAGTTTAATGGCGAACGAACAGTCATCAGCAAGTGGTCTGCACCGACAGGAAGATGAGTATAGTATCAGCCTTTCTTCTTTTTATTTCGATTTCAGTCTTTGTGATTTGATAATTTAATTTAACTGTTTCCATTGTTCCAGCTTTCACACAGCAGTAGATTATCAACACTATAAATATCATCTCTTTTTTATAGATTGGAACAAGCAACGAAACCTAGCAGCATCACCGTTCCTGTCTGCCACATGTCTTGTGCAGTTTGAATCATGTATTTCTTTCTTTGTGTCCAAGCACATCTGGATACAATCAAACTGTGTATGATATATGTCTATCTGTTTCTTCCAACATTAGTATCTCGAAGTCTTGGCAGCAATCATTGTCATAGAAGTAGAGTAAGTATTCTTTTTCTTTCCTTCTGTGTGTATATTTTTGTAATTTCAGGTACTCCTCTTGATCATGATGGAATTCTACTATCAGCTATTGTGAGAATTATGTGGATTGGAAAAAACAACTGAATCCAGCAGCATCAGCTATTCTAGCTGCCACATGTTTCCTGTAGTTACAGAAGTCCTCAAGTAAGTGTTTCTTTCTTTGTGTACATGCACATCTGGGTACAATCAAATTCTAAACCATTAGCTTTATTTAAATGAATGCAGTTCTGCTTGCATTTCTTCTCATCAGCTAACTTATGCAACTACAAAAAAAATACTAGTACATGTGTGTTTGATCATAGCCAGAAAGTTAAATATATCATTTTAAAAATATCCATTAGTTATGTTGTCTCTCTTTATTATATAAATCAAAAAAAAATTTTAATTAATTAAAAGAAAAAAAATCATCACAGTAAAAATTATATATATGTAACAAAGAACACAAACAAACATGAAATTGCCATGAGTTTAAGCAAGAAGCAGAAAAGAGAAAAAGTGGAGATAACACCTGGGAAGTAACAGGTAAGAATTTTCTTTTATTTCTTGTCTCGAATAGCACAAAGATTTTTTTATGTATCAATTAAAAAAGAAATAACCCAAGTCAAAAAATTGATGGAAAAACTAAGCATTAAAGTTCAATTAAGCATTAAAAAAATAACTTCTAATAATTATGTGATCTATATATAAATTGTCTCCCTTGAATATATATATATATATATATATATATATATAAATGTATACATATATATATTCAAGGGAGACAATTTATATATTGTCTCCCTTGAATATATATATATATATATATATATATATAATTGTATACCTTGAATATATACTAGTATGTGTTCCTGGCGTAGCCCCGGTGTTTGGTGGTGTATGCTGACCCCCCCCCCCCACCACCAAAAAAAAAAGCAAAAAAACGGTTAATTTTTTTAAATTTGCCCCCTATTATGAACCCTTAAAATTCTTTGTTTTGGGCTCAAATCAAGATAATTAAGTTAGATCCATGTCCAAGAAAACTATATCTAAAATTTCAAGTGTTTAGACAGATAATTGTCGGAGGAGTTTTGTAGAGTTTTCAAAGGTCAAATCGTTGAACTTTGACACCTTAATCGCCAAATTTCTGTCCAAATACCAATCGCATAGATTTTCCAAAATCTCAGTACCCTGTATATCAAATTTTGAGTCTGTAGACTAAAATTGACAGAGTTATTGCCTAGGGAAATGTACACACACACAGACAGACATTTTCACTTTTATAGATAGATAGATAGATAGATAGATATATAATGAGAGACAGAAAGATAACTATATTCAATTATTAATGAATTAGTGGAGATAGTTGTCAAATTTTGGGGGATATGTATGGCAATTTAGATGGCAAGACTTACTGCTATAGTGCTCAATGCATTAGTAAAGGTTACTGTTTAGACTTAAAATATATAGAGAGAAATTCAAATGACAGGACTTATATGTAGATTGCTCAATACATCAGTAGAACAAGGTAATAAGTTTAAAAAATGCATATGTCAATTTAGATAACCACACTGTTTTTGGTATTCTTGTGTGAATATGACATAATGTAATATAAATTTTAATAATTTTATTCAAAATGTTATGGATTCTCAATGAAAAATCTAAAATGTCAATATTGCTCTATGTATGATAAAGCATTGGCATATAATTTTCTTTCATTAATATAAACGTTTGATAATATCAGCTCTTTCTAGTGATGAGCACTATTTAAAGTGTAATTATTAAGTAAAAATCTAAATAAGATGTGTTTATTGCTCTGTTTTATTGAGCACACTCATATAACTCTAGTTAAATCTTAATATTTATATCTCTTGTAATAAAATAAACGTTTTATAATATCAGCTCTGTCATGTGTTGAGCACTTATTTAAAGTGTAATTATTAAGTAAAAATCTAAATAAAATGTCATTATTGCTCTATGTCTCATTGAGCACTCTTATATAACTCTGGTTCAATCTTAATGTTTATTTATCCTGTAATGAAATAAACGTTTGATAATATCAGCTCTGTCTAGTTTGAGCACTATTTAAAGTGTATTTATTAAGTAAAAATCTAAATAAAATGTCTTTATTGCTCTATGTCTTATTGAGCACTCTTATATAACTCTCGTTCCATCTTAATGTTCATTTATCCTTTAATAAAATAAACGTTTTATAATATCAGCTCTGTCTAGTTTTGAGCACTATTTAAAATGTAATTACTAAGTAAAAATCTAAATAAAATGTCTTTATTGCTCTGTCTCATTGAGCACTCTTATATAACTCTGGTTAAATCTTAATGTTTATTTATCCTGTAATAAAATAGACGTTTTATAATATCAGCTCTGTCTAACGTTGAGCACTCATTCAAAATGTAATTATTAAGTAAAAATCTCTTATATAACGCTCGTTTATAGATATTTGAATAAAATTAATATTATCAGCTCTTTTTTCGAAGCTTTGCATTTAGTTTTGAAAACATTTGTCATTTATAGCAGAGAAATTTCCTTTAAGAGTGTTCAATGTATGAGTTCATCTTTGGAGTTATTTGAAAACTATAAATTTCTGTTATGCGATCCAAAATTTTCTTTGAGACCGCAAAATAGATAAGTACAGCTCTGTAGTGAGTTTTAAAATTGTGTATTGCGAGTATGCTGGAAAAGTAATTACCACAGTGCTTCGTGGTAGAGTTCTGTGGAAAGATTTGAAAGAATTTTTCTCATTTATGCTAGACAAATTTACTTCGAGTAAAGCTCTTTCGTACGTTTAAACAATATATATATGCCAATGATGCTTGCATGTGCTCCATAGTTTAATATAGCTGTGTAGTAAATTTAAAAATTGCTTTGTTTCATTATACAAGACGATTTTACTTTAAGAGTGTTCAATGCATTTATAGAGCTTTGTAGTAAGATTTGGAAAATTTTGGCAATTATTTAAGACAAATCTACTCCCAGAGTGCTCAATATATTAGTAGAGCTAAATAAAACATTTGAGAAACAGATATGGCATTTCAACTGCATAAATTTATTTTGACAGAGTTCAATACATTAGTAGAGCTAAATATAGACTTTCAAAAAACATGTATGGCAATTCAGCTACACGAATATACTTTGAGAGTGCTCAATACATTAGTAGACGAAAGCATAAAATTCAGAAAACATGAAGAGCTCTGCAGTATGCTTTGAAAACCTAAAGGTATAGATATACTGTAAGTGTTTAAAATATATATATATATATATATATATATATATATATATATATATATATATGACAAGTATTTGAAACAAGTTTCCTATTTGAGTGCCTAATATATTTGAGAGCTCTATGGTAACTTTAAAAAACATATTTCAAAATTATATTAGACAAATTGTCTTTGAGAGTGCTCATTTCTAAGTAGAGCTCTGTAGAAAATTTTTGAGACATGTTCAGCAATTTAAGTTCATATCAGTTAATAAATAAAGCTATATAGTGAGTTTTGCAAATTTATATGGCACTTATCCTAGACAAGTTAACTCTTGTAGCTGTGCAATACATAAGTAGAGTTCTGCATTAGTTTTGGGGGTATGGTTCTCACTTTATTAGGCCAACAACTTGGACACATTATACTCTGGACAAATCCATTGAGGACAACCAAAGGTACCCTATTTTTTCCACTCTGCTGAATAAGACTCATCTGTCTTGGTTCACTCTTGGGACATTAAAACAAAAACGGTGAAGAATTAAAAAAAAAAAAAAAAGAATGCAAAAATGTAATTGTCTTTGCAAGTCATTCACTTTCATAACATATCACTTTCATAACACAAAACCATCTGTAAGAACTTGATAAAAGAATGCACAAACAATAAAATACAACTTTGCTGTCTTGGAATCTGTAATTCCCGCACACCTCAAAAAAAAAAAGAAACCTTCCTAATGCAATACTTTTCAAGCAATTACCGTGTCAGACTTGGTATTGCAATGACTCTGTAAACTGAAAAAATATGTATAAAAAAAATTGTTAAGCAAAATTGATTCATGTTAACACCTCTCCCAACACCACAGATTAACTACAAAAATACTTGATAAAGCAAGACACAATTACAAATGTGTATGAAAAAATTCAAAATAAAAAAAATCAACCAAGCAATGGATCATGATTTTCTGGTGTTTGATGGAATGTGAGTAGGCATACAGCCTGGATGTATTTTCAAAGGTAAGTGATGATATTCATCATTATTGTCTTTTTGGATTAGTTCAGATATATCTCATAACTATAATTGTTTTATGTATATATTTATATGTCTAGATGTTATGTGTGCGATTTGCATGTTCCCTATAGAAAAAAATCTACATAAAATCTAAAAGTGTATTCTGATGTAAAATTAACCAGTAAAAACAATGCTTGTGTTCCTGATACACCAACTATTCCTTATTAGCATATAAGTTGAATCATGAAATTTATCTCCCTTGCCTGTCTCTCTTTATACCTCTGTATTTATCTAGATCTGTCTATCTCTCTTTTCTTATTCTTTATCCCTATTCCCCGTCTTGTCATCCCCTGTGTGCGAACTTATAAATTTCAACATGTCTAGATTGATAAGCTTCTCATTTACCGGTACCTAACTCCCGTTTTGAAGTTAGAAGTTTTAACTTGAATACACGTTGATATGTCAAGGTAACAGCAGGCATCGATCGGGCACATCCAAACGCCAACCTACACGGTGCAGATAAAGAACAGAAAAAAAACTAAGTCCCGATGTGCCTAGCAGATTAGAAGGCATTTTGCGACGCTTACATGCACCCAATATGGCAGTAGGCGTCGATCAGGCACTTCCAGACACTTACTTACACTGTTTTGAACATCGGAATTTTCAATTGAATACACGTTGACATGTGTTCGTCTATAGGATTCTCATCTACCTATACCTACGCCCCCCCCCACCGAGATGACTTTTGTTTGGACTTAGAAATTTTCAATTGAATACACGTTGAGATGACTTGGTCTATAGGATTCTCATCTACCTATACCTACGTCCCCTCTTGTTTGTACTTGGAAATTTTCAATTGAATACACGCTAAGATGACTTGGTCTATAGGATTGTCATCTACATATACCTACATACCCTCTTGTTTGGACTTAGAAATTTTCAATTGAATACACGTTGAGATGACTTGGTCTATAGGATTCTCATCTACCTATACCTACGTCCCCTCTTGTTTAGACTTGGAAATTTTCAATTGAATACACGCTAAGATGACTTGGTCTATAGGATTGTCATCTACATATACCTACATACCCTCTTGTTTGGACTTAGAAATTTTCAATTGAATACACGTTGAGATGACTTGGTCTATAGGATTCTCATCTACCTATACCTACGTACCCTCTTGTTTGGACTAAGACATTTTCAATTGAATACACGTTGAGATGACTTGGTCTATAGGATTGTCATCTCCCTACACCTACGTCCCCTCTTGTTTGGACTTAGAAATTTTCAATTGAATACACGCTGAGATGACTTGGTCTATAGGATTCTCGTCTACCTATACCTACGTCCCCTCTTGTTTGGACTTAGAAATTTTCAATTGAATACACGTTGAGATGACTTGGTGTATAGGATTGTCATCTCCCTATACCTACATCCCCTCTTGTTTGGACTTGGAAATTTTCAATTGAATACATGTTGAGATGACTTGGTCTATAGGATTGTCATCTACCGATACCTACGGCCCCTCTTGTTTGGACTTGGAAATTTTCAATTGAATATACGTTGAGATGACTTGGTCTATAGGATTCTCATCTCCCTATACCTACGTCCCCTCTTGTCTGGACTTGGAAATTTTCAATTGAATACACGCTGAGATGACTTGGTCTATAGGATTCTCATCTACCTATACCTACGTCCCCTCTTGTATGGACTTAGAAATTTTCAATTGAATACACGCTAAGATGACTTGGTCTATATGATTCTCATCTACCTATACCTACGTCCCCTCTTGTTTGGACTTAGAAATTTTCAATTGAATACACGCTGAGATGACTTGATCTATAGGATTGTCATCTCCCTATACCTACGTCCCCTCTTGTTTTGACTTGGAAATTTTCAATTGAATACACGTTGAGATGACTTGGTCTATAGGATTCTCATCTACCTATACCTACGTCCCCTCTTGTTTGGACTTAGAAATTTTCAATTGAATACACGTTGAGATGACCTGGTCTATAGGATTGTCATCTCCCTATACCTACGTCCCCTCTTGTTTGGACTTGGTAATTTTCAATTGAATACACGCTGAGATGACTTGGTCTATAGGATTCTCATCTACCTATACCTACGTCCCCTCTTGTTTGGACTTGGAAATTTTCAATTGAATACACGCTGAGATGACTTGGTCTATAGGATTCTCATCTACCTATACCTACATCCCCTCTTGTTTGGACTTAGAAATTTTCAATTGAATACACGCTAAGATGACTTGGTCTATAGGATTCTCATCTACCTATACCTACGTCCCCTCTTGTTTGGACTTAGAAATTTTCAATTGAATACACGCTAAGATGACTTGGTCTATAGGATTCTCATCTACCTATACCTACGTCCCCTCTTGTTTGGACTTGGAAATTTTCAATTGAATACACGTTGAGATGACTTGGTGTATAGGATTGGCATCTCCCTATACCTACATCCCCTCTTGTTTGGACTTGGAAATTTTCAATTGAATACACGCTGCCGCTGAGATGACTTGATCTATAGGATTCTCATCTCCCTATACCTACATCCCCTCTTGTTTGGACTTGGAAATTTTCAATTGAATACACGCTGAGATGACTTGGTTTATAGGATTGTAATCTACCTATACCTATGTCCCCTCTTGTTTGGACTTGGAAATTTTCAATTGAATACACGCTGAGATGACTTGGTCTATAAGATTCTCATATACCTATACCTACGTCCCCTCTTGTTTGGACTTAGAAATTTTCAATTGAATACATGTTGAGATGACTTGGTCTATAGGATTGTCATCTACCGATACCTACGTCCTCTCTTGTTTGGACTTAGAAATTTTCAATTGAATACACGTTGAGATGACTTGGTCTATAGGATTGTCATCTCCCTATACCTACGGCCCCTCTTGTTTGGACTTGGAAATTTTCAATTGAATATACGTTGAGATGACTTGGTCTATAGGATTCTCATCTCCCTATACCTACGTCCCCTCTTGTTTGGACTTGGAAATTTTCAATTGAATACACGCTGAGATGACTTGGTCTATAGGATTCTCATCTACCTATACCTACGTCCCCTCTTGTTTGGACTTAGAAATTTTCAATTGAATACACGCTAAGATGATTTGGTCTATAGGATTCTCATCTACCTATACCTACGTCCCCTCTTGTTTGGACTTGGAAATTTTCAATTGAATACACGCTGAGATGACTTGATCTATAGGATTGTCATCTCCCTATACCTACGTCCCCTCTTGTTTTGACTTGGAAATTTTCAATTGAATACACGTTGAGATGACCTGGTCTATAGGATTGTCATCTCCCTATACCTACGTCCCCTCTTGTTTGGACTTGGAAATTTTCAATTGAATACACGCTGAGATGACTTGGTCTATAGGATTCTCATCTACCTATACCTACGTCCCCTCTTGTTTGGACTTGGAAATTTTCAATTGAATACACGCTGAGATGACTTGGTCTATAGGATTCTCATCTACCTATACCTACGTCCCCTCTTGTTTGGACTTGGAAATGTTCAATTGAATACACGTTGAGATGACTTGGTGTATAGGATTGTCATCTCCCTATACCTACATCCCCTCTTGTTTGGACTTGGAAATGTTCAATTGAATACACGCTGAGATGACTTGGTCTATAGGATTCTCATCTACATATACCTACGTCCCCTCTTGTTTGGACTTAGAAATTTTCAATTGAATACACGCTGAGATGACTTGGTCTATAGGATTCTCATCTACCTATACCTACTTCCCCTCTTGTTTGGACTTTGAAATTTTCAATTGAATACACGCTGAGATGACTTGGTCTATAGGATTCTCATATACCTATACCTACGTCCCCTCTTGTTTGGACTTAGACATTTTCAATTGAATACACGTTGAGATGACTTGGTCTATAAGATTCTCATCTACCTATACCTACGTCCCCTCTTGTTTGGACTTAGAAATTTTCAATTGAATACACGCTGAGATGACTTGGTCTATAGGATTCTCATCTACCTATACCTACGTCCCCTCTTGTTTGGACTTAGAAATTTTCAATTGAATACACCCTGAGATTACTTGGATTACTATTTTGTATCGCTATCCTAGAGTAAATTTTATTTTGTGAACACAGTTATTTGCTATTTCTCTTCTACAGTTGAATAGATGTTGGGGGTTCTTTAAATCAATAGAAGAGGATCATATAAAAACGATAAACAACCACAGAATTCGCGCATAAGCCTGAGGAATCATAGAGTGGATGGAACGCCGAATATTTAGTGTAACTTAATCGCCATGTATATTTTATAAATTACTATATACACTTGTGCCCGATATTATTCATACCCCCCTTGAAAATTGAGTTTATTAGGTGTAACTTTTGTAAGAATTTATTGTTTACGTCCATATTGATACATATTCTTAATAAACCTCTTCTGATCATTTTCGTCATTTTAAAATCTCGGGATACTTGTAATAAAAGAAATATACAGCTATTTATAAAATCTGCAATGTTCAAAAATAATCATACCCCCTTATTTTTTCAGTATTAATCGAGTTTCTGACTGTTTGTTTTCTGTTTGATTCTTATTTTGAATGCTTTTATACAACCTTTGATTAATTTCATTTCGTTTTTTGCATTTTTCAGAAATTAAAATGATATCAACTGAAAACCAATAAAAGAATAAAAATTATTAGAATGGGGAAGAAAAAAGAGCTTAGTAATGATCTTAGGACTAAAATTGTGAATTCACATAAGGATGGTTTAGGTTACAAGTCAATTTCCAAGAAATTTGAGGTCCCTACAGCAACAGTACAGAGCATCATCAAAAAATTCCAGAGCCACCACACAACAAACAACTTGATTGGTAGAGGAAGGAAAAGGAAACTGTCTGCTAGAGCCACCAGGAATATTGTAAGAAGTGTTAATGCAAATCCAACCACCACTACTAAGGACATTTTAGAAAATCTGGAGTTTTCTGGCATAAAAATATCAAGGCAAACATTGCAAAGGACTCTGCATGAAAATGGTCTGAAAGGAAGAAGACCAAGAAGGACTCCATTGCACACCGGAAAACACCTTGCAGCACGTCTAAAGTTTGCTAGGACCCATGTGAATTCTCCAGAGTCCGTTTTCTCAAGTATTTTGTGGACTGACGAAACAAAAATTGAATTGTTTGGCCATATGGATGCTTCTTACGTTTGAAGGAAGAAAGGAGAAGCTTACAACCCAAAGAACACCATACCCACGGTGAAACATGGTGGTGGTAGCCTAATGTTTTGGGGCTCCTTTTCGGCTAGTGGTCCAGGTAGTTTGGTCAAGATAGATGGAACCATGAAGAAGGAGCAATATTTGGAGATACTCCAGAAAAAAATTAGACAGGATGCGGAGAAGCTCCATTTAGGACCAAACTGGGTCCTTCAACAGGATAATGATCCAAAACATACTGCCAAAATAGTCAAGAAATGGTTTGAGGATAATCAAATTAATGTTTTGGAATGGCCTAGCCAGAGTCCCGACCTGAACCCTATCGAAAACCTCTGGCACATATTGAAAACTGAGGTTAAAAAGCGGAAACCTAGAAATTTGAGGGATTTGGAGAACTACTGCATTGAAGAATGGTCAAAAATCAGTGTTGATGCTTGTAAAAACCTTGTTGATAAATATCCCAAACGGTTACAGGCAGTTATTAAGAATAAAGGGCATGCTATTGACTATTAGTAAGAGAGGTATGAATAATTTTGAACTAGTGCCATTATTGTTTTTCTTTGTATAATGTTTCAAACTTGCATAATTTATTAATTTGTTGAGTTTAAATTAAATGCTTATGCTTGATTTATTGTTTGAAATCCCTTTAATATTGTCTACCTTCTGGTTTGAGCAATATTCTTATAGAAATCTCAAAGATCCGAGGGGTATGAATAATATCGGGCACAAGTGTATATATATATATATATATATACAGAATGAGAGAAAGAGAGAGAGAAGGTGGGAGAGAAACTACAATAATCAGGTTAATTGTTAAAATAGATGTTGGAGAATTATATGGGAAAAACTCAAACGATGAATGAAATAAGCACAATGTTATAACTTGTAACGCTGTTTTATGACAAATATTTGTTTAAAATGTATTTGAAGACAACTATACAGTAGTAAGTAGGTATTGTGTTTGAACCGACCGACAGACTTGGGTAAAACTTTGGTGCATGAATATCACTCGTGTCACGCATGGAAAAGAAAGGGTTTTTATCGTTATAATAGGCAGACGATTGCTCCACTGTTAATGTCTTACCAGGTTAAAGAAAAATTGGAGCCAAGTAAAGCATCTTCTGTTAAACCGACAGTAAGAAAAGATTATACCCTACGAGATTACGAAAGTTAGTTTTGTACATATCTAAGGCAACGATAATGAAGGTGAAACATGCACGTCAAAGCCAAAGATAATAAACTTGAGACATACACGTCTCAGTCAAGGCTAATGAGCTTGAAACATACACGTCTAAGGCAAAGATAATGAACTGGAGACATACACGACTAAGGCAAGGATAATGAACTTGAAATATACACGTCTCAGTCAAGGCTAATGAGCTTGAAACATACACGTCTAAGGCAAAGATAATGAACTGGAGACATACACGACTAAGGCAAAGATAATGAACTGGAGACATACACGACTAAGGCAAAGATACTGAACTGGAGACATACACGACTAAGGCAAAGATAATGAAGGTGAAACATACACGTCAAAGCCAAAGATAATAAACTTGAGACATACACGTCTCAGTCAAGGCTAATGAGCTTGAAACATACACGTCTAAGGCAAAGATAATGAACTGGAGACATACACGACTAAGGCAAAGATAATGAACTGGAGACATACACGTCTAAGGCAAAGATAATGAACTGGAGACATACACGACTAAGGCAAAGATAATGAACTGGAGACATACACGACTAAGGCAAAGATAATGAACTTGAAATATTTTTTCTATCGTATCAGCTTTTACAGGCAGACTTTTTTGCTGTATCACAGCTCTTTTGTACAGTCATGCAAACAACAGCCTCAACCCGATATCGAAACTCAACCGCCAGCGGTTCTAAGAAAGGCTGTTTCTTGAATTAAATGAAACCACAATGATATTAGCAAAGTAGACTTTTGACAAACGAGCAAAAGTTGTCACCTGTTGAATTAGAATGCATGCTTCATGCTAAATTTACGGTAGAATACGGTGAAACTTGTGCCAATTTTTGCATTAAATATTAATCCCTTTTCATTATATACTGTGCATCGAACACTTACCATAAGATTTTGTTCGCTGCACCTTACCACAGTAAAGGTCCATTCAAAATTTCAACAAGATCGGTCCTGTAGTTTCCAAGAATATGGTATAGTGTTGAATAATCGCTATTAATCGTATTAATGCATACTGATCCATAACTGTGCACCTAATGGATACCATAATACCTAGTTTGTTACACCTTATCATAACAAAGGCTCATACAAATTTTCAGCCAGATTGGCCCAGTAGTTTCCCAGAAAATTTGGAACGTAGCATAAAAAGAACGTTACGTTATATTCTAGTGACAATTGACCATTTATACTTGCCATGGAAGATAGAAACGAATTGCTCCACTGTAGCTTTTCAATGCGATTATATAAGAAACGGCCGGGAGATGTGATCGAATTGCGACCGTTTATCAAAAGAGAATATAAATCGAAACCTTAATAAATACTAAAAAATAATACGAATATTTTAACATTAAAATGAATGGCTCTTGTCTTAGGCAGGCTCCATGTTTTTACAAGCTTCTGGGCTTGATCTTTAATCCTGATCTGATATAAAAGTCAGGTTCGGCCAATGATGGAGTACTGTTGCCACATCTGGGCAGGGGCTGCTAGAAGCAGCTTATCCTGCCTTGACAGAGTTCAAAATAGACTTTGTAGCTTAGTGGGGGGATGCCCTTTTCTCTTCCCTGCAACCTCTTTCCCAAAGGAGAGACGCTATGAGTCTGTCTCTGCTTTATCGTTATTTTCATGGCAAGTGCTCGTCCGAGCTCCAATCTATGATCCCCTCACCAAAATTCCACGAAAAACACTCGTCTAGCCAAAACTATTATCAATAACCAGATCCGACATGAAATAATATGAAAAGTGTTGATGTATCGTAAAAAAAAAACAACCAATCTTAGATTGACAGACTATGAATACTCACTGTAAGAGTACCTGCGCTCGAAATTTATGCAGCAAGTGTTGCGCAATCCCCGGCTACACCCCTCAGGATGAATGGAAACAATGCCGAGACAAGATAAGCGGAGACATACAGTGCATAGAATTCCCAAATGGTCACCCATCAGGTACTAGTCAGGCTCAAGGTTGCTTAATTGTGGTGATCTGGTGAGAACCAGTGTGTCAACGTGACAATGTTCTATATAATAGGAACGTACATTGCATGACTAACGAGCATAGAATCCCCTGTAAATTGACGAGTGTTTCAATAAAAAGTCCAACATGATCAATACTAAATATCGATACAAGATGTGTCTTTGTTGTGTTTCACTTTTTGCTGGTCGGTGGCCATTTTTATTGTTTTACTTTTTACTAGTTTACTCGTTTGCCCTTAAAGGGTAGGATGAAAGGTGTCCAAAAGTGATTTTCAGATTTTAGTGTCTTTTATTGTCTTGAGAAAACAATTTTTACTTGATGAGTGAAAAAAAATAAAACTCAGGAAGCCTCTACTAATTCAAACAGGCCCTATTAAAAGTACTACTAAAACCAAGTTTCTACCTCCCTCCTCTTTGAAATGGAAATATTTTTTAAGTGAAACAAATAAATCGTCAGGACACAGGAGCGCTACTAAAAGCAATAAATATGGTTATAAATAAGATTATATTTATATATTGTATATTTATATTTAAATCATTTTTTTGTTTTAATCAACGAGGTTAAATTATATTTATTTGTAAGGAAAACACGTTGAAAAAGGTTAAAACAAAAATATACTGTAGACCTTGTGTATGCTTTGAATAGCAGCAGTGGGTTTTAATATCGGACTTAAAACAGAGCAGTCATGAAATAGGTAAACAAATGCATTTTTTTTTAAATCGGAAGTCACAAACCAGATGGACAGTTTAAACACACAAACAAGCAAGCTAATTTGAGTTTTATAATTATACAGATAATTCAAATTTAATTTTTTTTTTAAATTGTTTTAGATGTCAAATAATCCCGTCAAACAAACGATTTATAAACAGATAAAAGATGCCCCCAATGTAGAAACGGTTATAAAACAAAACAACCAAACCAAACCAATCCTTTTGCATTGAGCACTCTTTAAAATCGAGAATGAAACCTGAAAAGGGTTGATATGCCATCAAAAGAAATAATCAAACCGAAGCAAACACCATGAATAAATATTTGAATAAAAATTTTAAACATGAACACTTTTTTCTAAGATTACTGGATTCGGCAATGCATAACCTGAAAAGGGTTGATATGCCATCAAAAGAAATATTCAAACCAAACCAAACCCCATGAATAAATATTTGAAGATATCAACAAAAAAGAATCGATACTTTATTTTGGTCTGATGAAATGTTATCCTTGAATTGGCATTCCACTGAAACATGTCTGCACATATGTAACCAATAACGTTTGTAGAATAAACAAACTATATACGAGCTCTGTCCTTTTGCATTGAGCACTCTTTAAAATCTAGAATGAAACCTAACCTGGTGATTCTCGATGCAAACTATGTGCTGCATACAAGCAAATGTAAATATACAACTTTGCACTCATTTTCGAGGGGCGTTCGTATATATAGGAGGGAGTGTGGGTGCGTATCTTTGCAGGTGTATATAACGAGAGCATATGTGCGTGCGTATGTGTATGTGCGTATGCATGCTTATCCGTGTACATGCATGCATGTGGGAGCGTGCATCTGTGGGTTATATTTGTATGCGGAGGAGTATGCCGGCGCGCCCGTGTGCACCCACATCTAACCAAAAAAGTGAATATCAATATACAACTTTGCACTCATTTTTGCTATAATAATTAAATACCTACAGGCACTAGTGTTTCATCCTTTCGGGAATCTTCAGTGCAGTTTTGAACCCCGCACCACGAGACACCTCTGGCTCGATTTAGCGAAAACCTAATCCATTCGGTCACCATTAACCGCGTGAAATAACGTCGAATTTAAATATTTTAATTGTAAATGTTCATTTACGTCAGTCAGAAAGTGATCTAATCGTTAAACGATGATCTATGCATAAGAGCTAAATTGACCAACTTTAATTCAACTGAAAGTGCTCAACGATAAGAAATGAATTTCTTAAAGGGGCTGTCATAATTATTTTTTTGCTATAATAATTAAATACCTACAGACACTAGTGTTTCATCCTTTCAGGATTCTTCAGTGCAGGGTGTCACGATTAACACCAGCCGAACGATTCGAACCCTGCACCACGATATATATATATATATATATATATATATATATATATATATATATATTATACCTGAGGGGATCAGAGGGGATTTCAAATTGCATTGTTATGATAATAGAACTTATGCATTCATGACCTGAAAGTTTCATCTCTCTATTGCAGATATTGATAGTGTGAGACTAATGCCATAAAAGAAGACAGCGAAACGAAAAACCATGAGTAAATATTTGAGGATGAAATGAACTTGAAACTTCTTTATATAACGTGGCAGTTTGGAACAAATGACAGAAAGAAAGAAAAATCCAGGTCCGCAGTTTTTCTTTCTTTTATTTACATAAGTCGTTTATTACTGTTACCCTCCCGTCCTGACACCAGCTTAAAAGTCTCTCGATTTTGCTCCACTACACGCCGTTATATGTCCATTTTTTTCAGGCAAACTCTTTCTTCCCTCTTCATTTTACACGTCCATCTCCTTCGGCGCCGACTTTGTTTTTCCTCGACCACGTGGTGTCCTTTTTTTTCTTTTTCTTCAGACGCAAGCCCGGGCACACTTACTAATTTGCATATGTGTTAAAACACTGCTCCTGCTGCCGCCATCCATCCTTCGGCTGCCGCTGATATTTTCATACGCGCTCATATACGCTCTGTTAAAGAAGATTTGGCATTAACCTGCCATAAAACAAAACAACCAAACCAAACTCTACAAATAAATACTTGAAGATAAAAAGAAGTTGAAACATAAAAACTTTCCAAAATAACTGAATCCAGCATTAATTAACCTGAAAAGGGTTGATATGCTGTAAAACAAAACAACCAAACCAAACACTTTGAATAAATGTTTGAAGATAGAAAAAAATTAGTACATAAAATATTTACCAAAATGATGTGTTACTTTGGCCTTCGGGCCGAGATCAAAGTGTAGTATCTGTTCCGGCAGATACTGCAAGCAAAGACCATATGTTGGGGCAATCCCACATTTAAGACCTTGGTCAATGTAGGGGCAACCCTTCATACCAATTGTCACTATCCAGCTCCCCTACTCCCCGGGAAGTTGGTCCCCGTTTCCCCTTCACTCCTCACTTTAAAAATCGGCCTTGTGCCTAATTTGCTCGGTGGGGGAGCAAATAAATACTTCAAAGTGTAGTACCTGTTCCGGCAGATAATACAAGCAAAGACCATATATGGGGCAACCCCACATATAAGACCTTGGTCAATGTAGGGGCAACCCTTCATACCAATTGTCACTATCCAGCTCCCCTACTCCCCGGGGAGTTGGTCCCCATTTCTCCTTCACTCCTCACTTTAAAAATCGGCCTTGTGCCTAATTTGCTCGGTGGGGGAGCAAATAAATACCATCTGTTCCGGCAGATACTGCAAGCAAAGACCATACGTGGGAGCAATCCCACATATCAGACCTTGGTCAATGTAGGGGCAACCCTTCATACCAATTGTCACTATCCAGCTCCCCTACTCCCCGGGGAGTTGGTCCCCATTTCCCCTTCACTCCTCACTTTAAAAATCGGCCTTGTGTCTAATTTGCTCGGTGGGGGAGCAAATAAATACCTCAAAGTGTAGTACCTGTTCCGGCAGATACTGCAAGCAAAGACCATATGTTGGGGCAATCCCACATATAAGACCTTGGTCAATGTAGGGGCAACCCTTCATACCAATTGTCACTATCCAGCTCCCCTACTCCCCGGGGAGTTGGTCCCCATTTCCCCTTCACTCCTCACTTTAAAAATCGGCCTTGTGCCTAATTTGCTCGGTGGGGGAGCAAATAAATACCTCAAAGTGTAGTATCTGTTCTTCAAATGCGGCACTTCCATTTCTTGTTCTCTTTCAGTAGAGGAGAAATCCTTCACGGCTGAGACAATTTTTATTTTTGTACCTTTTCTCCGCGTTAAAAAACGACCCTGGTGTCTAACTCTGTCCCGTGGGGAGGCAGTGTAAATATGTTTTATGATAGAAAGTCAAATAACATCATGAATAAATATTTTTTTTTTTTTTCAAAATTAATGCATTCGGCATGAAATTATCTGAAAACTGGTTATGTACTATAAAACGAAATAATAACACCAAAACCTGATGGAGCGCGTATGACTACGAGGAAAAAAATCACGAACAGCGAAGGATGGATGGCAAGCGATTGTATTAGCAGCAGGAGCAGTGTTTGAACGCGTATGCAAATTAGGAAGTATGCACGAGCTGACGCGAAAAGAATAGGGGAAATAGGACACCAGGTGGTTGAGAAGAAACAAAATCGGCAAAATTCTTACGGGGGGGGGGCATTCATAAACGTTACTTTAAATATATATATACATCAGGTCACATAGTCGCCAACATAGGAACGTATACAGCATGTTTGTCGAGCCCAGCATCAATTGTAAACTAACTATAGCTTTGATAAAAAAAATAAATCTAAAATGATGAAGTTAAACTGATCTTTGATTCACTTTGTGAAAAGATGTGTATTTGTTGTATTCTACCTTTAGATTTATTGTTTTTTATTGTTTTTTATTGTTTATGATTCAAATTTTATTATTTAAAAATCTTCTTTTGTTTTAGATGTCAACGAATCAGGTGAAACAAACGATTTATAATCGGATGAAAGACGCGCCCAACGTGGTTACGTCGGAAGAATCTATACCGTTGGTGAAATCGGGGAAATATGTGCTTATCAGCGAGTGGTCAAGTCTCAACTTGTTGGCGGCCCAAAATTGTCGAAAATTGATGGTCCCCGGCAAAACGTTCGAGACAACCCAAATTGCGTTCGCCCTCCCCAAGGGATCAGCGTTGAACTCCGAAATGTCAACATTGTGAGTCCCCGTTTTTAGTTTTGCTTCGCAATCCTTATGCTGAGAATTGTCAATTTGGATTATTTACTCACAAAGTGTGACACAAGGTCAGTGTTTAACAGGGAGTATATTCAACTCACTGAAAAGGAGCACTGTAAATGAGGCAGATCTTTTTTAATTTTTTTTTTTTTTTTACAGATGAGTAACCACTTATTTAGGTCAGAAAACGCTTGAGATACAAACAGCCAATCGAGAAAACAGCAATTTCCCCCTTTGTCAGAAAAATTGCTCATCGAATATGATGAGTAAAAAAAAAAGTAGAAGAGAATGTTTTCATCTTTTTCACTATTATTAAATTATTGTTATAATAGTTTATCAGTAATAATTATATTAATATTATTAGCAAAGATAACCGCGTTTCGCGTGGGACGTCACTGTGCACTCGGGTACCCGCGGTTCGACCACCCTTGCAGTAAGTTAATGTTATAAGAGCAACTGTTGCTTAAGGTGTTTTACCTGAAAGCACTTCGTTCAAGATACATTGAGATCATTGCCAAGGCTGCTGCAAAGAAGGTGGGCTCTCTATACCGTGCTTGAAAGTTACTTACTCCTGAAAGTATCCTCTACCTCTACAAAGCGGCCATTCGCCCATGTATGGAGTACTGCTGTCACATTTGGGCTGGTGCATCTGCTACTAGTCTCTCACTCCTGGACAGGATCCAAAAGAGAGTCGCCAACCTAATAGGTCCCGAACTGTCATCTAACCTTCAGCCCCTGTCCCACCGACGAAATGTTGCATCCCTCTGCCTGTTTTACAAGTATTTTAATGGTGGATGCTCTGACGAATTACAAGCCCTTGTACCCCCTCGACGAAAATACCCCCGACAAACCCGACAAGCAGCAAAGTCCCACCCCTACACAGTTGAGATCCCTAGATGTAAGAAAGCCTTTTACTCTAATATCTTCTTCCCCAGAACTGCAGGACTTTGGAATTCTCTTCCGGTTTCCTGCTTCCCCAACTGTACTGACATGCAGAAGTTCAAGTGTCATGTGAACAGACATCTTGCTCCTAAACTCCCTACATAGTGAGTACCTCTGTAACTTAGGTCCCTGATAGTAGCCCCCTACATCAAAATGACAATGTGCCTTGTTTGGGGTGAAAATGTAATAAAAAAAAAATTTTTTTTTAAACATTTAACTACCTCTTGAAGTGACTGAAATCTAACCATGAACTTTAAAGCAAATAGATTTTATTCACGTTGACAGTTATATTGTTGCACATAAAAATTGGAACAATTACAAAATAACAAACACATTTTTATCAAAGACATAGCAAGGTGCCCCAGCTTAATGTGCACCATCCTTAGGTAGGAAGTTTATGAAAGGCTGCACCAAATATGACCTTACATTTTGACCTTAACCTTGTGCACCATCCCTAGGTAGGAAACCATCATCATTTCAGATTTGATCATGATCGGTCCAGTGGTATAGGATGTACGAGAGTATATATATATATATATATATATATATATATATATATATACATAGGCTATGACCTTTATCTATGACCTTTACCTTTGACCTTTACCTTGGAAAATGAGTGGGGGACAATCATCATCCCAGGTTTGATCATGATCGGTTCAGTGGTGTGAACTGTAGGAGAGCATCTATACATAGACTATGACCTGGATCTTTGACCTTAACCTTAAAAAATGGTGTGCAGCATCCCTGCGTGGGGGGGGGGCTATTATCATGCCAGATTTGGTCATGATCCGTCCAGTGATGTGGGCTGTAGGAGAGTTGTACACACAGACACACACACACGAACGATACTACTTTATATATAGAGATATGTGTTTCACTCATAGGTAATTTATTTCATTATTTATTATGCACATATTACTTTCTGTTTAGATCAGAAATTTTGTATGTAGCGAACTAAGAATCATGGTCATATGTGTCACTAAGTCAGATTTTTGAAAACAATACTATCCACAAACTTCAGAATTATGTTGCTTTCTCTTTTTTTTTAATTTTCTTCCTTTGAAGATTGTAACGCTCGGTATAGGGCAGCCAAACCAGCTGCCAACATTGCCCTGCTTTTTATTGAAACCAACCGAGAGCTCTTTTAAGTATCCTTGTTGTTCCCTTAAGTGCAATTGTCTGGATCTCTTTTGCACTCATTTGCGAGGAACATAATAGAAATGATGATGCGACTTAGTGGCCAAAGCATCAACCACCATTTTTAAACCTTGGACGAAAAAAAAATCAAGTTAGATAT
This sequence comes from Euprymna scolopes, assembly GCF_053919585.1. Classification (NCBI taxonomy): domain Eukaryota; kingdom Metazoa; phylum Mollusca; class Cephalopoda; order Sepiida; family Sepiolidae; genus Euprymna; species Euprymna scolopes. The sequence continues at coordinate 101,606,985 of NC_136503.1, forward strand.
AAAAATGCCAATAAAACACTTTTCCGCAGGTTAAGATATCTTTTTCAAAAGAATACGAACCAATCATGGTCACGTATACCTATCGACTTTGCTTGCTCGCTTGACAGGCATTACTACCTTAAGCAGCTGCGTTGTCAATGACAATGATACACAGTTTACGTTGAAAAGATTTTTTTGCCATACTGGCTTTTAAAATGTTAATGGTACTCCAATTTTTGTGGCTTTTAAATTTTTAATGGTACTCCAATTTTTGTGGCTTTTAAAATTTTAATGGTACTCCAATTTTTGTGGCTTTTAAAATTTTAAAATTTTAATGGTACTCCAATTTTTGTGGCTTTTAAAATTTTAATGGTACTCCAATTTTTGTGGCTTTTAAAAATTTTAATGGTACTCCAATTTTTGTGGCTTTTAAAATTTTTTAATTTTGATGGTACTCCAATTTTTGTGGCTTTTAAAATTTTAATGGTACTCCAATTTTTGTGGCTTTTAAAATTTTAATGGTACTCCAATTTTTGTGGCTTTTAAAATTTTAATGGTACTCCAATTTTTGTGGCTTTTAAAATTTTAATGGTACTCCAATTTTTGTGGCTTTTAAAATTTTGAAATTTTAATGGTACTCCAATTTTTGTGGCTTTTAAAATTTTGAAATTTTAATGGTACTCCAATTTTTGTGGCTTTTAAAATTTTGAAATTTTAATGGTACTCCAATTTTTGTGGCTTTTAAAATTTTGAAATTTTAATGGTACTCCAATTTTTGTGGCTTTTAAAATTTTAATCGTACTCCAATTTTTGTAGCTTTTAAAATTTTGATTTTAAAAATTAGGGGACTTTACTTTTAGAACGACCATCGTATGACAGGATGCGCTCCAGACGCCCATGCACAGCTATCATCAATCGCTGGTAACAATGCATTTAGAATGGTGGTAACTATGTAGAAATATACATTCTAAAGCACAAACGGTTGTTCGTTTTAATGGTACAACTTCCGTCTTCGCAGACCTCTAACTTTTAAAGATAAAATACGAGGCTTTACTGTTGGATTGACTTTCGTATAACAATTCAATTCAATATCATTTTGTATCTTTTTTTTTTTAGAATCAACATCATGAGAGAGGCGGGCCTGGTAGAAAAATGGCGTTGGTTTTGGTTATGAAAGCATGGGGCCTGTTCCAAGCCGACTGACCAAACACCAGTAACGCTGGACATCGAGTCACTAGGTGGCGTTTACATCGTTTTTGGACTTTTCACGTTAGCCGCGTCACTCATTTTCGCGTTTGAAATATTCAACCACAATCAGAATAGACGGAAGAAGAAAATCCCGCTTAATGACGTCACGCAATATTAAGTAAATAGAATATTTCATTTATTTGTTTGCAAAATGCTTGCAACAAGAAATATCGTAAATTTACGTTTAGAAATCAAATGGTTTAATTGACTTCCGCTTTGAGATCACCTGGGACTCTTACTTGTTGATTATATTTGTTGCGCATAAAATAGTTTCAGACATTAAAATTTGTAAAACAGCAGGAGCTATTTGTCGTACCGTAATTTGTTGTGCGTTAATTTGTCATACCTAAATATCAAATAAATCGGGAATGAGCAGGAGGAAATTATGGTAACTTAATTTGTCATGCGAAATTTGTATAACCGTGTTTTTTTTCGAGAGAGATTAGCCGCGTCTTTCATTTTTGCGTTTGAAATATTTAACCACAACCAGAAAAGACGAAAAGAATCTCACTTAATGACGTCACACGTAATCTTTTTCTATATATCTTCTATCTTCTTCTTCTCTTCTCTTCTTCTCTATATAAATAAAATGAACTCATTTTTTCCCGTCGGATTTTGACCTTAATAGGATTAAAAATCAAGATATTTAATGCAAATATAATATGCACAAACGGCAGAACAATATCTGAAGTGTGTTATAGGCTTATTATTTCTCAAATTCCTCGATAATCTTAGATTTCTATACTTTTTCTGCTGAGAAGTCACGGCCAAAATCGGTTAAGATCAATGGAAGTGGTAAAATATTTTCTCTCTAATAAATTCCTCCTCCCCCTGCCACCACTTAACACCGTTTGGGGATCGTTCACAAGGAACAGTTAAGAAGAGAACACCGGTTTGGCTTCGTAGTTCTTTCATGTGAAGTTATTTAAAATCACTAAACTAAGCTGCAGTCTCTGTGGCGTAGTGGTTAGCGTGCTGGACAATTCACATTATATTTTCACGTTCGCGCCGACCTACCGTAGTCGTTTTTTTTTTTTTTTCCTAAACAACTGGAATGGACTTTTCTTGGTGGCCGAACTGTTAACGTTGCAGATGTTTTTGTTTTGTTTTTTTTTTCACACTTTATTTTCCTACTTTTACTCATGACTCCGGGTTTGATCCTTCCTACTTACCTACCATAACATTTTTTAAAACTCCCCCCCCCGTCCCGGAAACAAACACTCGGGCAACGCCGGGTACCCCCGCTAGTATTAAATAAATAATCTATCTTCTATCTATCTTCTCTTCTCTTCTTCTCTATATAAATAAAATGAACTCATTTTTTCCCGTCGGATTTTGACCTTAATAGGATTAAAAATCAAGATATTTAATGCAAATATAATATGCACAAACGGCAGAACAATATCTGAAGTGTGTTATAGGCTTATTATTTCTCAAATTCCTCGATAATCTTAGATTTCTATACTTTTTCTGCTGAGAAGTCACGGCCAAAATCGGTTAAGATCAATGGAAGTGGTAAAATATTTTCTCTCTAATAAATTCCTCCTCCCCCTGCCACCACTTAACACCGTTTGGGGATCGTTCACAAGGAACAGTTAAGAAGAGAACACCGGTTTGGCTTCGTAGTTCTTTCATGTGAAGTTATTTAAAATCACTAAACTAAGCTGCAGTCTCTGTGGCGTAGTGGTTAGCGTGCTGGACAATTCACATTATATTTTCACGTTCGCGCCGACCTACCGTAGTCGTTTTTTTTTTTTTTTTCCTAAACAACTGGAATGGACTTTTCTTGGTGGCCGAACTGTTAACGTTGCAGATGTTTTTGTTTTGTTTTTTTTTTCACACTTTATTTTCCTACTTTTACTCATGACTCCGGGTTTGATCCTTCCTACTTACCTACCATAACATTTTTTAAAACTCCCCCCCCCGTCCCGGAAACAAACACTCGGGCAACGCCGGGTACCCCCGCTAGTATTAAATAAATAATCTATCTTCTATCTATCTTCTTCTATATAAATAAAATGAACTCATTTTTTCCCGTTGGATTTTGACCTTAATAGGATTAAAAATCAAGATATTTCATGCAAATATAATATGCACAAACGGCAGAACAATATCTGAGGTGTGTTATAGGCTTATTATTTCTCAAATTCCTCGATAATCTTAGATTTCTATACTTTTTCTGCTGAGAAGTCACGGCCAAAATCGGTTAAGATTAATGGAAGTGGTAAAATATTTTCTCTCTAATAAATTCCTCCTCCCCCTGCCACCACTTAACACCGTTAACAAGGAACAGTTGAGAAGAGAACACCGGTTTGGCTTCGTAGTTCTTTCATGTGAAGTTATTTAAAATCACTAAACTAAGCTGCAGTGCTCTGTGGCGTAGTGGTTAGCGTGCTGGACAATTCACATTATATTTTCACGTTCGCACCGACCTACCGTAGTCGTTTTTTTTGTTTTTTTTTCCTAAACAACTGGAATGGACTTTTCTTGGTGACTGAACTGTTAACGTTGCAGATGGTTTTTTTTTTTGGTTTTTTTTCACACTTTATTTTCCTACTTTTACTCATGACTCCGGGTTTGATCCTTCCTACTTACCTACCATAACATTTTTTAAAACTCCCCCCCCGTCCCGGAAACAAACACTCGGGCAACGCCGGGTACCCCCGCTAGTATTAAATAAATAAACGGAATGTTCTGTTTATTTACTTGCAAAGGCGATTTTAATTTTAATATATATATATATATATGTATATATATATGTATATATATGTATATATGTGTATATATATATGTATATATATATATGTATATATATATGTATATATATGTATATATATGTATATATATATATATGTATATATATATATATATATATATATATATATATATATATATATATATATATATATATATATATATGACATTAAAATCGATAAAACTTCAGGTAAATTGTCAAAGTTGAAAGTTTGTTAAATGTTATGGAAAAGAATAGAAATCGCGATTGACTTCCGTTTTGGGGTCACCTCTAACCTTTAGTTGCTGATTGTGTTTGTTGTATATAGAATCGTTATGGCCATTAAATTTTATAAAACCTTCAGGCAAATTGCCAGAATTATAAGAATAGTAGTTCGATGGTAGAAACTATTGGAGCGGAAATTTTTCTGTGTCTATGTAATAGAATGTATTATTCGATTCAAACGACACTCTTCTGGAGGTTGAAGGTTCTAATTGTCAATGTGGACGATACAAAGAATGCAATTGTGGCTTAGTGGGGATGCCCTTTTCTCTTCCCTGCAATCTCTCTCCCACAGAAGAGATTAGCGAGCCTGTCTTTGTTTTATCGTTATTTCCATGGCAAGTGCTCGTCCGAGCTCCAATCTCCTCCCCCTCGCCAATCTTTCACAAGAAACACTCGTCTGGCTGAAACCACTGTCAGTAATTTTTCCCACTCTTTATCTGTGCCTAAATCAAAACGTAGATTCCATGAACAAAGCTTCTTTCTTAGAAGTGCACGCCTGTGGAACTCTCTTACGTTTGCCTGTTTCCCACCTGACTACAACTTGGATGTCTTCAAGTCCAACGTAAACAAATTCCTGACAAATCGCTCCCTTATCAAATCTCTAATACTAACGATTACTACGATACGATCCCATTGATTACTGTACACGCAATAACCCTTGTCCCCGAATGGCTTTCGGGCCTTGATAAGTGGTGACCTCCATGTAAAAAAAAAAAAACTTACTGAAAGAACAAGAACATGTTAACCCTTTTATTAAGTAAAGAGTTCCGTTTGAACCTGCGCAGGGATTCCTGAGTTCGACAGTAATATTCCTGAGTTTCACAAAAATTGTAATACAAAGTATTCTTGGCGCCAGCGACCGAGCTTCTGCTTGTGACGGGATTGGGAGGGAAGAAGAAAACAAGAAAAACGTAATTTTGTAGATGATTTTTTTTTTTATAGCAATTTGCATATGAGGTGGTATGTTGTCAATTAAAAGGACGAATTAGTGAGACGGGGTTTTACGTTGAGTAAAACTGAATTGAACGTTTCGATATTTCGCGTGCGAGTTTACATATACAGGGTGAATCAGAGGAAACGGATGTTTTGGATTCACCATTTTTCATGCAAGTTCACGACTCCACGGTAACATGAGGGCAATAAATTAAAAAGAAAAACAATTCAAAATCAATAACTAAAACAAAATTTAATAAAAAAAGACAAACAAATAACAACAAACTAAACAGCATCTTAAGCAGGTTTAAAGAGTACCTTCCTCACTCCTTATCACTTACTCAAGAAGAGCAAGGAGTGTTCTAAAAAAACATCTGTTTACCGTGACTCACCCTGTATATAAGGAGAAAGGGTAATCTCCAAAAATACCGTTAGGGCTTACAACATGGCCGCCAGAAGAGTCAACAAAAAACTGCGAATAAAATATATAAAACTCGTAATTTCTGTTTTTAAAGTGGGTTGTCAATTTTCTTTATGAAATATACTTCCAAAATAAACTATTACAGTCGTTTAAAACATAATAGAAGTATTATTTTTTATTTTTGAAAAACAATGTTTACAAAATGTCTACGCACGTTCGTAGACATTTTGTAAACATATACAAAATAGTTTTGGAGCTAGTTTTATTAATGCGTGTATTTTGAAATGTAAATCACTGGCGACCATGTTTGAATAGGCGGTATATGAAAGGGGCCAACCCTCAGTTTGTTCAGGTATGCTGAAAACGAATACCGCAAGGAAAATTAGCACAGACAGACGAATAGTTTTCGAGATAGTAATGCGTGTGTTTTGAAATTTAAATCACTGGCGACCATGTTTGAACAGGCGGCATATGAAAGGGGCCAACCCTCAGTTTGTTCAGGTATGCTGAAAACGAATATCGCAAGGAAAATTAGCACAGACGGACAAATAGTTTTCTAGATATTAATGCGTGTATTTTGAAATGTAAATCACTGGCGACCATGTTTGAACAGGCGGCATATGAGAGGGGCAAACCCTCAGTTTGTTCAGGTATGCTGAAAACGAATATCGCAAGGAAAATTAGCAGAGAATGACAGACTACTAGTTTCGGAGCTAGTTTTATTAATGCGTGTATTTTGAAATGTAAATAACTGGCGACCATGTTTGAACAGGCGACATATGAACGGGGGTAACCATCAGTTTGTTCAGGTATGCTGAAAACGAATATCGCAAGGAAAATTAGCAGAGACAGACAGACTACTAGTTTTGGAGCTAGTTTTATTAATGAGTGTATTGGTAAATGTAAATCACTGGCGACCATGTTTGAACAGGCGACATATGAGAGGGGCCAACCTTCAGTTTGTTCAGGTATGTTGAAAACGAATATCACAAGGAAAATTAGCAGAGACAATTAGTTTTCGAAATAGTTTTATTAATGCGTGTATTTTGAAATGTACATCACTGGCGACTATGTTTGAACAGGCGGCATATGAAAGGGGCCAACCCTCAGTGTGTTCAGGTATGTTGAAAACGAATATCGCAAGGAAAATCAGCACAGACTGACTATAGATTCACCATCAAAGTATTGAAATATTTTTTTAATTTTATAAAGGAATCACTACTTATCAAGCCCCAGAGGCCACTCGAGGATAAGGGTTAAAGTGTGTACAGTAGTCAATGGGACAATATCATAGTAATCGTTAGAAGTGTAAATTTGCTAAATTGGATTACTTAAGAGGAACGGCTCATCAAGAACTTGTTTGCATTGGACTTGAAGACGACGAAATAAAAATATAAAGTTGAAAGAACAAGCGAAAAATATCATTTTAACGATGCCTTTCAAATCGTAAACTGATTGTTTACATTTTTTTTTACATTTTTCGAAGACAATAAAAAGTGTACAATAAAGCAAACCTTTAGAATCCTAAATAGATCTCCTGGGAGCATTTTTGCAACATGAAAAATATACAAACCAAAATAAAGAGAGGAGGCAACCCTACTCAAAAATATGGTTTATTACATCGCCTAAAAAAAAGAAGAATCGGGGGCTCCAATAATACGATAATTTGGTGGGGAAGTAAATTGTTTTCTTTTTTCTAACTTGGTTTTAAAAAGTTTTTCTTGCTTACATTTATTTTCATAAACTCTAACCACACCTCACAACCCTAATCCGGCCGGTCGGGAAAAAAGTTTTTATTTTTTTAAATTTTGTTGAAACCGACAACACACATACGCACGCACGTACACACATGCACACACACACGCACGCACGCACGCACACATACGCATCGCTTGTCACCAAGCTAAAGAAGAGAGAAGGTGGGGGAAGGAGAGAAAGGATCGTGTTCTCTGCACTGCACGTGCCGGGGTCAAACGGAAGTTAAATGATATCGATTACAAATGGCTCGACAAAGTTGTGTCTGAACTTTTTATTCTATGAAAGTTAAGATTAATAAAACGAAATAATCGTGACCCGTGGAAATTCCACGGCGCATATTTCGCATTCAAGAGAACAAAACGAAAAAGTAGTGAACAAATAAATATATAAGGAAATGAATGTTACCAAAGGCAAGATAAGTTACTCTTCTACGTACCTAGATCACATTTTTGTTGTTTTAACTTATTTTAAAACGTTTCTTTAACACAAGCAAAAGTAGCGCACAGTTTTAAGTTAGAACAATAAAGAAAGTGTCTGATATTTTACAGTCATCTTGTGAGACTCGATAATCGCTCCAAACTCGAAAATTAAGCAAAATACTGGTAGCAACACATCCAATAAATGTCAGCAAACGTTCGAACATGTTTTCTTTTTCACATTAGCGAAACTCTTATCAGAGCAAAAGCGAAAATGAGAAGCAAACACAAATGAAGAAGTCGGTTTTTATCGTTGAGCACAAAAACAAAAACAAAAAGAGTCTCTAATCTAATAGGCCCCGTGCTATAGGTCAATCTCCAAAGTCTGTCCCATCGCCTCCTCAGTGTTGCATCCCTGTTTACAAGTAGGCACCGCCAAAAATGGCCGAAAAATGAAGTTGTTGTTTTTTAAAACGAAATTACATTTATTATAAACCATGATTTCTGAGTAACTTTTTTTTTCCAGAAAGATAAAACCCTGAATTTTATCATATAGAAAGCTGAATAATGTAAAACTTTTTCTACTATTTTTAATTAAATTTTAAATGTTAAAATTTCCCAAAAAGTTAACAATTGACATTTTTTGTCTTGCACAAAAAGCAAAAAAGCATATATAAATATTTTTTAAAAAAGGTTTTTGAAAGAATTAAGTTGTTTATTTTTAGTCTAACTAAGATTTGGGGTGATTTTCTATGAATATATGCAAAAATATTATAATACAAGTACCTGGATTTCAAATAATTCCACTTATTCATATAGGCAACCAGTTACTTCGCGTCCATATAGAGTCCATATCGAGAATATTTACGTTTGTGTTTAATAAAAAGCAAACTATGGAAGACCAAACAGGCCAAATAAAACTTATTTTTCAGTGACGAAAATTTCAATGTATTATTAACGCTGAGGCTGGCCAGTACCAGATGGGTGACCATTTGTATGAGTTTGGTTTTTAATGTGTATGTGTGGGGGTTAGGCTCCCAAAAATGGGGGGGGGTAAAGCAGAATAAAAATTAAAATTGACCCAGTCTAGAAAGATTTCTCCTTCATTGAACGAGGAAGAACTGTAGGGTTTTTTTGACTACATAAGCAACCCCGAGGCTGGCCAGTACCAGATGGGTGACCATTTTGATGAGTTTGGTTTTTAATGTGTACTGTGGGGGGTCAGGCTCCCCCAAATGGGGGTGGGTGGGGTGGAATTCAAAGCAGAATAAAAATTAAACTAAACTACATAAGCACCCCTGAGGCTAGTCAGTACCAGATGGGTGACCATTTTGATGAGTTTGCTTTTTAATGTGTACGCGTGTGGGGGGGGACCAAGGCTCCCCAAAATGGGGGGGATTTAAAACAATAAAAACTAAACCACATAAGCAACCCTGAGGCTGGGCAGTACCAGATGGGTGACCATTTTTATGAGTTTGGTTTTTAATGTGTATGTGTGGGGGTTAAGCTCCCAAAAATGGGGGGGGGGTAAAGCAGAATAAAAATTAAAATTGACCCAGTCTAGAAAGATTTCTCCTTCATTGAACGAGGAAGAACTGTAGGGTTTTTTTGACTACATAAGCAACCCCGAGGCTGGCCAGTACCAGATGGGTGACCATTTTGATGAGTTTGGTTTTTAATGTGTACTGTGGGGGGTCAGGCTCCCCCAAATGGGGGTGGGTGGGGTGGAATTCAAAGCAGAATAAAAATTAAACTAAACTACATAAGCAACCCTGAGGCTAGCCAGTACCAGATGGGTGACCATTTTGATGAGTTTGCTTTTTAATGTGTACGCGTGTGTGTGTGGGAGGGGGGGCTCAGGCTCCCCAAAATGGGGGGGGGGTTCTTTCTGACAGGTTGTTCAAGAGATTCACGCATAATTCACAATTCAGTCATAACACACCCGAAAACCAATTTAAATCAACTTTAGAAAAACAAGTGCATCGTTGGACAACATCGGCAATTTGACAATAATTTATTCTAAGCTTCCTTTTGTGTAATTTTGACACTGCAAGTGTACGGGCCATACTAAAATAATAACTTTATTTAGAATGCCATTCTTAACATGGGGGGGGTCAAATATTCTGCACTTTCACCTACGGTTTAACCATTTTTTTACGGTGCGTATTTTTCACAGTATAAAAAAAGTACTGTTTCTAGTTTAAAATTAATTTTTCACTATAAAGTTTCGTTTATGGCAGACGGGCGAACAAATGTCCGCTATAGTTTCGGTAAAATAAAAATAAACACGTGTAATAATAAAAATAAATTTTTATTTACCATCCATAATTTTGTCTCGCAATGAAAAGAGAAACGTCTCGTTTCTATGTGAGTGTTGACCAACATAAATTGTACTGATTCACGCTTGCACCGGTTTTGGCAGTCATGGAGATTCAACAAAATTATTTCAGCGCGTATGATCCACCGTAGTCGAAAGGCGGCAAACGTTATCAAATGGGATCGAAAAACTGATGATATTTTTTAACACAAAGGGCACAATATTTATCGATTTTTTTTTTGTATCGATTCTTCAAAGAATTCCCTGTTTAATAATGGTCATGCAATGTTCGGCTCGCTAAAAAAAAAAATATTAATTTATTTATCAAAGATTTTAAAATGGCTTTTTTCGTATAAATATTAAAAAAACTTTTTTTTATTTTTGCTTAGCTTAAATTAATTATTTTACTTAACATGTTCACCGAATTTCACACTCCAAAATCAAAAGCGGAATAATTAAACACAATCAAAGTTCTGATATTCAGACGTCAAAATAAGGTATGTAAATAATTGTTGTTTTTTTTTTTTTTGCTTTTTTTTAATCTATAATCCTGTCCCTTACAACAACGGAATATGTTTTGTTTAGTTTCAGATGATTATTTTAAGCATATTTGTTCCCACTTCAAAACAGGGGGGGGGGGTTGTAAGCAAAAAAAATATATATATAAATATCATTTATGAAAAATAAGTACACTGTTATAAAGTTCATTCTTTCCTTAATAATCGCTGAAAATTTCGTATTGATTGGATAATTACCTGATTTTTGGCAGATTTTTAAAAAGACGGTCCGTCAAAAAGTACTTACCTGCCCCCCCCCCCCAGTTTTGGCGGTGCCTAAAGTACTTTAATGGGATGTGCTCTGATGAACCAATAGCACTTATACCAGTGGCCGGAAAACATGTACCGGGAAAACTCGTCTCTGGAAAAACCGTACCCGGAAAACTCGTACCGTTCAGTTTGTCCAGGCATGCTGAAAACGAATATCGCAAGGAAAATAAGCAAAGACAAATAGTTTTGGAGCTAGTTTTATTAATGCGTGTATTTTGAAATGTAAATCACTGGCGACCATGTTTGAACGGGGGGGAAAATGAAAGGGGGCAACCCTCAGTTTGTCCAGGTATGCTGAAAACGAATATCACAAGGAAAATTAGCAAAGACAGACAAATAGTTTTCGAGATAGTAATGCTTGTATTTTGAAATGTAAATCACTGGCGACCATGTTTGAACGGGGGGCAAATGAAAGGGGGCAACCCTCAGTTTGTCCAGGTATGCTGAAAACGAATATCACAAGGAAAATTAGCACAGACAGACAAATAGTTTTCGAGATAGTAATGCTTGTATTTTGAAATGTAAATCACTGGCGACCATGTTTGAACAGGCGGCATATGAAAGGGGCCAATCCTCAGTTTGTTCAGGTATGCTGAAAACGAATATCGCAAGGAAAAGTAGCACAGACAGATAAATAGTTTTCGAGATATTAATGCGTGTATTTTGAAATGTAAATCACTGGCGACCATGTTTGAACAGGCGGCATATGAAAGAGGGCAACCCTCAGTTTGTTCAGGTATGCTGAAAACGAATATCGCAAGGAAAATCAGTACAGACTGACTATAGATTCACCATCAAAGTAGTGAAATATTTTTTTTTATTTTATAAAGGAATCACTACTTATCAAGGCACAGAGGCCACTCGAGGATAAGGGTTAAAGTGTGTACAGTAGTCAATGGACAATATCATAGTAATCGTTAGAAGTGTAAATTTGGTAAATTGGATTATTTAAGAGGAACGGCTCATCAAGAACTTATTTACATTGGACTTGAAGACGACGAAATAAAAATATAAAGTTGAAAGAACTATCATTTTAATGATGCCTTTCAAATCGTAAACTGCCTGTTTACATTTTGTTACATTTTTCGAAGATAATAAAAAGTGTAAAAAAAAGCAAACCTATAGAATCCTAAAAAGATCTCCCGGGAGCATTTTTGCAACATGAAAAATATACAAACCAAAATAAAGAGAGGAGGTAACCCTACTCAAATATATGGTTTATTACATCGCCTAAAAAAAGAAGAATCGGGGGCTCCAATAATACGATAATTTGGTGGGGAAGTAAATTGTGTTCTTTTTTCTAACTTTGTTTTAAAAAGTTTTTATTGCTAACATTTATTTTCATAAACTCTAACCCCACCTCACAACCCTAATCCCGACCTGTCGGGAAAAAAGTTTTTATTTTTTTAAATTTTGTTGAAACCGACATACGCACGCACGTACACACATACACACACACACACACACACGCACGCACGCACACACACATACACGCACGCACGCACACATAAGCAGCATCGCTTCTTGTCACCAAGCTGAAGAAGAGAGAAAGTGGGGGAAGGAGAGAAAGGGTCGTGCCGGGGTCAAACAGAAGTTAAATGAAATCGATTATAAATGGCTCGACAAAGTTGTGTCTGAACGTTTTATTCTATGAAACTTAAGATTAATAAAACGAAATAATCGTGACCCGTGGAAATTCCACGGCGAATATTTAGCATTCAATAAGAACAAAACGAAAAAGTAGTGAACAAATAAATATATAAGAAAATGAATGTTACCAAAGGCAAGATAAGTTACCCTTCTACCTACCTAGATCACATTTTTGTTGTTTTAACTTATTTTAAAACGTTTATTTAACACAAACAAAAGTAGCGCACAGTTTTCAGTTAGAGCAATAAAGAAGTGTCTGACATTTTACAGACATCTTGTGAGACTCGATAATCGCTCCAAACTCGAATATTAAGCAAAATACTGGTAGCAACACATCCAATAAATGTCAGCAAACGTTCGAACCTGTTTTCTTTTTCACATTAGCGAAACTCTTATCAGAGCAAAAGCGAAAACGAGAAGCAAACACAAATGAAGAAGTCGGTTTTCATCGTTGAGCACAAAAACAAAAACAAAAAGAGTAACAGTAAAACGAATATCGCAAGGAAAATTAGCACAGGCAGACAAATATTTTTCGAGATAATAATGCGTGTATTTTGAAATGAAAATCACTGGCGACCATGTTTGAACAGGCGGCATATGAAAGGAGCTAACCATCAGTTTGTTCAGGTATGCTGAAAACGAACATCACAAGGAAAATTTGCACAGACAGACAGACTTCTATTTTTGGAGCTAGTTTTATTAATGCGTGTATTTTGAAATGTAAATCACTGGCGACCATGTTTGAACAGGCGGCATATCAAAGGGGCCTACACTCAGTTTGTTCAGGTATGCTGAAAACGAATATCGCAAGGAAAATTAACAGAGACAAATAGTTTTGGAGCTAGTTTTATTAATGCGTGTATTTTGAAATGTAAATCGCTGGCGACCATGTTTGAACAGGCGGCATATGAAAGGGGCAAACCATTAGGTTGTTCAGGTATGCTGAAAACGAATCTCGCAAGGAAAATTAGCAGAGAATGACAGACTACTAGTTTCGGAGCTAGTTTTATTAATGCGTGTGTTTTGAAATGTAAATCACTGGCGACCATGTTTAAAAAGGCGGCATATGAAAGCGACCAATCCTCAGTTTGTTAAGGTATGCTGAAAACGAATATCGCAAGGAAAATTAGCAGAGACAGACATACTACTAGTTTGGGAGCTAGTTTTATTAATGCGTGTGTTTTGAAATATAAATCCTTGGCGACCATGTTTTAGCAGGGGGCATATCAAAGGGGGCAACCCTCAGTTTGTTCAGGTATGCTGAAAACGAATATCGCAAGGAAAATTAGCACAGACAGACGGATAGTTTTCGAGATAGTAATGAGTGTATTTTGAAATGTAAATCACTGGCGACCATGTCTGAACAGGCGGGATATGAAAGGGGCAAACCCTCTTTTTGTTCAGGTATGCTGAAAACGAATATCGCAAGGAAAATGAGCACAGACAAATAGTGTTGGAGCTAGTTGTAAAGGGTGGTTAGACTAAAACTCATAAGAGCCAGTAATCTAATTTACAACTAGCTTATCGACAGTAGACACTTTCACTGAGTTTACGTGTGTGTGTGTGTGTGTGTGTGTATGCGTGTGTGTGTGTGTGTGCTTCGTTAACATTCGGACTGTCCATTTTAAAATCGTTCGGGTATGCTGAAAACGAATATCGAAAGGAAAATTAGCACAGACACGTAGTTTTTGATATATTAATGCGTGTATTTTGAAATGTAAATCACTGGAGACCCTGTTTGAACAGGCGGCATATGAAAGGGGCCAACCCTCAGTTTGTTCAGGTATGCTGAAAACGAATATCACAAGGAAAATTAGCAGAGACAAATAGTTTTAGAGCTAGTTTTATTAATGCGTGTATTTTGAAATGTAAATCACTGGCCACCATGTTTGAACAGTTTTAACAGGCGGCTTATGAAAGGGGCCAACCCTCAGTTTGTTCAGGTATGCTGAAAACGAATATTGCAAGGAAAATTAGCACAGACAGACAAATAGTTTTCGAGATGTTATTGTTTGTATTTTTAAATGTAAATGCATAAAAACACATATACACACACACTTTAATACACACACACACTCGCATGAACACACACATACACAAACACACACGTACACACAAATACACACCAACACAAATCAACTTTCCGTTAAAAACTGTCATGAGGTGGGGAGGAGTGAGTGTCATAAGTGTCAAGCGAATTTGAAAGTTAACGAAATGGATTTCATTTCAACTTCGTTTGATCTAGGCACGTGCCAATTTCTCCTTCCCTTCGCCCCCCCCCCACCTCCACACTGCCTCTCTCTTTCGGGTCGGGGTTGTTTTTAGGTCGTAAAAATAACCGTTTTTTTTTTGTTTGTTATTAAATTGTAATTTTTTAAGAAATTGTTACCTTAAAAGTTAAGAAAGCCATTCTTAATGTAGAGAGGAGCATGTTAACTATTCTGTCCAATAATTTAATAAGCAGAAGATCTGATAAAAATTCAATTTAACTTGGAAATTTCATCAAAAAATCTTGCAGAAGTTTTCTTTGATATTTTTTTTATTTTACAAGCTGCCCCAGCGTCGCAGCGTAGTATTAACACCTCCAATCTCTCCATGATAAGAACGGCTTTCTGAAAAAAAAACACCTCCCAATCTAGAAAGCCGTTCTTAACATGGAGAGATTGGGGGAGGGGTATTCCGAAAGTCGTTCTTAAAATGGAGAGAAGAGGGCGTTTTGTAACTATTCCGTACTTGCATCTAACAATTTAATAAAAACCATCAAATGTTAAATAAAAATAAATAAAAATAAGATAAATAAAAAATAAAAAAAATAAAAAACATCAAATCAAATAAAAAACGATCAATGTGTAATATCTGTTAACGAAAATATTTTTTTTAATTATTAGCAAATAATTCAAAGTGTAGTATCTGTTTTATTATTATTAATGACAGTTTAAAGGCTCCAAAATCACTTTCGAATTTAACATCAACTGTCGCATTAACTCGCATCCTATAATTCTGAAATCTCGTCCCAATAGTGTAGAAGCGCCCATTTCAACCTAATAACATGGATTTCAATTTGATAAAACAACTACCTAATAAAAAAATGTACTAATTTTTATACAAATACAGAAAAAAGAACAGTTACTACGTTTAGCCAGAAAGAAATAATTAGTAATTATGCATTTATGTTACCGTGTTTTTGTGTTTGCATTTCCTTTTTTGTTTTGTTTTTTTCGTTTTTTCATTTGAAATTCAAGTTTCACGACAACTTGATTAAAATGTTAGAATACAAAGAATAGATTTCTAAATAATACCGTTTTTATTTCGGCACGGTAGCATAGGATGCATATACTTTTGAACGTTTTTGTTTTTTTCCTATTATAACTATACGTATATTTTCTTGTGTCTATGACGTAACTGTTCCTTAGTTCGTCTTTATCAATGTTACAGCATATTCCAAATATCACATCAATCTGTAGAGTGGTTTATTTAAGTGATATTTTAAGTTTTAATTAAAGAAAAAACAGATACTACAGTTTGATTTTGTCCAAAATGTATGGGTAGAAATATTTCTTTCCACGTGGCTGCAGATTCCCGCTAAATTGCTTCGTATGATATATATATATATATATATATATATATATATATATATATATATATATATATATATATATATATATATATATATATACCAATTTTTAAAAAAAATTTTTCTAACTTTTCAAAGTTTCGGCTGCTAACATATCTCTCTCTCTCTCTCTCTCTCACTCTCTCTCTCTCTCTCTCTCTCTCTCTCTCTCTCGCACACGCGCGCTTCTCCGTGTCCTTATATATAAACAGAGAGAGAGGGAAAAGGGGGGAGAGACCGAAAGAGACAGAGAATGTGCCTACATGCTTCAACGCCAACGGCGCACACACCCACATACACACACACTTGCATTAACACACACATACACAGACACACACACGTCCACATTCACTCTTCAAACTAAACAAGTTTAAATGAACCAATGAAAAGGCAGCTACGTAACACAAACTCCATAAAAGGTAAAAAGGTTGTGTCGTCAACTGCGAACTGTTTGATATTTCCCGGAAAAAGTTAACGGTTTTCACGCCGATGGTGAAATATAAAAGAGCCCCAAAACGGGCTGTAAATTCAGTTTGACCGTGGCAGCGAGACGAGTTCCCGGAGAATAGATGACCAGCCAGGAGACCCAGCTAAGCCGCCGCCCTGCCGCTGCTTTATTTCTGCCTATTTCTCTGATGTCAAACAAATTTAAAGGTAACACAGTTTTCTCATTTCAAAGTAGACAAGTAGACGACGCATTTATTTCAGTTGTGTAAACTGCACAAGTGTTCAAATGAACGTTGTTAGTATGCGCACACAGTTCATAAACACGTCGAATTTCTTTTCAAAGTTCGACACTTGTGTAGTTTACACGATTTTCACGTTTAACGTCTTTTTATATTTAATTTTATATTTTATTATACAAAATACTGTTAGAAAGCTAGCCAATAAATATAACCGTGACAAGTGTGCAGTTTATAGACCATAATTTTCTTGGATAAAATATTTTTAATTTAAATCTAAATTAAAGTCTTTTTTATTTCATTTGTTAGATGAAAGCATACATATAATATTATTTAAAGGCGGTCCATAAACTGTAGAATTACCGTGATAATTGTGCAGTTTATATACCGTGCTGTTCTTGGATAAAATATTTTTAATTTAAATCTAAATTAAAGTCTTGTATTCAATTTGTTAGATGAAAGCATACAAATAATATTATTTAAAGGCGGTCCATAAACTGTAGAATTACCGTGATAATTGTGCAGTTTATATACCGTGCTGTTCTTGGATAAAATATTTTTGATTTAAATCTTAATTAAAGTCTTTTTTATTTCATTTGTTAGATGAAAACATACATATAATATTATTTAAGGGCGGACAATAAACTGTAGAATTACCGTGACAATTGTGCAGTTTATATACCGTGCTGTTCTTGGATAAGATATTTTTAATTCAAATCTAAATTAACGTCTTTTTTATTTCATTTGTTAGATGAAAGCATACATATAATATTATTTAAGGGCGGTGAATTAACTGTAGAATTACCGTGACAATTGTGCAGTTTATAAACCGTGCTGTTCTTGGATAAAATATTTTTAATTTAAATCTAAATTAACGTTTTTTATTTCATTTGTTAGATGAAAGCATACATATAATATTATTTTAGGGCGGTCCATAAACTGTAGAATTACCGTGACAATTGTGCAGTTTATAAACCGTGCTGTTCTTGGATAAAATATTATTAATTTAAATCTAAATTAACGTTTTTTTTTATTTCATTTGTTAGACGAAAGCATACATATAATATTATTTAAGGCGGTCCATAAACTGTAGAATTACCGTGACAATTGTGCAGTTTATATACCGTGCTGTTCTTGGATAAAATATTTTTAATTTAAATCTAAATTAACGTCTTTTTATTTCATTTGTTAGATGAAAGCATGCATATAATATTATTTAAGGGCGGTCAATAAACTGTAGAATTACCGTGACAATTGTGCAGTTTATAGACCGTCCTTTTATTGGATAAAATTCTGGATGTGTATTTTCCCCCCTAAAGTCCAACCCTCTCCTCACCGTGGTAGGGGGGTGTAACGTTGTAGTTTAACAGCTACACGGCTAAATGGGCTCTGGCAAAAAAAAAAAAATCCAGAAAATGTCGGCATGAGTTTGTTGCGTCCGTCATTTGGTCGTCTTTTTATACGCTTGCATGTGGCGAGCAAAAAGGCGTGAAGGGAGCAGGTTGAAAGGAGAACAATACCCGAAAGATGTAAACCGAACGAAAGAGAAAAATGGGCCTCCTGCAAGGCCCCGTGTTCTCCCCAGCCTGCTCCCAGTTTCCCCGACTTTGCATGCAACTGGTTTTGAGCTTTTGGAAAGCTCTTTTCTCAGTGTCGGGGTGTTGACTCCACTTCCAAGTTAACAAATAGCTGCAAGTCTGGGTACGGTCCGATTGGTTCCGAAGCTCTTCCGCTGTGAGGTGCGCTTTCGAATCTCCCGAAGGGGGCTACCCTCTAAGCAGGCGACACGTGCTCGTGTTACTATGTAATGCATGCTTGCCTCGACTCGACTAAGGACGACTAGAGTTCGACTAGATTGTGTGCTCACAAGCCACTTTAAGGCCGCTTTTATTGTTCCTACTATCTACGAACTCCGAAACGGTATGGTAGTGCAATTATATATGACCGTCCTCCGATACGAAATGGTAGTGCAATTATATATGACGGTCCTCCGATATGATAGTAGGAATGCCAGTTTTGTGAGCGATCATCGCCGTCTTATGAACACAAACTAGTGGTATCTTTACGAATCCTGTTGGGTAGAGAGAACACCTCTGTTTTCTGCTCCGCCTGTTATTCTGAGTAGAAACCGCTTTTTAGGAGATGTTCACAGCAAAGCTTGTTTTTATATAGTGCCCCTCCTTTCGGGAGTTCATCACCTCGCTGCCCAGACGAGAGCTTTCTCCGGTGGAACCTCTTTTTTTTTCTTTTTTTATTTTACTTTCCAGTTTAATGGCGAACGAACAGTCATCAGCAAGTGGTCTGCACCGACAGGAAGATGAGTATAGTATCAGCCTTTCTTCTTTTTATTTCGATTTCAGTCTTTGTGATTTGATAATTTAATTTAACTGTTTCCATTGTTCCAGCTTTCACACAGCAGTAGATTATCAACACTATAAATATCATCTCTTTTTTATAGATTGGAACAAGCAACGAAACCTAGCAGCATCACCGTTCCTGTCTGCCACATGTCTTGTGCAGTTTGAATCATGTATTTCTTTCTTTGTGTCCAAGCACATCTGGATACAATCAAACTGTGTATGATATATGTCTATCTGTTTCTTCCAACATTAGTATCTCGAAGTCTTGGCAGCAATCATTGTCATAGAAGTAGAGTAAGTATTCTTTTTCTTTCCTTCTGTGTGTATATTTTTGTAATTTCAGGTACTCCTCTTGATCATGATGGAATTCTACTATCAGCTATTGTGAGAATTATGTGGATTGGAAAAAACAACTGAATCCAGCAGCATCAGCTATTCTAGCTGCCACATGTTTCCTGTAGTTACAGAAGTCCTCAAGTAAGTGTTTCTTTCTTTGTGTACATGCACATCTGGGTACAATCAAATTCTAAACCATTAGCTTTATTTAAATGAATGCAGTTCTGCTTGCATTTCTTCTCATCAGCTAACTTATGCAACTACAAAAAAAATACTAGTACATGTGTGTTTGATCATAGCCAGAAAGTTAAATATATCATTTTAAAAATATCCATTAGTTATGTTGTCTCTCTTTATTATATAAATCAAAAAAAAATTTTAATTAATTAAAAGAAAAAAAATCATCACAGTAAAAATTATATATATGTAACAAAGAACACAAACAAACATGAAATTGCCATGAGTTTAAGCAAGAAGCAGAAAAGAGAAAAAGTGGAGATAACACCTGGGAAGTAACAGGTAAGAATTTTCTTTTATTTCTTGTCTCGAATAGCACAAAGATTTTTTTATGTATCAATTAAAAAAGAAATAACCCAAGTCAAAAAATTGATGGAAAAACTAAGCATTAAAGTTCAATTAAGCATTAAAAAAATAACTTCTAATAATTATGTGATCTATATATAAATTGTCTCCCTTGAATATATATATATATATATATATATATATATAAATGTATACATATATATATTCAAGGGAGACAATTTATATATTGTCTCCCTTGAATATATATATATATATATATATATATATAATTGTATACCTTGAATATATACTAGTATGTGTTCCTGGCGTAGCCCCGGTGTTTGGTGGTGTATGCTGACCCCCCCCCCCCACCACCAAAAAAAAAAGCAAAAAAACGGTTAATTTTTTTAAATTTGCCCCCTATTATGAACCCTTAAAATTCTTTGTTTTGGGCTCAAATCAAGATAATTAAGTTAGATCCATGTCCAAGAAAACTATATCTAAAATTTCAAGTGTTTAGACAGATAATTGTCGGAGGAGTTTTGTAGAGTTTTCAAAGGTCAAATCGTTGAACTTTGACACCTTAATCGCCAAATTTCTGTCCAAATACCAATCGCATAGATTTTCCAAAATCTCAGTACCCTGTATATCAAATTTTGAGTCTGTAGACTAAAATTGACAGAGTTATTGCCTAGGGAAATGTACACACACACAGACAGACATTTTCACTTTTATAGATAGATAGATAGATAGATAGATATATAATGAGAGACAGAAAGATAACTATATTCAATTATTAATGAATTAGTGGAGATAGTTGTCAAATTTTGGGGGATATGTATGGCAATTTAGATGGCAAGACTTACTGCTATAGTGCTCAATGCATTAGTAAAGGTTACTGTTTAGACTTAAAATATATAGAGAGAAATTCAAATGACAGGACTTATATGTAGATTGCTCAATACATCAGTAGAACAAGGTAATAAGTTTAAAAAATGCATATGTCAATTTAGATAACCACACTGTTTTTGGTATTCTTGTGTGAATATGACATAATGTAATATAAATTTTAATAATTTTATTCAAAATGTTATGGATTCTCAATGAAAAATCTAAAATGTCAATATTGCTCTATGTATGATAAAGCATTGGCATATAATTTTCTTTCATTAATATAAACGTTTGATAATATCAGCTCTTTCTAGTGATGAGCACTATTTAAAGTGTAATTATTAAGTAAAAATCTAAATAAGATGTGTTTATTGCTCTGTTTTATTGAGCACACTCATATAACTCTAGTTAAATCTTAATATTTATATCTCTTGTAATAAAATAAACGTTTTATAATATCAGCTCTGTCATGTGTTGAGCACTTATTTAAAGTGTAATTATTAAGTAAAAATCTAAATAAAATGTCATTATTGCTCTATGTCTCATTGAGCACTCTTATATAACTCTGGTTCAATCTTAATGTTTATTTATCCTGTAATGAAATAAACGTTTGATAATATCAGCTCTGTCTAGTTTGAGCACTATTTAAAGTGTATTTATTAAGTAAAAATCTAAATAAAATGTCTTTATTGCTCTATGTCTTATTGAGCACTCTTATATAACTCTCGTTCCATCTTAATGTTCATTTATCCTTTAATAAAATAAACGTTTTATAATATCAGCTCTGTCTAGTTTTGAGCACTATTTAAAATGTAATTACTAAGTAAAAATCTAAATAAAATGTCTTTATTGCTCTGTCTCATTGAGCACTCTTATATAACTCTGGTTAAATCTTAATGTTTATTTATCCTGTAATAAAATAGACGTTTTATAATATCAGCTCTGTCTAACGTTGAGCACTCATTCAAAATGTAATTATTAAGTAAAAATCTCTTATATAACGCTCGTTTATAGATATTTGAATAAAATTAATATTATCAGCTCTTTTTTCGAAGCTTTGCATTTAGTTTTGAAAACATTTGTCATTTATAGCAGAGAAATTTCCTTTAAGAGTGTTCAATGTATGAGTTCATCTTTGGAGTTATTTGAAAACTATAAATTTCTGTTATGCGATCCAAAATTTTCTTTGAGACCGCAAAATAGATAAGTACAGCTCTGTAGTGAGTTTTAAAATTGTGTATTGCGAGTATGCTGGAAAAGTAATTACCACAGTGCTTCGTGGTAGAGTTCTGTGGAAAGATTTGAAAGAATTTTTCTCATTTATGCTAGACAAATTTACTTCGAGTAAAGCTCTTTCGTACGTTTAAACAATATATATATGCCAATGATGCTTGCATGTGCTCCATAGTTTAATATAGCTGTGTAGTAAATTTAAAAATTGCTTTGTTTCATTATACAAGACGATTTTACTTTAAGAGTGTTCAATGCATTTATAGAGCTTTGTAGTAAGATTTGGAAAATTTTGGCAATTATTTAAGACAAATCTACTCCCAGAGTGCTCAATATATTAGTAGAGCTAAATAAAACATTTGAGAAACAGATATGGCATTTCAACTGCATAAATTTATTTTGACAGAGTTCAATACATTAGTAGAGCTAAATATAGACTTTCAAAAAACATGTATGGCAATTCAGCTACACGAATATACTTTGAGAGTGCTCAATACATTAGTAGACGAAAGCATAAAATTCAGAAAACATGAAGAGCTCTGCAGTATGCTTTGAAAACCTAAAGGTATAGATATACTGTAAGTGTTTAAAATATATATATATATATATATATATATATATATATATATATATATATATGACAAGTATTTGAAACAAGTTTCCTATTTGAGTGCCTAATATATTTGAGAGCTCTATGGTAACTTTAAAAAACATATTTCAAAATTATATTAGACAAATTGTCTTTGAGAGTGCTCATTTCTAAGTAGAGCTCTGTAGAAAATTTTTGAGACATGTTCAGCAATTTAAGTTCATATCAGTTAATAAATAAAGCTATATAGTGAGTTTTGCAAATTTATATGGCACTTATCCTAGACAAGTTAACTCTTGTAGCTGTGCAATACATAAGTAGAGTTCTGCATTAGTTTTGGGGGTATGGTTCTCACTTTATTAGGCCAACAACTTGGACACATTATACTCTGGACAAATCCATTGAGGACAACCAAAGGTACCCTATTTTTTCCACTCTGCTGAATAAGACTCATCTGTCTTGGTTCACTCTTGGGACATTAAAACAAAAACGGTGAAGAATTAAAAAAAAAAAAAAAAGAATGCAAAAATGTAATTGTCTTTGCAAGTCATTCACTTTCATAACATATCACTTTCATAACACAAAACCATCTGTAAGAACTTGATAAAAGAATGCACAAACAATAAAATACAACTTTGCTGTCTTGGAATCTGTAATTCCCGCACACCTCAAAAAAAAAAAGAAACCTTCCTAATGCAATACTTTTCAAGCAATTACCGTGTCAGACTTGGTATTGCAATGACTCTGTAAACTGAAAAAATATGTATAAAAAAAATTGTTAAGCAAAATTGATTCATGTTAACACCTCTCCCAACACCACAGATTAACTACAAAAATACTTGATAAAGCAAGACACAATTACAAATGTGTATGAAAAAATTCAAAATAAAAAAAATCAACCAAGCAATGGATCATGATTTTCTGGTGTTTGATGGAATGTGAGTAGGCATACAGCCTGGATGTATTTTCAAAGGTAAGTGATGATATTCATCATTATTGTCTTTTTGGATTAGTTCAGATATATCTCATAACTATAATTGTTTTATGTATATATTTATATGTCTAGATGTTATGTGTGCGATTTGCATGTTCCCTATAGAAAAAAATCTACATAAAATCTAAAAGTGTATTCTGATGTAAAATTAACCAGTAAAAACAATGCTTGTGTTCCTGATACACCAACTATTCCTTATTAGCATATAAGTTGAATCATGAAATTTATCTCCCTTGCCTGTCTCTCTTTATACCTCTGTATTTATCTAGATCTGTCTATCTCTCTTTTCTTATTCTTTATCCCTATTCCCCGTCTTGTCATCCCCTGTGTGCGAACTTATAAATTTCAACATGTCTAGATTGATAAGCTTCTCATTTACCGGTACCTAACTCCCGTTTTGAAGTTAGAAGTTTTAACTTGAATACACGTTGATATGTCAAGGTAACAGCAGGCATCGATCGGGCACATCCAAACGCCAACCTACACGGTGCAGATAAAGAACAGAAAAAAAACTAAGTCCCGATGTGCCTAGCAGATTAGAAGGCATTTTGCGACGCTTACATGCACCCAATATGGCAGTAGGCGTCG
>NC_136503.1:101631458-101633958 GCF_053919585.1 Euprymna scolopes
AAATTTAATTAAAAATAGTAGAAAAAGTTTTACATTATTCAGCTTTCTATATGATAAAATTCAGGGTTTTATCTTTCTGGAAAAAAAAAGTTACTCAGAAATCATGGTTTATAATAAATGTAATTTCGTTTTAAAAAACAACAACTTCATTTTTCGGCCATTTTTGGCGGTGCCTACTTGTAAACAGGGATGCAACACTGAGGAGGCGATGGGACAGACTTTGGAGATTGACCTATAGCACGGGGCCTATTAGATTAGAGACTCTTTTTGTTTTTGTTTTTGTGCTCAACGATAAAAACCGACTTCTTCATTTGTGTTTGCTTCTCATTTTCGCTTTTGCTCTGATAAGAGTTTCGCTAATGTGAAAAAGAAAACATGTTCGAACGTTTGCTGACATTTATTGGATGTGTTGCTACCAGTATTTTGCTTAATTTTCGAGTTTGGAGCGATTATCGAGTCTCACAAGATGACTGTAAAATATCAGACACTTTCTTTATTGTTCTAACTTAAAACTGTGCGCTACTTTTGCTTGTGTTAAAGAAACGTTTTAAAATAAGTTAAAACAACAAAAATGTGATCTAGGTACGTAGAAGAGTAACTTATCTTGCCTTTGGTAACATTCATTTCCTTATATATTTATTTGTTCACTACTTTTTCGTTTTGTTCTCTTGAATGCGAAATATGCGCCGTGGAATTTCCACGGGTCACGATTATTTCGTTTTATTAATCTTAACTTTCATAGAATAAAAAGTTCAGACACAACTTTGTCGAGCCATTTGTAATCGATATCATTTAACTTCCGTTTGACCCCGGCACGTGCAGTGCAGAGAACACGATCCTTTCTCTCCTTCCCCCACCTTCTCTCTTCTTTAGCTTGGTGACAAGCGATGCGTATGTGTGCGTGCGTGCGTGCGTGTGTGTGTGCATGTGTGTACGTGCGTGCGTATGTGTGTTGTCGGTTTCAACAAAATTTAAAAAAATAAAAACTTTTTTCCCGACCGGCCGGATTAGGGTTGTGAGGTGTGGTTAGAGTTTATGAAAATAAATGTAAGCAAGAAAAACTTTTTAAAACCAAGTTAGAAAAAAGAAAACAATTTACTTCCCCACCAAATTATCGTATTATTGGAGCCCCCGATTCTTCTTTTTTTTAGGCGATGTAATAAACCATATTTTTGAGTAGGGTTGCCTCCTCTCTTTATTTTGGTTTGTATATTTTTCATGTTGCAAAAATGCTCCCAGGAGATCTATTTAGGATTCTAAAGGTTTGCTTTATTGTACACTTTTTATTGTCTTCGAAAAATGTAAAAAAAAATGTAAACAATCAGTTTACGATTTGAAAGGCATCGTTAAAATGATATTTTTCGCTTGTTCTTTCAACTTTATATTTTTATTTCGTCGTCTTCAAGTCCAATGCAAACAAGTTCTTGATGAGCCGTTCCTCTTAAGTAATCCAATTTAGCAAATTTACACTTCTAACGATTACTATGATATTGTCCCATTGACTACTGTACACACTTTAACCCTTATCCTCGAGTGGCCTCTGGGGCTTGATAAGTAGTGATTCCTTTATAAAATTAAAAAAATATTTCAATACTTTGATGGTGAATCTATAGTCAGTCTGTGCTGATTTTCCTTGCGATATTCGTTTTCAACATACCTGAACACACTGAGGGTTGGCCCCTTTCATATGCCGCCTGTTCAAACATAGTCGCCAGTGATGTACATTTCAAAATACACGCATTAATAAAACTATTTCGAAAACTAATTGTCTCTGCTAATTTTCCTTGTGATATTCGTTTTCAACATACCTGAACAAACTGAAGGTTGGCCCCTCTCATATGTCGCCTGTTCAAACATGGTCGCCAGTGATTTACATTTACCAATACACTCATTAATAAAACTAGCTCCAAAACTAGTAGTCTGTCTGTCTCTGCTAATTTTCCTTGCGATATTCGTTTTCAGCATACCTGAACAAACTGATGGTTACCCCCGTTCATATGTCGCCTGTTCAAACATGGTCGCCAGTTATTTACATTTCAAAATACACGCATTAATAAAACTAGCTCCGAAACTAGTAGTCTGTCATTCTCTGCTAATTTTCCTTGCGATATTCGTTTTCAGCATACCTGAACAAACTGAGGGTTTGCCCCTCTCATATGCCGCCTGTTCAAACATGGTCGCCAGTGATTTACATTTCAAAATACACGCATTAATATCTAGAAAACTATTTGTCCGTCTGTGCTAATTTTCCTTGCGATATTCGTTTTCAGCATACCTGAACAAACTGAGGGTTGGCCCCTTTCATATGCCGCCTGTTCAAACATGGTCGCCAGTGATTTAAATTTCAAAACACACGCATTACTATCTCGAAAACTATTCGTCTGTCTGTGCTAATTTTCCTTGCGGTATTCGTTTTCAGCATACCTGAACAAACTGAGGGTTGGCCCCTTTCATATACCGCCTATTCAAACATGGTCGCCAGTGATTTACATTTCAAAAT
>NC_136503.1:101638958-101791458 GCF_053919585.1 Euprymna scolopes
GGCGTCTGGAGCGCATCCTGTCATACGATGGTCGTTCTAAAAGTAAAGTCCCCTAATTTTTAAAATCAAAATTTTAAAAGCTACAAAAATTGGAGTACGATTAAAATTTTAAAAGCCACAAAAATTGGAGTACCATTAAAATTTCAAAATTTTAAAAGCCACAAAAATTGGAGTACCATTAAAATTTCAAAATTTTAAAAGCCACAAAAATTGGAGTACCATTAAAATTTCAAAATTTTAAAAGCCACAAAAATTGGAGTACCATTAAAATTTCAAAATTTTAAAAGCCACAAAAATTGGAGTACCATTAAAATTTTAAAAGCCACAAAAATTGGAGTACCATTAAAATTTTAAAAGCCACAAAAATTGGAGTACCATTAAAATTTTAAAAGCCACAAAAATTGGAGTACCATTAAAATTTTAAAAGCCACAAAAATTGGAGTACCATCAAAATTAAAAAATTTTAAAAGCCACAAAAATTGGAGTACCATTAAAATTTTTAAAAGCCACAAAAATTGGAGTACCATTAAAATTTTAAAAGCCACAAAAATTGGAGTACCATTAAAATTTAAAAATTTTAAAAGCCACAAAAATTGGAGTACCATTAAAATTTTAAAAGCCACAAAAATTGGAGTACCATTAAAAATTTAAAAGCCACAAAAATTGGAGTACCATTAACATTTTAAAAGCCAGTATGGCAAAAAAATCTTTTCAACGTAAACTGTGTATCATTGTCATTGACAACGCAGCTGCTTAAGGTAGTAATGCCTGTCAAGCGAGCAAGCAAAGTCGATAGGTATACGTGACCATGATTGGTTCGTATTCTTTTGAAAAAGATATCTTAACCTGCGGAAAAGTGTTTTATTGGCATTTTTATATCTAACTTGATTTTTTTTTCGTCCAAGGTTTAAAAATGGTGGTTGATGCTTTGGCCACTAAGTCGCATCATCATTTCTATTATGTTCCTCGCAAATGAGTGCAAAAGAGATCCAGACAATTGCACTTAAGGGAACAACAAGGATACTTAAAAGAGCTCTCGGTTGGTTTCAATAAAAAGCAGGGCAATGTTGGCAGCTGGTTTGGCTGCCCTATACCGAGCGTTACAATCTTCAAAGGAAGAAAATTAAAAAAAAAGAGAAAGCAACATAATTCTGAAGTTTGTGGATAGTATTGTTTTCAAAAATCTGACTTAGTGACACATATGACCATGATTCTTAGTTCGCTACATACAAAATTTCTGATCTAAACAGAAAGTAATATGTGCATAATAAATAATGAAATAAATTACCTATGAGTGAAACACATATCTCTATATATAAAGTAGTATCGTTCGTGTGTGTGTGTCTGTGTGTACAACTCTCCTACAGCCCACATCACTGGACGGATCATGACCAAATCTGGCATGATAATAGCCCCCCCCCCCACGCAGGGATGCTGCACACCATTTTTTAAGGTTAAGGTCAAAGATCCAGGTCATAGTCTATGTATAGATGCTCTCCTACAGTTCACACCACTGAACCGATCATGATCAAACCTGGGATGATGATTGTCCCCCACTCATTTTCCAAGGTAAAGGTCAAAGGTAAAGGTCATAGATAAAGGTCATAGCCTATGTATATATATATATATATATATATATATATATATATATACTCTCGTACATCCTATACCACTGGACCGATCATGATCAAATCTGAAATGATGATGGTTTCCTACCTAGGGATGGTGCACAAGGTTAAGGTCAAAATGTAAGGTCATATTTGGTGCAGCCTTTCATAAACTTCCTACCTAAGGATGGTGCACATTAAGCTGGGGCACCTTGCTATGTCTTTGATAAAAATGTGTTTGTTATTTTGTAATTGTTCCAATTTTTATGTGCAACAATATAACTGTCAACGTGAATAAAATCTATTTGCTTTAAAGTTCATGGTTAGATTTCAGTCACTTCAAGAGGTAGTTAAATGTTTAAAAAAAAATTTTTTTTTTATTACATTTTCACCCCAAACAAGGCACATTGTCATTTTGATGTAGGGGGCTACTATCAGGGACCTAAGTTACAGAGGTACTCACTATGTAGGGAGTTTAGGAGCAAGATGTCTGTTCACATGACACTTGAACTTCTGCATGTCAGTACAGTTGGGGAAGCAGGAAACCGGAAGAGAATTCCAAAGTCCTGCAGTTCTGGGGAAGAAGATATTAGAGTAAAAGGCTTTCTTACATCTAGGGATCTCAACTGTGTAGGGGTGGGACTTTGCTGCTTGTCGGGTTTGTCGGGGGTATTTTCGTCGAGGGGGTACAAGGGCTTGTAATTCGTCAGAGCATCCACCATTAAAATACTTGTAAAACAGGCAGAGGGATGCAACATTTCGTCGGTGGGACAGGGGCTGAAGGTTAGATGACAGTTCGGGACCTATTAGGTTGGCGACTCTCTTTTGGATCCTGTCCAGGAGTGAGAGACTAGTAGCAGATGCACCAGCCCAAATGTGACAGCAGTACTCCATACATGGGCGAATGGCCGCTTTGTAGAGGTAGAGGATACTTTCAGGAGTAAGTAACTTTCAAGCACGGTATAGAGAGCCCACCTTCTTTGCAGCAGCCTTGGCAATGATCTCAATGTATCTTGAACGAAGTGCTTTCAGGTAAAACACCTTAAGCAACAGTTGCTCTTATAACATTAACTTACTGCAAGGGTGGTCGAACCGCGGGTACCCGAGTGCACAGTGACGTCCCACGCGAAACGCGGTTATCTTTGCTAATAATATTAATATAATTATTACTGATAAACTATTATAACAATAATTTAATAATAGTGAAAAAGATGAAAACATTCTCTTCTACTTTTTTTTTTTACTCATCATATTCGATGAGCAATTTTTCTGACAAAGGGGGAAATTGCTGTTTTCTCGATTGGCTGTTTGTATCTCAAGCGTTTTCTGACCTAAATAAGTGGTTACTCATCTGTAAAAAAAAAAAAAAAATTAAAAAAGATCTGCCTCATTTACAGTGCTCCTTTTCAGTGAGTTGAATATACTCCCTGTTAAACACTGACCTTGTGTCACACTTTGTGAGTAAATAATCCAAATTGACAATTCTCAGCATAAGGATTGCGAAGCAAAACTAAAAACGGGGACTCACAATGTTGACATTTCGGAGTTCAACGCTGATCCCTTGGGGAGGGCGAACGCAATTTGGGTTGTCTCGAACGTTTTGCCGGGGACCATCAATTTTCGACAATTTTGGGCCGCCAACAAGTTGAGACTTGACCACTCGCTGATAAGCACATATTTCCCCGATTTCACCAACGGTATAGATTCTTCCGACGTAACCACGTTGGGCGCGTCTTTCATCCGATTATAAATCGTTTGTTTCACCTGATTCGTTGACATCTAAAACAAAAGAAGATTTTTAAATAATAAAATTTGAATCATAAACAATAAAAAACAATAAAAAACAATAAATCTAAAGGTAGAATACAACAAATACACATCTTTTCACAAAGTGAATCAAAGATCAGTTTAACTTCATCATTTTAGATTTATTTTTTTTATCAAAGCTATAGTTAGTTTACAATTGATGCTGGGCTCGACAAACATGCTGTATACGTTCCTATGTTGGCGACTATGTGACCTGATGTATATATATATTTAAAGTAACGTTTATGAATGCCCCCCCCCCGTAAGAATTTTGCCGATTTTGTTTCTTCTCAACCACCTGGTGTCCTATTTCCCCTATTCTTTTCGCGTCAGCTCGTGCATACTTCCTAATTTGCATACGCGTTCAAACACTGCTCCTGCTGCTAATACAATCGCTTGCCATCCATCCTTCGCTGTTCGTGATTTTTTTCCTCGTAGTCATACGCGCTCCATCAGGTTTTGGTGTTATTATTTCGTTTTATAGTACATAACCAGTTTTCAGATAATTTCATGCCGAATGCATTAATTTTGAAAAAAAAAAAAAATATTTATTCATGATGTTATTTGACTTTCTATCATAAAACATATTTACACTGCCTCCCCACGGGACAGAGTTAGACACCAGGGTCGTTTTTTAACGCGGAGAAAAGGTACAAAAATAAAAATTGTCTCAGCCGTGAAGGATTTCTCCTCTACTGAAAGAGAACAAGAAATGGAAGTGCCGCATTTGAAGAACAGATACTACACTTTGAGGTATTTATTTGCTCCCCCACCGAGCAAATTAGGCACAAGGCCGATTTTTAAAGTGAGGAGTGAAGGGGAAATGGGGACCAACTCCCCGGGGAGTAGGGGAGCTGGATAGTGACAATTGGTATGAAGGGTTGCCCCTACATTGACCAAGGTCTTATATGTGGGATTGCCCCAACATATGGTCTTTGCTTGCAGTATCTGCCGGAACAGGTACTACACTTTGAGGTATTTATTTGCTCCCCCACCGAGCAAATTAGACACAAGGCCGATTTTTAAAGTGAGGAGTGAAGGGGAAATGGGGACCAACTCCCCGGGGAGTAGGGGAGCTGGATAGTGACAATTGGTATGAAGGGTTGCCCCTACATTGACCAAGGTCTGATATGTGGGATTGCTCCCACGTATGGTCTTTGCTTGCAGTATCTGCCGGAACAGATGGTATTTATTTGCTCCCCCACCGAGCAAATTAGGCACAAGGCCGATTTTTAAAGTGAGGAGTGAAGGAGAAATGGGGACCAACTCCCCGGGGAGTAGGGGAGCTGGATAGTGACAATTGGTATGAAGGGTTGCCCCTACATTGACCAAGGTCTTATATGTGGGGTTGCCCCATATATGGTCTTTGCTTGTATTATCTGCCGGAACAGGTACTACACTTTGAAGTATTTATTTGCTCCCCCACCGAGCAAATTAGGCACAAGGCCGATTTTTAAAGTGAGGAGTGAAGGGGAAACGGGGACCAACTTCCCGGGGAGTAGGGGAGCTGGATAGTGACAATTGGTATGAAGGGTTGCCCCTACATTGACCAAGGTCTTAAATGTGGGATTGCCCCAACATATGGTCTTTGCTTGCAGTATCTGCCGGAACAGATACTACACTTTGATCTCGGCCCGAAGGCCAAAGTAACACATCATTTTGGTAAATATTTTATGTACTAATTTTTTTCTATCTTCAAACATTTATTCAAAGTGTTTGGTTTGGTTGTTTTGTTTTACAGCATATCAACCCTTTTCAGGTTAATTAATGCTGGATTCAGTTATTTTGGAAAGTTTTTATGTTTCAACTTCTTTTTATCTTCAAGTATTTATTTGTAGAGTTTGGTTTGGTTGTTTTGTTTTATGGCAGGTTAATGCCAAATCTTCTTTAACAGAGCGTATATGAGCGCGTATGAAAATATCAGCGGCAGCCGAAGGATGGATGGCGGCAGCAGGAGCAGTGTTTTAACACATATGCAAATTAGTAAGTGTGCCCGGGCTTGCGTCTGAAGAAAAAGAAAAAAAAGGACACCACGTGGTCGAGGAAAAACAAAGTCGGCGCCGAAGGAGATGGACGTGTAAAATGAAGAGGGAAGAAAGAGTTTGCCTGAAAAAAATGGACATATAACGGCGTGTAGTGGAGCAAAATCGAGAGACTTTTAAGCTGGTGTCAGGACGGGAGGGTAACAGTAATAAACGACTTATGTAAATAAAAGAAAGAAAAACTGCGGACCTGGATTTTTCTTTCTTTCTGTCATTTGTTCCAAACTGCCACGTTATATAAAGAAGTTTCAAGTTCATTTCATCCTCAAATATTTACTCATGGTTTTTCGTTTCGCTGTCTTCTTTTATGGCATTAGTCTCACACTATCAATATCTGCAATAGAGAGATGAAACTTTCAGGTCATGAATGCATAAGTTCTATTATCATAACAATGCAATTTGAAATCCCCTCTGATCCCCTCAGGTATAATATATATATATATATATATATATATATATATATATATATATATATCGTGGTGCAGGGTTCGAATCGTTCGGCTGGTGTTAATCGTGACACCCTGCACTGAAGAATCCTGAAAGGATGAAACACTAGTGTCTGTAGGTATTTAATTATTATAGCAAAAAAATAATTATGACAGCCCCTTTAAGAAATTCATTTCTTATCGTTGAGCACTTTCAGTTGAATTAAAGTTGGTCAATTTAGCTCTTATGCATAGATCATCGTTTAACGATTAGATCACTTTCTGACTGACGTAAATGAACATTTACAATTAAAATATTTAAATTCGACGTTATTTCACGCGGTTAATGGTGACCGAATGGATTAGGTTTTCGCTAAATCGAGCCAGAGGTGTCTCGTGGTGCGGGGTTCAAAACTGCACTGAAGATTCCCGAAAGGATGAAACACTAGTGCCTGTAGGTATTTAATTATTATAGCAAAAATGAGTGCAAAGTTGTATATTGATATTCACTTTTTTGGTTAGATGTGGGTGCACACGGGCGCGCCGGCATACTCCTCCGCATACAAATATAACCCACAGATGCACGCTCCCACATGCATGCATGTACACGGATAAGCATGCATACGCACATACACATACGCACGCACATATGCTCTCGTTATATACACCTGCAAAGATACGCACCCACACTCCCTCCTATATATACGAACGCCCCTCGAAAATGAGTGCAAAGTTGTATATTTACATTTGCTTGTATGCAGCACATAGTTTGCATCGAGAATCACCAGGTTAGGTTTCATTCTAGATTTTAAAGAGTGCTCAATGCAAAAGGACAGAGCTCGTATATAGTTTGTTTATTCTACAAACGTTATTGGTTACATATGTGCAGACATGTTTCAGTGGAATGCCAATTCAAGGATAACATTTCATCAGACCAAAATAAAGTATCGATTCTTTTTTGTTGATATCTTCAAATATTTATTCATGGGGTTTGGTTTGGTTTGAATATTTCTTTTGATGGCATATCAACCCTTTTCAGGTTATGCATTGCCGAATCCAGTAATCTTAGAAAAAAGTGTTCATGTTTAAAATTTTTATTCAAATATTTATTCATGGTGTTTGCTTCGGTTTGATTATTTCTTTTGATGGCATATCAACCCTTTTCAGGTTTCATTCTCGATTTTAAAGAGTGCTCAATGCAAAAGGATTGGTTTGGTTTGGTTGTTTTGTTTTATAACCGTTTCTACATTGGGGGCATCTTTTATCTGTTTATAAATCGTTTGTTTGACGGGATTATTTGACATCTAAAACAATTTAAAAAAAAAATTAAATTTGAATTATCTGTATAATTATAAAACTCAAATTAGCTTGCTTGTTTGTGTGTTTAAACTGTCCATCTGGTTTGTGACTTCCGATTTAAAAAAAAATGCATTTGTTTACCTATTTCATGACTGCTCTGTTTTAAGTCCGATATTAAAACCCACTGCTGCTATTCAAAGCATACACAAGGTCTACAGTATATTTTTGTTTTAACCTTTTTCAACGTGTTTTCCTTACAAATAAATATAATTTAACCTCGTTGATTAAAACAAAAAAATGATTTAAATATAAATATACAATATATAAATATAATCTTATTTATAACCATATTTATTGCTTTTAGTAGCGCTCCTGTGTCCTGACGATTTATTTGTTTCACTTAAAAAATATTTCCATTTCAAAGAGGAGGGAGGTAGAAACTTGGTTTTAGTAGTACTTTTAATAGGGCCTGTTTGAATTAGTAGAGGCTTCCTGAGTTTTATTTTTTTTCACTCATCAAGTAAAAATTGTTTTCTCAAGACAATAAAAGACACTAAAATCTGAAAATCACTTTTGGACACCTTTCATCCTACCCTTTAAGGGCAAACGAGTAAACTAGTAAAAAGTAAAACAATAAAAATGGCCACCGACCAGCAAAAAGTGAAACACAACAAAGACACATCTTGTATCGATATTTAGTATTGATCATGTTGGACTTTTTATTGAAACACTCGTCAATTTACAGGGGATTCTATGCTCGTTAGTCATGCAATGTACGTTCCTATTATATAGAACATTGTCACGTTGACACACTGGTTCTCACCAGATCACCACAATTAAGCAACCTTGAGCCTGACTAGTACCTGATGGGTGACCATTTGGGAATTCTATGCACTGTATGTCTCCGCTTATCTTGTCTCGGCATTGTTTCCATTCATCCTGAGGGGTGTAGCCGGGGATTGCGCAACACTTGCTGCATAAATTTCGAGCGCAGGTACTCTTACAGTGAGTATTCATAGTCTGTCAATCTAAGATTGGTTGTTTTTTTTTTACGATACATCAACACTTTTCATATTATTTCATGTCGGATCTGGTTATTGATAATAGTTTTGGCTAGACGAGTGTTTTTCGTGGAATTTTGGTGAGGGGATCATAGATTGGAGCTCGGACGAGCACTTGCCATGAAAATAACGATAAAGCAGAGACAGACTCATAGCGTCTCTCCTTTGGGAAAGAGGTTGCAGGGAAGAGAAAAGGGCATCCCCCCACTAAGCTACAAAGTCTATTTTGAACTCTGTCAAGGCAGGATAAGCTGCTTCTAGCAGCCCCTGCCCAGATGTGGCAACAGTACTCCATCATTGGCCGAACCTGACTTTTATATCAGATCAGGATTAAAGATCAAGCCCAGAAGCTTGTAAAAACATGGAGCCTGCCTAAGACAAGAGCCATTCATTTTAATGTTAAAATATTCGTATTATTTTTTAGTATTTATTAAGGTTTCGATTTATATTCTCTTTTGATAAACGGTCGCAATTCGATCACATCTCCCGGCCGTTTCTTATATAATCGCATTGAAAAGCTACAGTGGAGCAATTCGTTTCTATCTTCCATGGCAAGTATAAATGGTCAATTGTCACTAGAATATAACGTAACGTTCTTTTTATGCTACGTTCCAAATTTTCTGGGAAACTACTGGGCCAATCTGGCTGAAAATTTGTATGAGCCTTTGTTATGATAAGGTGTAACAAACTAGGTATTATGGTATCCATTAGGTGCACAGTTATGGATCAGTATGCATTAATACGATTAATAGCGATTATTCAACACTATACCATATTCTTGGAAACTACAGGACCGATCTTGTTGAAATTTTGAATGGACCTTTACTGTGGTAAGGTGCAGCGAACAAAATCTTATGGTAAGTGTTCGATGCACAGTATATAATGAAAAGGGATTAATATTTAATGCAAAAATTGGCACAAGTTTCACCGTATTCTACCGTAAATTTAGCATGAAGCATGCATTCTAATTCAACAGGTGACAACTTTTGCTCGTTTGTCAAAAGTCTACTTTGCTAATATCATTGTGGTTTCATTTAATTCAAGAAACAGCCTTTCTTAGAACCGCTGGCGGTTGAGTTTCGATATCGGGTTGAGGCTGTTGTTTGCATGACTGTACAAAAGAGCTGTGATACAGCAAAAAAGTCTGCCTGTAAAAGCTGATACGATAGAAAAAATATTTCAAGTTCATTATCTTTGCCTTAGTCGTGTATGTCTCCAGTTCATTATCTTTGCCTTAGTCGTGTATGTCTCCAGTTCATTATCTTTGCCTTAGACGTGTATGTCTCCAGTTCATTATCTTTGCCTTAGTCGTGTATGTCTCCAGTTCATTATCTTTGCCTTAGACGTGTATGTTTCAAGCTCATTAGCCTTGACTGAGACGTGTATGTCTCAAGTTTATTATCTTTGGCTTTGACGTGTATGTTTCACCTTCATTATCTTTGCCTTAGTCGTGTATGTCTCCAGTTCAGTATCTTTGCCTTAGTCGTGTATGTCTCCAGTTCATTATCTTTGCCTTAGTCGTGTATGTCTCCAGTTCATTATCTTTGCCTTAGACGTGTATGTTTCAAGCTCATTAGCCTTGACTGAGACGTGTATATTTCAAGTTCATTATCCTTGCCTTAGTCGTGTATGTCTCCAGTTCATTATCTTTGCCTTAGACGTGTATGTTTCAAGCTCATTAGCCTTGACTGAGACGTGTATGTCTCAAGTTTATTATCTTTGGCTTTGACGTGCATGTTTCACCTTCATTATCGTTGCCTTAGATATGTACAAAACTAACTTTCGTAATCTCGTAGGGTATAATCTTTTCTTACTGTCGGTTTAACAGAAGATGCTTTACTTGGCTCCAATTTTTCTTTAACCTGGTAAGACATTAACAGTGGAGCAATCGTCTGCCTATTATAACGATAAAAACCCTTTCTTTTCCATGCGTGACACGAGTGATATTCATGCACCAAAGTTTTACCCAAGTCTGTCGGTCGGTTCAAACACAATACCTACTTACTACTGTATAGTTGTCTTCAAATACATTTTAAACAAATATTTGTCATAAAACAGCGTTACAAGTTATAACATTGTGCTTATTTCATTCATCGTTTGAGTTTTTCCCATATAATTCTCCAACATCTATTTTAACAATTAACCTGATTATTGTAGTTTCTCTCCCACCTTCTCTCTCTCTTTCTCTCATTCTGTATATATATATATATATATATATACACTTGTGCCCGATATTATTCATACCCCTCGGATCTTTGAGATTTCTATAAGAATATTGCTCAAACCAGAAGGTAGACAATATTAAAGGGATTTCAAACAATAAATCAAGCATAAGCATTTAATTTAAACTCAACAAATTAATAAATTATGCAAGTTTGAAACATTATACAAAGAAAAACAATAATGGCACTAGTTCAAAATTATTCATACCTCTCTTACTAATAGTCAATAGCATGCCCTTTATTCTTAATAACTGCCTGTAACCGTTTGGGATATTTATCAACAAGGTTTTTACAAGCATCAACACTGATTTTTGACCATTCTTCAATGCAGTAGTTCTCCAAATCCCTCAAATTTCTAGGTTTCCGCTTTTTAACCTCAGTTTTCAATATGTGCCAGAGGTTTTCGATAGGGTTCAGGTCGGGACTCTGGCTAGGCCATTCCAAAACATTAATTTGATTATCCTCAAACCATTTCTTGACTATTTTGGCAGTATGTTTTGGATCATTATCCTGTTGAAGGACCCAGTTTGGTCCTAAATGGAGCTTCTCCGCATCCTGTCTAATTTTTTTCTGGAGTATCTCCAAATATTGCTCCTTCTTCATGGTTCCATCTATCTTGACCAAACTACCTGGACCACTAGCCGAAAAGGAGCCCCAAAACATTAGGCTACCACCACCATGTTTCACCGTGGGTATGGTGTTCTTTGGGTTGTAAGCTTCTCCTTTCTTCCTTCAAACGTAAGAAGCATCCATATGGCCAAACAATTCAATTTTTGTTTCGTCAGTCCACAAAATACTTGAGAAAACGGACTCTGGAGAATTCACATGGGTCCTAGCAAACTTTAGACGTGCTGCAAGGTGTTTTCCGGTGTGCAATGGAGTCCTTCTTGGTCTTCTTCCTTTCAGACCATTTTCATGCAGAGTCCTTTGCAATGTTTGCCTTGATATTTTTATGCCAGAAAACTCCAGATTTTCTAAAATGTCCTTAGTAGTGGTGGTTGGATTTGCATTAACACTTCTTACAATATTCCTGGTGGCTCTAGCAGACAGTTTCCTTTTCCTTCCTCTACCAATCAAGTTGTTTGTTGTGTGGTGGCTCTGGAATTTTTTGATGATAGCGATACAAAATAGTAATCCAAGTAATCTCAGGGTGTATTCAATTGAAAATTTCTAAGTCCAAACAAGAGGGGACGTAGGTATAGGTAGATGAGAATCCTATAGACCAAGTCATCTCAGCGTGTATTCAATTGAAAATTTCTAAGTCCAAACAAGAGGGGACGTAGGTATAGGTAGATGAGAATCTTATAGACCAAGTCATCTCAACGTGTATTCAATTGAAAATGTCTAAGTCCAAACAAGAGGGGACGTAGGTATAGGTATATGAGAATCCTATAGACCAAGTCATCTCAGCGTGTATTCAATTGAAAATTTCAAAGTCCAAACAAGAGGGGAAGTAGGTATAGGTAGATGAGAATCCTATAGACCAAGTCATCTCAGCGTGTATTCAATTGAAAATTTCTAAGTCCAAACAAGAGGGGACGTAGGTATATGTAGATGAGAATCCTATAGACCAAGTCATCTCAGCGTGTATTCAATTGAACATTTCCAAGTCCAAACAAGAGGGGATGTAGGTATAGGGAGATGACAATCCTATACACCAAGTCATCTCAACGTGTATTCAATTGAACATTTCCAAGTCCAAACAAGAGGGGACGTAGGTATAGGTAGATGAGAATCCTATAGACCAAGTCATCTCA
The DNA here is from genome assembly GCF_053919585.1 of Euprymna scolopes. NCBI lineage: Eukaryota > Metazoa > Mollusca > Cephalopoda > Sepiida > Sepiolidae > Euprymna > Euprymna scolopes. The sequence goes on from NC_136503.1 coordinate 101,651,178, forward strand.
GCGTGTATTCAATTGAAAATTTCCAAGTCCAAACAAGAGGGGACGTAGGTATAGGTAGATGAGAATCCTATAGACCAAGTCATCTCAGCGTGTATTCAATTGAAAATTTCCAAGTCCAAACAAGAGGGGACGTAGGTATAGGGAGATGACAATCCTATAGACCAGGTCATCTCAACGTGTATTCAATTGAAAATTTCCAAGTCAAAACAAGAGGGGACGTAGGTATAGGGAGATGACAATCCTATAGATCAAGTCATCTCAGCGTGTATTCAATTGAAAATTTCCAAGTCCAAACAAGAGGGGACGTAGGTATAGGTAGATGAGAATCCTATAGACCAAATCATCTTAGCGTGTATTCAATTGAAAATTTCTAAGTCCAAACAAGAGGGGACGTAGGTATAGGTAGATGAGAATCCTATAGACCAAGTCATCTCAGCGTGTATTCAATTGAAAATTTCCAAGTCCAAACAAGAGGGGACGTAGGTATAGGGAGATGAGAATCCTATAGACCAAGTCATCTCAACGTATATTCAATTGAAAATTTCCAAGTCCAAACAAGAGGGGCCGTAGGTATAGGGAGATGACAATCCTATAGACCAAGTCATCTCAACGTGTATTCAATTGAAAATTTCTAAGTCCAAACAAGAGAGGACGTAGGTATCGGTAGATGACAATCCTATAGACCAAGTCATCTCAACATGTATTCAATTGAAAATTTCTAAGTCCAAACAAGAAGGAACGTAGGTATAGGTAGATGACAATCCTATAGACCAAGTCATCTCAACATGTATTCAATTGAAAATTTCTAAGTCCAAACAAGAGGGGACGTAGGTATAGGTATATGAGAATCTTATAGACCAAGTCATCTCAGCGTGTATTCAATTGAAAATTTCCAAGTCCAAACAAGAGGGGACATAGGTATAGGTAGATTACAATCCTATAAACCAAGTCATCTCAGCGTGTATTCAATTGAAAATTTCCAAGTCCAAACAAGAGGGGATGTAGGTATAGGGAGATGAGAATCCTATAGATCAAGTCATCTCAGCGGCAGCGTGTATTCAATTGAAAATTTCCAAGTCCAAACAAGAGGGGATGTAGGTATAGGGAGATGCCAATCCTATACACCAAGTCATCTCAACGTGTATTCAATTGAAAATTTCCAAGTCCAAACAAGAGGGGACGTAGGTATAGGTAGATGAGAATCCTATAGACCAAGTCATCTTAGCGTGTATTCAATTGAAAATTTCTAAGTCCAAACAAGAGGGGACGTAGGTATAGGTAGATGAGAATCCTATAGACCAAGTCATCTTAGCGTGTATTCAATTGAAAATTTCTAAGTCCAAACAAGAGGGGATGTAGGTATAGGTAGATGAGAATCCTATAGACCAAGTCATCTCAGCGTGTATTCAATTGAAAATTTCCAAGTCCAAACAAGAGGGGACGTAGGTATAGGTAGATGAGAATCCTATAGACCAAGTCATCTCAGCGTGTATTCAATTGAAAATTACCAAGTCCAAACAAGAGGGGACGTAGGTATAGGGAGATGACAATCCTATAGACCAGGTCATCTCAACGTGTATTCAATTGAAAATTTCTAAGTCCAAACAAGAGGGGACGTAGGTATAGGTAGATGAGAATCCTATAGACCAAGTCATCTCAACGTGTATTCAATTGAAAATTTCCAAGTCAAAACAAGAGGGGACGTAGGTATAGGGAGATGACAATCCTATAGATCAAGTCATCTCAGCGTGTATTCAATTGAAAATTTCTAAGTCCAAACAAGAGGGGACGTAGGTGTAGGGAGATGACAATCCTATAGACCAAGTCATCTCAACGTGTATTCAATTGAAAATGTCTTAGTCCAAACAAGAGGGTACGTAGGTATAGGTAGATGAGAATCCTATAGACCAAGTCATCTCAACGTGTATTCAATTGAAAATTTCTAAGTCCAAACAAGAGGGTATGTAGGTATATGTAGATGACAATCCTATAGACCAAGTCATCTTAGCGTGTATTCAATTGAAAATTTCCAAGTCTAAACAAGAGGGGACGTAGGTATAGGTAGATGAGAATCCTATAGACCAAGTCATCTCAACGTGTATTCAATTGAAAATTTCTAAGTCCAAACAAGAGGGTATGTAGGTATATGTAGATGACAATCCTATAGACCAAGTCATCTTAGCGTGTATTCAATTGAAAATTTCCAAGTACAAACAAGAGGGGACGTAGGTATAGGTAGATGAGAATCCTATAGACCAAGTCATCTCAACGTGTATTCAATTGAAAATTTCTAAGTCCAAACAAAAGTCATCTCGGTGGGGGGGGCGTAGGTATAGGTAGATGAGAATCCTATAGACGAACACATGTCAACGTGTATTCAATTGAAAATTCCGATGTTCAAAACAGTGTAAGTAAGTGTCTGGAAGTGCCTGATCGACGCCTACTGCCATATTGGGTGCATGTAAGCGTCGCAAAATGCCTTCTAATCTGCTAGGCACATCGGGACTTAGTTTTTTTTCTGTTCTTTATCTGCACCGTGTAGGTTGGCGTTTGGATGTGCCCGATCGATGCCTGCTGTTACCTTGACATATCAACGTGTATTCAAGTTAGAACTTCTAACTTCAAAACGGGAGTTAGGTACCGGTAAATGAGAAGCTTATCAATCTAGACATGTTGAAATTTATAAGTTCGCACACAGGGGATGACAAGACGGGGAATAGGGATAAAGAATAAGAAAAGAGAGATAGACAGATCTAGATAAATACAGAGGTATAAAGAGAGACAGGCAAGGGAGATAAATTTCATGATTCAACTTATATGCTAATAAGGAATAGTTGGTGTATCAGGAACACAAGCATTGTTTTTACTGGTTAATTTTACATCAGAATACACTTTTAGATTTTATGTAGATTTTTTTCTATAGGGAACATGCAAATCGCACACATAACATCTAGACATATAAATATATACATAAAACAATTATAGTTATGAGATATATCTGAACTAATCCAAAAAGACAATAATGATGAATATCATCACTTACCTTTGAAAATACATCCAGGCTGTATGCCTACTCACATTCCATCAAACACCAGAAAATCATGATCCATTGCTTGGTTGATTTTTTTTATTTTGAATTTTTTCATACACATTTGTAATTGTGTCTTGCTTTATCAAGTATTTTTGTAGTTAATCTGTGGTGTTGGGAGAGGTGTTAACATGAATCAATTTTGCTTAACAATTTTTTTTATACATATTTTTTCAGTTTACAGAGTCATTGCAATACCAAGTCTGACACGGTAATTGCTTGAAAAGTATTGCATTAGGAAGGTTTCTTTTTTTTTTTTGAGGTGTGCGGGAATTACAGATTCCAAGACAGCAAAGTTGTATTTTATTGTTTGTGCATTCTTTTATCAAGTTCTTACAGATGGTTTTGTGTTATGAAAGTGATATGTTATGAAAGTGAATGACTTGCAAAGACAATTACATTTTTGCATTCTTTTTTTTTTTTTTTTAATTCTTCACCGTTTTTGTTTTAATGTCCCAAGAGTGAACCAAGACAGATGAGTCTTATTCAGCAGAGTGGAAAAAATAGGGTACCTTTGGTTGTCCTCAATGGATTTGTCCAGAGTATAATGTGTCCAAGTTGTTGGCCTAATAAAGTGAGAACCATACCCCCAAAACTAATGCAGAACTCTACTTATGTATTGCACAGCTACAAGAGTTAACTTGTCTAGGATAAGTGCCATATAAATTTGCAAAACTCACTATATAGCTTTATTTATTAACTGATATGAACTTAAATTGCTGAACATGTCTCAAAAATTTTCTACAGAGCTCTACTTAGAAATGAGCACTCTCAAAGACAATTTGTCTAATATAATTTTGAAATATGTTTTTTAAAGTTACCATAGAGCTCTCAAATATATTAGGCACTCAAATAGGAAACTTGTTTCAAATACTTGTCATATATATATATATATATATATATATATATATATATATATATTTTAAACACTTACAGTATATCTATACCTTTAGGTTTTCAAAGCATACTGCAGAGCTCTTCATGTTTTCTGAATTTTATGCTTTCGTCTACTAATGTATTGAGCACTCTCAAAGTATATTCGTGTAGCTGAATTGCCATACATGTTTTTTGAAAGTCTATATTTAGCTCTACTAATGTATTGAACTCTGTCAAAATAAATTTATGCAGTTGAAATGCCATATCTGTTTCTCAAATGTTTTATTTAGCTCTACTAATATATTGAGCACTCTGGGAGTAGATTTGTCTTAAATAATTGCCAAAATTTTCCAAATCTTACTACAAAGCTCTATAAATGCATTGAACACTCTTAAAGTAAAATCGTCTTGTATAATGAAACAAAGCAATTTTTAAATTTACTACACAGCTATATTAAACTATGGAGCACATGCAAGCATCATTGGCATATATATATTGTTTAAACGTACGAAAGAGCTTTACTCGAAGTAAATTTGTCTAGCATAAATGAGAAAAATTCTTTCAAATCTTTCCACAGAACTCTACCACGAAGCACTGTGGTAATTACTTTTCCAGCATACTCGCAATACACAATTTTAAAACTCACTACAGAGCTGTACTTATCTATTTTGCGGTCTCAAAGAAAATTTTGGATCGCATAACAGAAATTTATAGTTTTCAAATAACTCCAAAGATGAACTCATACATTGAACACTCTTAAAGGAAATTTCTCTGCTATAAATGACAAATGTTTTCAAAACTAAATGCAAAGCTTCGAAAAAAGAGCTGATAATATTAATTTTATTCAAATATCTATAAACGAGCGTTATATAAGAGATTTTTACTTAATAATTACATTTTGAATGAGTGCTCAACGTTAGACAGAGCTGATATTATAAAACGTCTATTTTATTACAGGATAAATAAACATTAAGATTTAACCAGAGTTATATAAGAGTGCTCAATGAGACAGAGCAATAAAGACATTTTATTTAGATTTTTACTTAGTAATTACATTTTAAATAGTGCTCAAAACTAGACAGAGCTGATATTATAAAACGTTTATTTTATTAAAGGATAAATGAACATTAAGATGGAACGAGAGTTATATAAGAGTGCTCAATAAGACATAGAGCAATAAAGACATTTTATTTAGATTTTTACTTAATAAATACACTTTAAATAGTGCTCAAACTAGACAGAGCTGATATTATCAAACGTTTATTTCATTACAGGATAAATAAACATTAAGATTGAACCAGAGTTATATAAGAGTGCTCAATGAGACATAGAGCAATAATGACATTTTATTTAGATTTTTACTTAATAATTACACTTTAAATAAGTGCTCAACACATGACAGAGCTGATATTATAAAACGTTTATTTTATTACAAGAGATATAAATATTAAGATTTAACTAGAGTTATATGAGTGTGCTCAATAAGACAGAGCAATAAACACATCTTATTTAGATTTTTACTTAATAATTACACTTTAAATAGTGCTCATCACTAGAAAGAGCTGATATTATCAAACGTTTATATTAATGAAAGAAAATTATATGCCAATGCTTTATCATACATAGAGCAATATTGACATTTTAGATTTTTCATTGAGAATCCATAACATTTTGAATAAAATTATTAAAATTTATATTACATTATGTCATATTCACACAAGAATACCAAAAACAGTGTGGTTATCTAAATTGACATATGCATTTTTTAAACTTATTACCTTGTTCTACTGATGTATTGAGCAATCTACATATAAGTCCTGTCATTTGAATTTCTCTCTATATATTTTAAGTCTAAACAGTAACCTTTACTAATGCATTGAGCACTATAGCAGTAAGTCTTGCCATCTAAATTGCCATACATATCCCCCAAAATTTGACAACTATCTCCACTAATTCATTAATAATTGAATATAGTTATCTTTCTGTCTCTCATTATATATCTATCTATCTATCTATCTATCTATAAAAGTGAAAATGTCTGTCTGTGTGTGTGTACATTTCCCTAGGCAATAACTCTGTCAATTTTAGTCTACAGACTCAAAATTTGATATACAGGGTACTGAGATTTTGGAAAATCTATGCGATTGGTATTTGGACAGAAATTTGGCGATTAAGGTGTCAAAGTTCAACGATTTGACCTTTGAAAACTCTACAAAACTCCTCCGACAATTATCTGTCTAAACACTTGAAATTTTAGATATAGTTTTCTTGGACATGGATCTAACTTAATTATCTTGATTTGAGCCCAAAACAAAGAATTTTAAGGGTTCATAATAGGGGGCAAATTTAAAAAAATTAACCGTTTTTTTGCTTTTTTTTTTGGTGGTGGGGGGGGGGGGTCAGCATACACCACCAAACACCGGGGCTACGCCAGGAACACATACTAGTATATATTCAAGGTATACAATTATATATATATATATATATATATATATATATTCAAGGGAGACAATATATAAATTGTCTCCCTTGAATATATATATGTATACATTTATATATATATATATATATATATATATATATATTCAAGGGAGACAATTTATATATAGATCACATAATTATTAGAAGTTATTTTTTTAATGCTTAATTGAACTTTAATGCTTAGTTTTTCCATCAATTTTTTGACTTGGGTTATTTCTTTTTTAATTGATACATAAAAAAATCTTTGTGCTATTCGAGACAAGAAATAAAAGAAAATTCTTACCTGTTACTTCCCAGGTGTTATCTCCACTTTTTCTCTTTTCTGCTTCTTGCTTAAACTCATGGCAATTTCATGTTTGTTTGTGTTCTTTGTTACATATATATAATTTTTACTGTGATGATTTTTTTTCTTTTAATTAATTAAAATTTTTTTTTGATTTATATAATAAAGAGAGACAACATAACTAATGGATATTTTTAAAATGATATATTTAACTTTCTGGCTATGATCAAACACACATGTACTAGTATTTTTTTTGTAGTTGCATAAGTTAGCTGATGAGAAGAAATGCAAGCAGAACTGCATTCATTTAAATAAAGCTAATGGTTTAGAATTTGATTGTACCCAGATGTGCATGTACACAAAGAAAGAAACACTTACTTGAGGACTTCTGTAACTACAGGAAACATGTGGCAGCTAGAATAGCTGATGCTGCTGGATTCAGTTGTTTTTTCCAATCCACATAATTCTCACAATAGCTGATAGTAGAATTCCATCATGATCAAGAGGAGTACCTGAAATTACAAAAATATACACACAGAAGGAAAGAAAAAGAATACTTACTCTACTTCTATGACAATGATTGCTGCCAAGACTTCGAGATACTAATGTTGGAAGAAACAGATAGACATATATCATACACAGTTTGATTGTATCCAGATGTGCTTGGACACAAAGAAAGAAATACATGATTCAAACTGCACAAGACATGTGGCAGACAGGAACGGTGATGCTGCTAGGTTTCGTTGCTTGTTCCAATCTATAAAAAAGAGATGATATTTATAGTGTTGATAATCTACTGCTGTGTGAAAGCTGGAACAATGGAAACAGTTAAATTAAATTATCAAATCACAAAGACTGAAATCGAAATAAAAAGAAGAAAGGCTGATACTATACTCATCTTCCTGTCGGTGCAGACCACTTGCTGATGACTGTTCGTTCGCCATTAAACTGGAAAGTAAAATAAAAAAAGAAAAAAAAAGAGGTTCCACCGGAGAAAGCTCTCGTCTGGGCAGCGAGGTGATGAACTCCCGAAAGGAGGGGCACTATATAAAAACAAGCTTTGCTGTGAACATCTCCTAAAAAGCGGTTTCTACTCAGAATAACAGGCGGAGCAGAAAACAGAGGTGTTCTCTCTACCCAACAGGATTCGTAAAGATACCACTAGTTTGTGTTCATAAGACGGCGATGATCGCTCACAAAACTGGCATTCCTACTATCATATCGGAGGACCGTCATATATAATTGCACTACCATTTCGTATCGGAGGACGGTCATATATAATTGCACTACCATACCGTTTCGGAGTTCGTAGATAGTAGGAACAATAAAAGCGGCCTTAAAGTGGCTTGTGAGCACACAATCTAGTCGAACTCTAGTCGTCCTTAGTCGAGTCGAGGCAAGCATGCATTACATAGTAACACGAGCACGTGTCGCCTGCTTAGAGGGTAGCCCCCTTCGGGAGATTCGAAAGCGCACCTCACAGCGGAAGAGCTTCGGAACCAATCGGACCGTACCCAGACTTGCAGCTATTTGTTAACTTGGAAGTGGAGTCAACACCCCGACACTGAGAAAAGAGCTTTCCAAAAGCTCAAAACCAGTTGCATGCAAAGTCGGGGAAACTGGGAGCAGGCTGGGGAGAACACGGGGCCTTGCAGGAGGCCCATTTTTCTCTTTCGTTCGGTTTACATCTTTCGGGTATTGTTCTCCTTTCAACCTGCTCCCTTCACGCCTTTTTGCTCGCCACATGCAAGCGTATAAAAAGACGACCAGATGACGGACGCAACAAACTCATGCCGACATTTTCTGGATTTTTTTTTTTTTGCCAGAGCCCATTTAGCCGTGTAGCTGTTAAACTACAACGTTACACCCCCCTACCACGGTGAGGAGAGGGTTGGACTTTAGGGGGGAAAATACACATCCAGAATTTTATCCAATAAAAGGACGGTCTATAAACTGCACAATTGTCACGGTAATTCTACAGTTTATTGACCGCCCTTAAATAATATTATATGCATGCTTTCATCTAACAAATGAAATAAAAAGACGTTAATTTAGATTTAAATTAAAAATATTTTATCCAAGAACAGCACGGTATATAAACTGCACAATTGTCACGGTAATTCTACAGTTTATGGACCGCCTTAAATAATATTATATGTATGCTTTCGTCTAACAAATGAAATAAAAAAAAACGTTAATTTAGATTTAAATTAATAATATTTTATCCAAGAACAGCACGGTTTATAAACTGCACAATTGTCACGGTAATTCTACAGTTTATGGACCGCCCTAAAATAATATTATATGTATGCTTTCATCTAACAAATGAAATAAAAAACGTTAATTTAGATTTAAATTAAAAATATTTTATCCAAGAACAGCACGGTTTATAAACTGCACAATTGTCACGGTAATTCTACAGTTAATTCACCGCCCTTAAATAATATTATATGTATGCTTTCATCTAACAAATGAAATAAAAAAGACGTTAATTTAGATTTGAATTAAAAATATCTTATCCAAGAACAGCACGGTATATAAACTGCACAATTGTCACGGTAATTCTACAGTTTATTGTCCGCCCTTAAATAATATTATATGTATGTTTTCATCTAACAAATGAAATAAAAAAGACTTTAATTAAGATTTAAATCAAAAATATTTTATCCAAGAACAGCACGGTATATAAACTGCACAATTATCACGGTAATTCTACAGTTTATGGACCGCCTTTAAATAATATTATTTGTATGCTTTCATCTAACAAATTGAATACAAGACTTTAATTTAGATTTAAATTAAAAATATTTTATCCAAGAACAGCACGGTATATAAACTGCACAATTATCACGGTAATTCTACAGTTTATGGACCGCCTTTAAATAATATTATATGTATGCTTTCATCTAACAAATGAAATAAAAAAGACTTTAATTTAGATTTAAATTAAAAATATTTTATCCAAGAAAATTATGGTCTATAAACTGCACACTTGTCACGGTTATATTTATTGGCTAGCTTTCTAACAGTATTTTGTATAATAAAATATAAAATTAAATATAAAAAGACGTTAAACGTGAAAATCGTGTAAACTACACAAGTGTCGAACTTTGAAAAGAAATTCGACGTGTTTATGAACTGTGTGCGCATACTAACAACGTTCATTTGAACACTTGTGCAGTTTACACAACTGAAATAAATGCGTCGTCTACTTGTCTACTTTGAAATGAGAAAACTGTGTTACCTTTAAATTTGTTTGACATCAGAGAAATAGGCAGAAATAAAGCAGCGGCAGGGCGGCGGCTTAGCTGGGTCTCCTGGCTGGTCATCTATTCTCCGGGAACTCGTCTCGCTGCCACGGTCAAACTGAATTTACAGCCCGTTTTGGGGCTCTTTTATATTTCACCATCGGCGTGAAAACCGTTAACTTTTTCCGGGAAATATCAAACAGTTCGCAGTTGACGACACAACCTTTTTACCTTTTATGGAGTTTGTGTTACGTAGCTGCCTTTTCATTGGTTCATTTAAACTTGTTTAGTTTGAAGAGTGAATGTGGACGTGTGTGTGTCTGTGTATGTGTGTGTTAATGCAAGTGTGTGTGTATGTGGGTGTGTGCGCCGTTGGCGTTGAAGCATGTAGGCACATTCTCTGTCTCTTTCGGTCTCTCCCCCCTTTTCCCTCTCTCTCTGTTTATATATAAGGACACGGAGAAGCGCGCGTGTGCGAGAGAGAGAGAGAGAGAGAGAGAGAGAGAGAGAGTGAGAGAGAGAGAGAGAGAGAGATATGTTAGCAGCCGAAACTTTGAAAAGTTAGAAAAATTTTTTTTAAAAATTGGTATATATATATATATATATATATATATATATATATATATATATATATATATATATATCATACGAAGCAATTTAGCGGGAATCTGCAGCCACGTGGAAAGAAATATTTCTACCCATACATTTTGGACAAAATCAAACTGTAGTATCTGTTTTTTCTTTAATTAAAACTTAAAATATCACTTAAATAAACCACTCTACAGATTGATGTGATATTTGGAATATGCTGTAACATTGATAAAGACGAACTAAGGAACAGTTACGTCATAGACACAAGAAAATATACGTATAGTTATAATAGGAAAAAAACAAAAACGTTCAAAAGTATATGCATCCTATGCTACCGTGCCGAAATAAAAACGGTATTATTTAGAAATCTATTCTTTGTATTCTAACATTTTAATCAAGTTGTCGTGAAACTTGAAGTTCAAATGAAAAAACGAAAAAAACAAAACAAAAAAGGAAATGCAAACACAAAAACACGGTAACATAAATGCATAATTACTAATTATTTCTTTCTGGCTAAACGTAGTAACTGTTCTTTTTTCTGTATTTGTATAAAAATTAGTACATTTTTTTATTAGGTAGTTGTTTTATCAAATTGAAATCCATGTTATTAGGTTGAAATGGGCGCTTCTACACTATTGGGACGAGATTTCAGAATTATAGGATGCGAGTTAATGCGACAGTTGATGTTAAATTCGAAAGTGATTTTGGAGCCTTTAAACTGTCATTAATAATAATAAAACAGATACTACACTTTGAATTATTTGCTAATAATTAAAAAAAATATTTTCGTTAACAGATATTACACATTGATCGTTTTTTATTTGATTTGATGTTTTTTATTTTTTTTATTTTTTATTTATCTTATTTTTATTTATTTTTATTTAACATTTGATGGTTTTTATTAAATTGTTAGATGCAAGTACGGAATAGTTACAAAACGCCCTCTTCTCTCCATTTTAAGAACGACTTTCGGAATACCCCTCCCCCAATCTCTCCATGTTAAGAACGGCTTTCTAGATTGGGAGGTGTTTTTTTTTCAGAAAGCCGTTCTTATCATGGAGAGATTGGAGGTGTTAATACTACGCTGCGACGCTGGGGCAGCTTGTAAAATAAAAAAAATATCAAAGAAAACTTCTGCAAGATTTTTTGATGAAATTTCCAAGTTAAATTGAATTTTTATCAGATCTTCTGCTTATTAAATTATTGGACAGAATAGTTAACATGCTCCTCTCTACATTAAGAATGGCTTTCTTAACTTTTAAGGTAACAATTTCTTAAAAAATTACAATTTAATAACAAACAAAAAAAAAACGGTTATTTTTACGACCTAAAAACAACCCCGACCCGAAAGAGAGAGGCAGTGTGGAGGTGGGGGGGGGGCGAAGGGAAGGAGAAATTGGCACGTGCCTAGATCAAACGAAGTTGAAATGAAATCCATTTCGTTAACTTTCAAATTCGCTTGACACTTATGACACTCACTCCTCCCCACCTCATGACAGTTTTTAACGGAAAGTTGATTTGTGTTGGTGTGTATTTGTGTGTACGTGTGTGTTTGTGTATGTGTGTGTTCATGCGAGTGTGTGTGTGTATTAAAGTGTGTGTGTATATGTGTTTTTATGCATTTACATTTAAAAATACAAACAATAACATCTCGAAAACTATTTGTCTGTCTGTGCTAATTTTCCTTGCAATATTCGTTTTCAGCATACCTGAACAAACTGAGGGTTGGCCCCTTTCATAAGCCGCCTGTTAAAACTGTTCAAACATGGTGGCCAGTGATTTACATTTCAAAATACACGCATTAATAAAACTAGCTCTAAAACTATTTGTCTCTGCTAATTTTCCTTGTGATATTCGTTTTCAGCATACCTGAACAAACTGAGGGTTGGCCCCTTTCATATGCCGCCTGTTCAAACAGGGTCTCCAGTGATTTACATTTCAAAATACACGCATTAATATATCAAAAACTACGTGTCTGTGCTAATTTTCCTTTCGATATTCGTTTTCAGCATACCCGAACGATTTTAAAATGGACAGTCCGAATGTTAACGAAGCACACACACACACACACGCATACACACACACACACACACACACACGTAAACTCAGTGAAAGTGTCTACTGTCGATAAGCTAGTTGTAAATTAGATTACTGGCTCTTATGAGTTTTAGTCTAACCACCCTTTACAACTAGCTCCAACACTATTTGTCTGTGCTCATTTTCCTTGCGATATTCGTTTTCAGCATACCTGAACAAAAAGAGGGTTTGCCCCTTTCATATCCCGCCTGTTCAGACATGGTCGCCAGTGATTTACATTTCAAAATACACTCATTACTATCTCGAAAACTATCCGTCTGTCTGTGCTAATTTTCCTTGCGATATTCGTTTTCAGCATACCTGAACAAACTGAGGGTTGCCCCCTTTGATATGCCCCCTGCTAAAACATGGTCGCCAAGGATTTATATTTCAAAACACACGCATTAATAAAACTAGCTCCCAAACTAGTAGTATGTCTGTCTCTGCTAATTTTCCTTGCGATATTCGTTTTCAGCATACCTTAACAAACTGAGGATTGGTCGCTTTCATATGCCGCCTTTTTAAACATGGTCGCCAGTGATTTACATTTCAAAACACACGCATTAATAAAACTAGCTCCGAAACTAGTAGTCTGTCATTCTCTGCTAATTTTCCTTGCGAGATTCGTTTTCAGCATACCTGAACAACCTAATGGTTTGCCCCTTTCATATGCCGCCTGTTCAAACATGGTCGCCAGCGATTTACATTTCAAAATACACGCATTAATAAAACTAGCTCCAAAACTATTTGTCTCTGTTAATTTTCCTTGCGATATTCGTTTTCAGCATACCTGAACAAACTGAGTGTAGGCCCCTTTGATATGCCGCCTGTTCAAACATGGTCGCCAGTGATTTACATTTCAAAATACACGCATTAATAAAACTAGCTCCAAAAATAGAAGTCTGTCTGTCTGTGCAAATTTTCCTTGTGATGTTCGTTTTCAGCATACCTGAACAAACTGATGGTTAGCTCCTTTCATATGCCGCCTGTTCAAACATGGTCGCCAGTGATTTTCATTTCAAAATACACGCATTATTATCTCGAAAAATATTTGTCTGCCTGTGCTAATTTTCCTTGCGATATTCGTTTTACTGTTACTCTTTTTGTTTTTGTTTTTGTGCTCAACGATGAAAACCGACTTCTTCATTTGTGTTTGCTTCTCGTTTTCGCTTTTGCTCTGATAAGAGTTTCGCTAATGTGAAAAAGAAAACAGGTTCGAACGTTTGCTGACATTTATTGGATGTGTTGCTACCAGTATTTTGCTTAATATTCGAGTTTGGAGCGATTATCGAGTCTCACAAGATGTCTGTAAAATGTCAGACACTTCTTTATTGCTCTAACTGAAAACTGTGCGCTACTTTTGTTTGTGTTAAATAAACGTTTTAAAATAAGTTAAAACAACAAAAATGTGATCTAGGTAGGTAGAAGGGTAACTTATCTTGCCTTTGGTAACATTCATTTTCTTATATATTTATTTGTTCACTACTTTTTCGTTTTGTTCTTATTGAATGCTAAATATTCGCCGTGGAATTTCCACGGGTCACGATTATTTCGTTTTATTAATCTTAAGTTTCATAGAATAAAACGTTCAGACACAACTTTGTCGAGCCATTTATAATCGATTTCATTTAACTTCTGTTTGACCCCGGCACGACCCTTTCTCTCCTTCCCCCACTTTCTCTCTTCTTCAGCTTGGTGACAAGAAGCGATGCTGCTTATGTGTGCGTGCGTGCGTGTATGTGTGTGTGCGTGCGTGCGTGTGTGTGTGTGTGTGTGTATGTGTGTACGTGCGTGCGTATGTCGGTTTCAACAAAATTTAAAAAAATAAAAACTTTTTTCCCGACAGGTCGGGATTAGGGTTGTGAGGTGGGGTTAGAGTTTATGAAAATAAATGTTAGCAATAAAAACTTTTTAAAACAAAGTTAGAAAAAAGAACACAATTTACTTCCCCACCAAATTATCGTATTATTGGAGCCCCCGATTCTTCTTTTTTTAGGCGATGTAATAAACCATATATTTGAGTAGGGTTACCTCCTCTCTTTATTTTGGTTTGTATATTTTTCATGTTGCAAAAATGCTCCCGGGAGATCTTTTTAGGATTCTATAGGTTTGCTTTTTTTTACACTTTTTATTATCTTCGAAAAATGTAACAAAATGTAAACAGGCAGTTTACGATTTGAAAGGCATCATTAAAATGATAGTTCTTTCAACTTTATATTTTTATTTCGTCGTCTTCAAGTCCAATGTAAATAAGTTCTTGATGAGCCGTTCCTCTTAAATAATCCAATTTACCAAATTTACACTTCTAACGATTACTATGATATTGTCCATTGACTACTGTACACACTTTAACCCTTATCCTCGAGTGGCCTCTGTGCCTTGATAAGTAGTGATTCCTTTATAAAATAAAAAAAAATATTTCACTACTTTGATGGTGAATCTATAGTCAGTCTGTACTGATTTTCCTTGCGATATTCGTTTTCAGCATACCTGAACAAACTGAGGGTTGCCCTCTTTCATATGCCGCCTGTTCAAACATGGTCGCCAGTGATTTACATTTCAAAATACACGCATTAATATCTCGAAAACTATTTATCTGTCTGTGCTACTTTTCCTTGCGATATTCGTTTTCAGCATACCTGAACAAACTGAGGATTGGCCCCTTTCATATGCCGCCTGTTCAAACATGGTCGCCAGTGATTTACATTTCAAAATACAAGCATTACTATCTCGAAAACTATTTGTCTGTCTGTGCTAATTTTCCTTGTGATATTCGTTTTCAGCATACCTGGACAAACTGAGGGTTGCCCCCTTTCATTTGCCCCCCGTTCAAACATGGTCGCCAGTGATTTACATTTCAAAATACAAGCATTACTATCTCGAAAACTATTTGTCTGTCTTTGCTAATTTTCCTTGTGATATTCGTTTTCAGCATACCTGGACAAACTGAGGGTTGCCCCCTTTCATTTCCCCCCCCGTTCAAACATGGTCGCCAGTGATTTACATTTCAAAATACACGCATTAATAAAACTAGCTCCAAAACTATTTGTCTTTGCTTATTTTCCTTGCGATATTCGTTTTCAGCATGCCTGGACAAACTGAACGGTACGAGTTTTCCGGGTACGGTTTTTCCAGAGACGAGTTTTCCCGGTACATGTTTTCCGGCCACTGGTATAAGTGCTATTGGTTCATCAGAGCACATCCCATTAAAGTACTTTAGGCACCGCCAAAACTGGGGGGGGGGGCAGGTAAGTACTTTTTGACGGACCGTCTTTTTAAAAATCTGCCAAAAATCAGGTAATTATCCAATCAATACGAAATTTTCAGCGATTATTAAGGAAAGAATGAACTTTATAACAGTGTACTTATTTTTCATAAATGATATTTATATATATATTTTTTTTGCTTACAACCCCCCCTGTTTTGAAGTGGGAACAAATATGCTTAAAATAATCATCTGAAACTAAACAAAACATATTCCGTTGTTGTAAGGGACAGGATTATAGATTAAAAAAAAGCAAAAAAAAAAAAAACAACAATTATTTACATACCTTATTTTGACGTCTGAATATCAGAACTTTGATTGTGTTTAATTATTCCGCTTTTGATTTTGGAGTGTGAAATTCGGTGAATATGTTAAGTAAAATAATTAATTTAAGCTAAGCAAAAATAAAAAAAAGTTTTTTTAATATTTATACGAAAAAAGCCATTTTAAAATCTTTGATAAATAAATTAATATTTTTTTTTTTAGCGAGCCGAACATTGCATGACCATTATTAAACAGGGAATTCTTTGAAGAATCGATACAAAAAAAAAATCGATAAATATTGTGCCCTTTGTGTTAAAAAATATCATCAGTTTTTCGATCCCATTTGATAACGTTTGCCGCCTTTCGACTACGGTGGATCATACGCGCTGAAATAATTTTGTTGAATCTCCATGACTGCCAAAACCGGTGCAAGCGTGAATCAGTACAATTTATGTTGGTCAACACTCACATAGAAACGAGACGTTTCTCTTTTCATTGCGAGACAAAATTATGGATGGTAAATAAAAATTTATTTTTATTATTACACGTGTTTATTTTTATTTTACCGAAACTATAGCGGACATTTGTTCGCCCGTCTGCCATAAACGAAACTTTATAGTGAAAAATTAATTTTAAACTAGAAACAGTACTTTTTTTATACTGTGAAAAATACGCACCGTAAAAAAATGGTTAAACCGTAGGTGAAAGTGCAGAATATTTGACCCCCCCATGTTAAGAATGGCATTCTAAATAAAGTTATTATTTTAGTATGGCCCGTACACTTGCAGTGTCAAAATTACACAAAAGGAAGCTTAGAATAAATTATTGTCAAATTGCCGATGTTGTCCAACGATGCACTTGTTTTTCTAAAGTTGATTTAAATTGGTTTTCGGGTGTGTTATGACTGAATTGTGAATTATGCGTGAATCTCTTGAACAACCTGTCAGAAAGAACCCCCCCCCATTTTGGGGAGCCTGAGCCCCCCCTCCCACACACACACGCGTACACATTAAAAAGCAAACTCATCAAAATGGTCACCCATCTGGTACTGGCTAGCCTCAGGGTTGCTTATGTAGTTTAGTTTAATTTTTATTCTGCTTTGAATTCCACCCCACCCACCCCCATTTGGGGGAGCCTGACCCCCCACAGTACACATTAAAAACCAAACTCATCAAAATGGTCACCCATCTGGTACTGGCCAGCCTCGGGGTTGCTTATGTAGTCAAAAAAACCCTACAGTTCTTCCTCGTTCAATGAAGGAGAAATCTTTCTAGACTGGGTCAATTTTAATTTTTATTCTGCTTTACCCCCCCCCCATTTTTGGGAGCTTAACCCCCACACATACACATTAAAAACCAAACTCATAAAAATGGTCACCCATCTGGTACTGCCCAGCCTCAGGGTTGCTTATGTGGTTTAGTTTTTATTGTTTTAAATCCCCCCCATTTTGGGGAGCCTTGGTCCCCCCCCACACGCGTACACATTAAAAAGCAAACTCATCAAAATGGTCACCCATCTGGTACTGACTAGCCTCAGGGGTGCTTATGTAGTTTAGTTTAATTTTTATTCTGCTTTGAATTCCACCCCACCCACCCCCATTTGGGGGAGCCTGACCCCCCACAGTACACATTAAAAACCAAACTCATCAAAATGGTCACCCATCTGGTACTGGCCAGCCTCGGGGTTGCTTATGTAGTCAAAAAAACCCTACAGTTCTTCCTCGTTCAATGAAGGAGAAATCTTTCTAGACTGGGTCAATTTTAATTTTTATTCTGCTTTACCCCCCCCCATTTTTGGGAGCCTAACCCCCACACATACACATTAAAAACCAAACTCATACAAATGGTCACCCATCTGGTACTGGCCAGCCTCAGCGTTAATAATACATTGAAATTTTCGTCACTGAAAAATAAGTTTTATTTGGCCTGTTTGGTCTTCCATAGTTTGCTTTTTATTAAACACAAACGTAAATATTCTCGATATGGACTCTATATGGACGCGAAGTAACTGGTTGCCTATATGAATAAGTGGAATTATTTGAAATCCAGGTACTTGTATTATAATATTTTTGCATATATTCATAGAAAATCACCCCAAATCTTAGTTAGACTAAAAATAAACAACTTAATTCTTTCAAAAACCTTTTTTAAAAAATATTTATATATGCTTTTTTGCTTTTTGTGCAAGACAAAAAATGTCAATTGTTAACTTTTTGGGAAATTTTAACATTTAAAATTTAATTAAAAATAGTAGAAAAAGTTTTACATTATTCAGCTTTCTATATGATAAAATTCAGGGTTTTATCTTTCTGGAAAAAAAAAGTTACTCAGAAATCATGGTTTATAATAAATGTAATTTCGTTTTAAAAAACAACAACTTCATTTTTCGGCCATTTTTGGCGGTGCCTACTTGTAAACAGGGATGCAACACTGAGGAGGCGATGGGACAGACTTTGGAGATTGACCTATAGCACGGGGCCTATTAGATTAGAGACTCTTTTTGTTTTTGTTTTGTGCTCAACGATAAAAACCGACTTCTTCATTTGTGTTTGCTTCTCATTTTCGCTTTTGCTCTGATAAGAGTTTCGCTAATGTGAAAAAGAAAACATGTTCGAACGTTTGCTGACATTTATTGGATGTGTTGCTACCAGTATTTTGCTTAATTTTCGAGTTTGGAGCGATTATCGAGTCTCACAAGATGACTGTAAAATATCAGACACTTTCTTTATTGTTCTAACTTAAAACTGTGCGCTACTTTTGCTTGTGTTAAAGAAACGTTTTAAAATAAGTTAAAACAACAAAAATGTGATCTAGGTACGTAGAAGAGTAACTTATCTTGCCTTTGGTAACATTCATTTCCTTATATATTTATTTGTTCACTACTTTTTCGTTTTGTTCTCTTGAATGCGAAATATGCGCCGTGGAATTTCCACGGGTCACGATTATTTCGTTTTATTAATCTTAACTTTCATAGAATAAAAAGTTCAGACACAACTTTGTCGAGCCATTTGTAATCGATATCATTTAACTTCCGTTTGACCCCGGCACGTGCAGTGCAGAGAACACGATCCTTTCTCTCCTTCCCCCACCTTCTCTCTTCTTTAGCTTGGTGACAAGCGATGCGTATGTGTGCGTGCGTGCGTGCGTGTGTGTGTGCATGTGTGTACGTGCGTGCGTATGTGTGTTGTCGGTTTCAACAAAATTTAAAAAAATAAAAACTTTTTTCCCGACCGGCCGGATTAGGGTTGTGAGGTGTGGTTAGAGTTTATGAAAATAAATGTAAGCAAGAAAAACTTTTTAAAACCAAGTTAGAAAAAAGAAAACAATTTACTTCCCCACCAAATTATCGTATTATTGGAGCCCCCGATTCTTCTTTTTTTTAGGCGATGTAATAAACCATATTTTTGAGTAGGGTTGCCTCCTCTCTTTATTTTGGTTTGTATATTTTTCATGTTGCAAAAATGCTCCCAGGAGATCTATTTAGGATTCTAAAGGTTTGCTTTATTGTACACTTTTTATTGTCTTCGAAAAATGTAAAAAAAAATGTAAACAATCAGTTTACGATTTGAAAGGCATCGTTAAAATGATATTTTTCGCTTGTTCTTTCAACTTTATATTTTTATTTCGTCGTCTTCAAGTCCAATGCAAACAAGTTCTTGATGAGCCGTTCCTCTTAAGTAATCCAATTTAGCAAATTTACACTTCTAACGATTACTATGATATTGTCCCATTGACTACTGTACACACTTTAACCCTTATCCTCGAGTGGCCTCTGGGGCTTGATAAGTAGTGATTCCTTTATAAAATTAAAAAAATATTTCAATACTTTGATGGTGAATCTATAGTCAGTCTGTGCTGATTTTCCTTGCGATATTCGTTTTCAACATACCTGAACACACTGAGGGTTGGCCCCTTTCATATGCCGCCTGTTCAAACATAGTCGCCAGTGATGTACATTTCAAAATACACGCATTAATAAAACTATTTCGAAAACTAATTGTCTCTGCTAATTTTCCTTGTGATATTCGTTTTCAACATACCTGAACAAACTGAAGGTTGGCCCCTCTCATATGTCGCCTGTTCAAACATGGTCGCCAGTGATTTACATTTACCAATACACTCATTAATAAAACTAGCTCCAAAACTAGTAGTCTGTCTGTCTCTGCTAATTTTCCTTGCGATATTCGTTTTCAGCATACCTGAACAAACTGATGGTTACCCCCGTTCATATGTCGCCTGTTCAAACATGGTCGCCAGTTATTTACATTTCAAAATACACGCATTAATAAAACTAGCTCCGAAACTAGTAGTCTGTCATTCTCTGCTAATTTTCCTTGCGATATTCGTTTTCAGCATACCTGAACAAACTGAGGGTTTGCCCCTCTCATATGCCGCCTGTTCAAACATGGTCGCCAGTGATTTACATTTCAAAATACACGCATTAATATCTAGAAAACTATTTGTCCGTCTGTGCTAATTTTCCTTGCGATATTCGTTTTCAGCATACCTGAACAAACTGATGGTTGGCCCCTTTCATATGCCGCCTGTTCAAACATGGTCGCCAGTGATTTAAATTTCAAAACACACGCATTACTATCTCGAAAACTATTCGTCTGTCTGTGCTAATTTTCCTTGCGGTATTCGTTTTCAGCATACCTGAACAAACTGAGGGTTGGCCCCTTTCATATACCGCCTATTCAAACATGGTCGCCAGTGATTTACATTTCAAAATACACGCATTAATAAAACTAGCTCCAAAACTATTTTGTATATGTTTACAAAATGTCTACGAACGTGCGTAGACATTTTGTAAACATTGTTTTTCAAAAATAAAAAATAATACTTCTATTATGTTTTAAACGACTGTAATAGTTTATTTTGGAAGTATATTTCATAAAGAAAATTGACAACCCACTTTAAAAACAGAAATTACGAGTTTTATATATTTTATTCGCAGTTTTTTGTTGACTCTTCTGGCGGCCATGTTGTAAGCCCTAACGGTATTTTTGGAGATTACCCTTTCTCCTTATATACAGGGTGAGTCACGGTAAACAGATGTTTTTTTAGAACACTCCTTGCTCTTCTTGAGTAAGTGATAAGGAGTGAGGAAGGTACTCTTTAAACCTGCTTAAGATGCTGTTTAGTTTGTTGTTATTTGTTTGTCTTTTTTTATTAAATTTTGTTTTAGTTATTGATTTTGAATTGTTTTTCTTTTTAATTTATTGCCCTCATGTTACCGTGGAGTCGTGAACTTGCATGAAAAATGGTGAATCCAAAACATCCGTTTCCTCTGATTCACCCTGTATATGTAAACTCGCACGCGAAATATCGAAACGTTCAATTCAGTTTTACTCAACGTAAAACCCCGTCTCACTAATTCGTCCTTTTAATTGACAACATACCACCTCATATGCAAATTGCTATAAAAAAAAAAATCATCTACAAAATTACGTTTTTCTTGTTTTCTTCTTCCCTCCCAATCCCGTCACAAGCAGAAGCTCGGTCGCTGGCGCCAAGAATACTTTGTATTACAATTTTTGTGAAACTCAGGAATATTACTGTCGAACTCAGGAATCCCTGCGCAGGTTCAAACGGAACTCTTTACTTAATAAAAGGGTTAACATGTTCTTGTTCTTTCAGTAAGTTTTTTTTTTTTTACATGGAGGTCACCACTTATCAAGGCCCGAAAGCCATTCGGGGACAAGGGTTATTGCGTGTACAGTAATCAATGGGATCGTATCGTAGTAATCGTTAGTATTAGAGATTTGATAAGGGAGCGATTTGTCAGGAATTTGTTTACGTTGGACTTGAAGACATCCAAGTTGTAGTCAGGTGGGAAACAGGCAAACGTAAGAGAGTTCCACAGGCGTGCACTTCTAAGAAAGAAGCTTTGTTCATGGAATCTACGTTTTGATTTAGGCACAGATAAAGAGTGGGAAAAATTACTGACAGTGGTTTCAGCCAGACGAGTGTTTCTTGTGAAAGATTGGCGAGGGGGAGGAGATTGGAGCTCGGACGAGCACTTGCCATGGAAATAACGATAAAACAAAGACAGGCTCGCTAATCTCTTCTGTGGGAGAGAGATTGCAGGGAAGAGAAAAGGGCATCCCCACTAAGCCACAATTGCATTCTTTGTATCGTCCACATTGACAATTAGAACCTTCAACCTCCAGAAGAGTGTCGTTTGAATCGAATAATACATTCTATTACATAGACACAGAAAAATTTCCGCTCCAATAGTTTCTACCATCGAACTACTATTCTTATAATTCTGGCAATTTGCCTGAAGGTTTTATAAAATTTAATGGCCATAACGATTCTATATACAACAAACACAATCAGCAACTAAAGGTTAGAGGTGACCCCAAAACGGAAGTCAATCGCGATTTCTATTCTTTTCGATAACATTTAACAAACTTTCAACTTTGACAATTTACCTGAAGTTTTATCGATTTTAATGTCATATATATATATATATATATATATATATATATATATATATATATATATATATATACATATATATATATATACATATATATACATATATATACATATATATATACATATATATATATACATATATATATACACATATATACATATATATACATATATATATACATATATATATATATATATTAAAATTAAAATCGCCTTTGCAAGTAAATAAACAGAACATTCCGTTTATTTATTTAATACTAGCGGGGGTACCCGGCGTTGCCCGAGTGTTTGTTTCCGGGACGGGGGGGGAGTTTTAAAAAATGTTATGGTAGGTAAGTAGGAAGGATCAAACCCGGAGTCATGAGTAAAAGTAGGAAAATAAAGTGTGAAAAAAAACCAAAAAAAAAAACCATCTGCAACGTTAACAGTTCAGTCACCAAGAAAAGTCCATTCCAGTTGTTTAGGAAAAAAAAACAAAAAAAACGACTACGGTAGGTCGGTGCGAACGTGAAAATATAATGTGAATTGTCCAGCACGCTAACCACTACGCCACAGAGCACTGCAGCTTAGTTTAGTGATTTTAAATAACTTCACATGAAAGAACTACGAAGCCAAACCGGTGTTCTCTTCTCAACTGTTCCTTGTTAACGGTGTTAAGTGGTGGCAGGGGGAGGAGGAATTTATTAGAGAGAAAATATTTTACCACTTCCATTAATCTTAACCGATTTTGGCCGTGACTTCTCAGCAGAAAAAGTATAGAAATCTAAGATTATCGAGGAATTTGAGAAATAATAAGCCTATAACACACCTCAGATATTGTTCTGCCGTTTGTGCATATTATATTTGCATGAAATATCTTGATTTTTAATCCTATTAAGGTCAAAATCCAACGGGAAAAAATGAGTTCATTTTATTTATATAGAAGAAGATAGATAGAAGATAGATTATTTATTTAATACTAGCGGGGGTACCCGGCGTTGCCCGAGTGTTTGTTTCCGGGACGGGGGGGGAGTTTTAAAAAATGTTATGGTAGGTAAGTAGGAAGGATCAAACCCGGAGTCATGAGTAAAAGTAGGAAAATAAAGTGTGAAAAAAAAAAAAAAACAAAAACATCTGCAACGTTAACAGTTCGGCCACCAAGAAAAGTCCATTCCAGTTGTTTAGGAAAAAAAAAAAAAAACGACTACGGTAGGTCGGCGCGAACGTGAAAATATAATGTGAATTGTCCAGCACGCTAACCACTACGCCACAGAGACTGCAGCTTAGTTTAGTGATTTTAAATAACTTCACATGAAAGAACTACGAAGCCAAACCGGTGTTCTCTTCTTAACTGTTCCTTGTGAACGATCCCCAAACGGTGTTAAGTGGTGGCAGGGGGAGGAGGAATTTATTAGAGAGAAAATATTTTACCACTTCCATTGATCTTAACCGATTTTGGCCGTGACTTCTCAGCAGAAAAAGTATAGAAATCTAAGATTATCGAGGAATTTGAGAAATAATAAGCCTATAACACACTTCAGATATTGTTCTGCCGTTTGTGCATATTATATTTGCATTAAATATCTTGATTTTTAATCCTATTAAGGTCAAAATCCGACGGGAAAAAATGAGTTCATTTTATTTATATAGAGAAGAAGAGAAGAGAAGAAGAAGATAGAAGATATATAGAAAAAGATTACGTGTGACGTCATTAAGTGAGATTCTTTTCGTCTTTTCTGGTTGTGGTTAAATATTTCAAACGCAAAAATGAAAGACGCGGCTAATCTCTCTCGAAAAAAAACACGGTTATACAAATTTCGCATGACAAATTAAGTTACCATAATTTCCTCCTGCTCATTCCCGATTTATTTGATATTTAGGTATGACAAATTAACGCACAACAAATTACGGTACGACAAATAGCTCCTGCTGTTTTACAAATTTTAATGTCTGAAACTATTTTATGCGCAACAAATATAATCAACAAGTAAGAGTCCCAGGTGATCTCAAAGCGGAAGTCAATTAAACCATTTGATTTCTAAACGTAAATTTACGATATTTCTTGTTGCAAGCATTTTGCAAACAAATAAATGAAATATTCTATTTACTTAATATTGCGTGACGTCATTAAGCGGGATTTTCTTCTTCCGTCTATTCTGATTGTGGTTGAATATTTCAAACGCGAAAATGAGTGACGCGGCTAACGTGAAAAGTCCAAAAACGATGTAAACGCCACCTAGTGACTCGATGTCCAGCGTTACTGGTGTTTGGTCAGTCGGCTTGGAACAGGCCCCATGCTTTCATAACCAAAACCAACGCCATTTTTCTACCAGGCCCGCCTCTCTCATGATGTTGATTCTAAAAAAAAAAAGATACAAAATGATATTGAATTGAATTGTTATACGAAAGTCAATCCAACAGTAAAGCCTCGTATTTTATCTTTAAAAGTTAGAGGTCTGCGAAGACGGAAGTTGTACCATTAAAACGAACAACCGTTTGTGCTTTAGAATGTATATTTCTACATAGTTACCACCATTCTAAATGCATTGTTACCAGCGATTGATGATAGCTGTGCATGGGCGTCTGGAGCGCATCCTGTCATACGATGGTCGTTCTAAAAGTAAAGTCCCCTAATTTTTAAAATCAAAATTTTAAAAGCTACAAAAATTGGAGTACGATTAAAATTTTAAAAGCCACAAAAATTGGAGTACCATTAAAATTTCAAAATTTTAAAAGCCACAAAAATTGGAGTACCATTAAAATTTCAAAATTTTAAAAGCCACAAAAATTGGAGTACCATTAAAATTTCAAAATTTTAAAAGCCACAAAAATTGGAGTACCATTAAAATTTCAAAATTTTAAAAGCCACAAAAATTGGAGTACCATTAAAATTTTAAAAGCCACAAAAATTGGAGTACCATTAAAATTTTAAAAGCCACAAAAATTGGAGTACCATTAAAATTTTAAAAGCCACAAAAATTGGAGTACCATTAAAATTTTAAAAGCCACAAAAATTGGAGTACCATCAAAATTAAAAAATTTTAAAAGCCACAAAAATTGGAGTACCATTAAAATTTTTAAAAGCCACAAAAATTGGAGTACCATTAAAATTTTAAAAGCCACAAAAATTGGAGTACCATTAAAATTTTAAAATTTTAAAAGCCACAAAAATTGGAGTACCATTAAAATTTTAAAAGCCACAAAAATTGGAGTACCATTAAAAATTTAAAAGCCACAAAAATTGGAGTACCATTAACATTTTAAAAGCCAGTATGGCAAAAAAATCTTTTCAACGTAAACTGTGTATCATTGTCATTGACAACGCAGCTGCTTAAGGTAGTAATGCCTGTCAAGCGAGCAAGCAAAGTCGATAGGTATACGTGACCATGATTGGTTCGTATTCTTTTGAAAAAGATATCTTAACCTGCGGAAAAGTGTTTTATTGGCATTTTTATATCTAACTTGATTTTTTTTTCGTCCAAGGTTTAAAAATGGTGGTTGATGCTTTGGCCACTAAGTCGCATCATCATTTCTATTATGTTCCTCGCAAATGAGTGCAAAAGAGATCCAGACAATTGCACTTAAGGGAACAACAAGGATACTTAAAAGAGCTCTCGGTTGGTTTCAATAAAAAGCAGGGCAATGTTGGCAGCTGGTTTGGCTGCCCTATACCGAGCGTTACAATCTTCAAAGGAAGAAAATTAAAAAAAAAGAGAAAGCAACATAATTCTGAAGTTTGTGGATAGTATTGTTTTCAAAAATCTGACTTAGTGACACATATGACCATGATTCTTAGTTCGCTACATACAAAATTTCTGATCTAAACAGAAAGTAATATGTGCATAATAAATAATGAAATAAATTACCTATGAGTGAAACACATATCTCTATATATAAAGTAGTATCGTTCGTGTGTGTGTGTCTGTGTGTACAACTCTCCTACAGCCCACATCACTGGACGGATCATGACCAAATCTGGCATGATAATAGCCCCCCCCCCCACGCAGGGATGCTGCACACCATTTTTTAAGGTTAAGGTCAAAGATCCAGGTCATAGTCTATGTATAGATGCTCTCCTACAGTTCACACCACTGAACCGATCATGATCAAACCTGGGATGATGATTGTCCCCCACTCATTTTCCAAGGTAAAGGTCAAAGGTAAAGGTCATAGATAAAGGTCATAGCCTATGTATATATATATATATATATATATATATATATATATATATACTCTCGTACATCCTATACCACTGGACCGATCATGATCAAATCTGAAATGATGATGGTTTCCTACCTAGGGATGGTGCACAAGGTTAAGGTCAAAATGTAAGGTCATATTTGGTGCAGCCTTTCATAAACTTCCTACCTAAGGATGGTGCACATTAAGCTGGGGCACCTTGCTATGTCTTTGATAAAAATGTGTTTGTTATTTTGTAATTGTTCCAATTTTTATGTGCAACAATATAACTGTCAACGTGAATAAAATCTATTTGCTTTAAAGTTCATGGTTAGATTTCAGTCACTTCAAGAGGTAGTTAAATGTTTAAAAAAAAATTTTTTTTTTATTACATTTTCACCCCAAACAAGGCACATTGTCATTTTGATGTAGGGGGCTACTATCAGGGACCTAAGTTACAGAGGTACTCACTATGTAGGGAGTTTAGGAGCAAGATGTCTGTTCACATGACACTTGAACTTCTGCATGTCAGTACAGTTGGGGAAGCAGGAAACCGGAAGAGAATTCCAAAGTCCTGCAGTTCTGGGGAAGAAGATATTAGAGTAAAAGGCTTTCTTACATCTAGGGATCTCAACTGTGTAGGGGTGGGACTTTGCTGCTTGTCGGGTTTGTCGGGGGTATTTTCGTCGAGGGGGTACAAGGGCTTGTAATTCGTCAGAGCATCCACCATTAAAATACTTGTAAAACAGGCAGAGGGATGCAACATTTCGTCGGTGGGACAGGGGCTGAAGGTTAGATGACAGTTCGGGACCTATTAGGTTGGCGACTCTCTTTTGGATCCTGTCCAGGAGTGAGAGACTAGTAGCAGATGCACCAGCCCAAATGTGACAGCAGTACTCCATACATGGGCGAATGGCCGCTTTGTAGAGGTAGAGGATACTTTCAGGAGTAAGTAACTTTCAAGCACGGTATAGAGAGCCCACCTTCTTTGCAGCAGCCTTGGCAATGATCTCAATGTATCTTGAACGAAGTGCTTTCAGGTAAAACACCTTAAGCAACAGTTGCTCTTATAACATTAACTTACTGCAAGGGTGGTCGAACCGCGGGTACCCGAGTGCACAGTGACGTCCCACGCGAAACGCGGTTATCTTTGCTAATAATATTAATATAATTATTACTGATAAACTATTATAACAATAATTTAATAATAGTGAAAAAGATGAAAACATTCTCTTCTACTTTTTTTTTTACTCATCATATTCGATGAGCAATTTTTCTGACAAAGGGGGAAATTGCTGTTTTCTCGATTGGCTGTTTGTATCTCAAGCGTTTTCTGACCTAAATAAGTGGTTACTCATCTGTAAAAAAAAAAAAAAAATTAAAAAAGATCTGCCTCATTTACAGTGCTCCTTTTCAGTGAGTTGAATATACTCCCTGTTAAACACTGACCTTGTGTCACACTTTGTGAGTAAATAATCCAAATTGACAATTCTCAGCATAAGGATTGCGAAGCAAAACTAAAAACGGGGACTCACAATGTTGACATTTCGGAGTTCAACGCTGATCCCTTGGGGAGGGCGAACGCAATTTGGGTTGTCTCGAACGTTTTGCCGGGGACCATCAATTTTCGACAATTTTGGGCCGCCAACAAGTTGAGACTTGACCACTCGCTGATAAGCACATATTTCCCCGATTTCACCAACGGTATAGATTCTTCCGACGTAACCACGTTGGGCGCGTCTTTCATCCGATTATAAATCGTTTGTTTCACCTGATTCGTTGACATCTAAAACAAAAGAAGATTTTTAAATAATAAAATTTGAATCATAAACAATAAAAAACAATAAAAAACAATAAATCTAAAGGTAGAATACAACAAATACACATCTTTTCACAAAGTGAATCAAAGATCAGTTTAACTTCATCATTTTAGATTTATTTTTTTTATCAAAGCTATAGTTAGTTTACAATTGATGCTGGGCTCGACAAACATGCTGTATACGTTCCTATGTTGGCGACTATGTGACCTGATGTATATATATATTTAAAGTAACGTTTATGAATGCCCCCCCCCCGTAAGAATTTTGCCGATTTTGTTTCTTCTCAACCACCTGGTGTCCTATTTCCCCTATTCTTTTCGCGTCAGCTCGTGCATACTTCCTAATTTGCATACGCGTTCAAACACTGCTCCTGCTGCTAATACAATCGCTTGCCATCCATCCTTCGCTGTTCGTGATTTTTTTCCTCGTAGTCATACGCGCTCCATCAGGTTTTGGTGTTATTATTTCGTTTTATAGTACATAACCAGTTTTCAGATAATTTCATGCCGAATGCATTAATTTTGAAAAAAAAAAAAAATATTTATTCATGATGTTATTTGACTTTCTATCATAAAACATATTTACACTGCCTCCCCACGGGACAGAGTTAGACACCAGGGTCGTTTTTTAACGCGGAGAAAAGGTACAAAAATAAAAATTGTCTCAGCCGTGAAGGATTTCTCCTCTACTGAAAGAGAACAAGAAATGGAAGTGCCGCATTTGAAGAACAGATACTACACTTTGAGGTATTTATTTGCTCCCCCACCGAGCAAATTAGGCACAAGGCCGATTTTTAAAGTGAGGAGTGAAGGGGAAATGGGGACCAACTCCCCGGGGAGTAGGGGAGCTGGATAGTGACAATTGGTATGAAGGGTTGCCCCTACATTGACCAAGGTCTTATATGTGGGATTGCCCCAACATATGGTCTTTGCTTGCAGTATCTGCCGGAACAGGTACTACACTTTGAGGTATTTATTTGCTCCCCCACCGAGCAAATTAGACACAAGGCCGATTTTTAAAGTGAGGAGTGAAGGGGAAATGGGGACCAACTCCCCGGGGAGTAGGGGAGCTGGATAGTGACAATTGGTATGAAGGGTTGCCCCTACATTGACCAAGGTCTGATATGTGGGATTGCTCCCACGTATGGTCTTTGCTTGCAGTATCTGCCGGAACAGATGGTATTTATTTGCTCCCCCACCGAGCAAATTAGGCACAAGGCCGATTTTTAAAGTGAGGAGTGAAGGAGAAATGGGGACCAACTCCCCGGGGAGTAGGGGAGCTGGATAGTGACAATTGGTATGAAGGGTTGCCCCTACATTGACCAAGGTCTTATATGTGGGGTTGCCCCATATATGGTCTTTGCTTGTATTATCTGCCGGAACAGGTACTACACTTTGAAGTATTTATTTGCTCCCCCACCGAGCAAATTAGGCACAAGGCCGATTTTTAAAGTGAGGAGTGAAGGGGAAACGGGGACCAACTTCCCGGGGAGTAGGGGAGCTGGATAGTGACAATTGGTATGAAGGGTTGCCCCTACATTGACCAAGGTCTTAAATGTGGGATTGCCCCAACATATGGTCTTTGCTTGCAGTATCTGCCGGAACAGATACTACACTTTGATCTCGGCCCGAAGGCCAAAGTAACACATCATTTTGGTAAATATTTTATGTACTAATTTTTTTCTATCTTCAAACATTTATTCAAAGTGTTTGGTTTGGTTGTTTTGTTTTACAGCATATCAACCCTTTTCAGGTTAATTAATGCTGGATTCAGTTATTTTGGAAAGTTTTTATGTTTCAACTTCTTTTTATCTTCAAGTATTTATTTGTAGAGTTTGGTTTGGTTGTTTTGTTTTATGGCAGGTTAATGCCAAATCTTCTTTAACAGAGCGTATATGAGCGCGTATGAAAATATCAGCGGCAGCCGAAGGATGGATGGCGGCAGCAGGAGCAGTGTTTTAACACATATGCAAATTAGTAAGTGTGCCCGGGCTTGCGTCTGAAGAAAAAGAAAAAAAAGGACACCACGTGGTCGAGGAAAAACAAAGTCGGCGCCGAAGGAGATGGACGTGTAAAATGAAGAGGGAAGAAAGAGTTTGCCTGAAAAAAATGGACATATAACGGCGTGTAGTGGAGCAAAATCGAGAGACTTTTAAGCTGGTGTCAGGACGGGAGGGTAACAGTAATAAACGACTTATGTAAATAAAAGAAAGAAAAACTGCGGACCTGGATTTTTCTTTCTTTCTGTCATTTGTTCCAAACTGCCACGTTATATAAAGAAGTTTCAAGTTCATTTCATCCTCAAATATTTACTCATGGTTTTTCGTTTCGCTGTCTTCTTTTATGGCATTAGTCTCACACTATCAATATCTGCAATAGAGAGATGAAACTTTCAGGTCATGAATGCATAAGTTCTATTATCATAACAATGCAATTTGAAATCCCCTCTGATCCCCTCAGGTATAATATATATATATATATATATATATATATATATATATATATATATCGTGGTGCAGGGTTCGAATCGTTCGGCTGGTGTTAATCGTGACACCCTGCACTGAAGAATCCTGAAAGGATGAAACACTAGTGTCTGTAGGTATTTAATTATTATAGCAAAAAAATAATTATGACAGCCCCTTTAAGAAATTCATTTCTTATCGTTGAGCACTTTCAGTTGAATTAAAGTTGGTCAATTTAGCTCTTATGCATAGATCATCGTTTAACGATTAGATCACTTTCTGACTGACGTAAATGAACATTTACAATTAAAATATTTAAATTCGACGTTATTTCACGCGGTTAATGGTGACCGAATGGATTAGGTTTTCGCTAAATCGAGCCAGAGGTGTCTCGTGGTGCGGGGTTCAAAACTGCACTGAAGATTCCCGAAAGGATGAAACACTAGTGCCTGTAGGTATTTAATTATTATAGCAAAAATGAGTGCAAAGTTGTATATTGATATTCACTTTTTTGGTTAGATGTGGGTGCACACGGGCGCGCCGGCATACTCCTCCGCATACAAATATAACCCACAGATGCACGCTCCCACATGCATGCATGTACACGGATAAGCATGCATACGCACATACACATACGCACGCACATATGCTCTCGTTATATACACCTGCAAAGATACGCACCCACACTCCCTCCTATATATACGAACGCCCCTCGAAAATGAGTGCAAAGTTGTATATTTACATTTGCTTGTATGCAGCACATAGTTTGCATCGAGAATCACCAGGTTAGGTTTCATTCTAGATTTTAAAGAGTGCTCAATGCAAAAGGACAGAGCTCGTATATAGTTTGTTTATTCTACAAACGTTATTGGTTACATATGTGCAGACATGTTTCAGTGGAATGCCAATTCAAGGATAACATTTCATCAGACCAAAATAAAGTATCGATTCTTTTTTGTTGATATCTTCAAATATTTATTCATGGGGTTTGGTTTGGTTTGAATATTTCTTTTGATGGCATATCAACCCTTTTCAGGTTATGCATTGCCGAATCCAGTAATCTTAGAAAAAAGTGTTCATGTTTAAAATTTTTATTCAAATATTTATTCATGGTGTTTGCTTCGGTTTGATTATTTCTTTTGATGGCATATCAACCCTTTTCAGGTTTCATTCTCGATTTTAAAGAGTGCTCAATGCAAAAGGATTGGTTTGGTTTGGTTGTTTTGTTTTATAACCGTTTCTACATTGGGGGCATCTTTTATCTGTTTATAAATCGTTTGTTTGACGGGATTATTTGACATCTAAAACAATTTAAAAAAAAAATTAAATTTGAATTATCTGTATAATTATAAAACTCAAATTAGCTTGCTTGTTTGTGTGTTTAAACTGTCCATCTGGTTTGTGACTTCCGATTTAAAAAAAAATGCATTTGTTTACCTATTTCATGACTGCTCTGTTTTAAGTCCGATATTAAAACCCACTGCTGCTATTCAAAGCATACACAAGGTCTACAGTATATTTTTGTTTTAACCTTTTTCAACGTGTTTTCCTTACAAATAAATATAATTTAACCTCGTTGATTAAAACAAAAAAATGATTTAAATATAAATATACAATATATAAATATAATCTTATTTATAACCATATTTATTGCTTTTAGTAGCGCTCCTGTGTCCTGACGATTTATTTGTTTCACTTAAAAAATATTTCCATTTCAAAGAGGAGGGAGGTAGAAACTTGGTTTTAGTAGTACTTTTAATAGGGCCTGTTTGAATTAGTAGAGGCTTCCTGAGTTTTATTTTTTTTCACTCATCAAGTAAAAATTGTTTTCTCAAGACAATAAAAGACACTAAAATCTGAAAATCACTTTTGGACACCTTTCATCCTACCCTTTAAGGGCAAACGAGTAAACTAGTAAAAAGTAAAACAATAAAAATGGCCACCGACCAGCAAAAAGTGAAACACAACAAAGACACATCTTGTATCGATATTTAGTATTGATCATGTTGGACTTTTTATTGAAACACTCGTCAATTTACAGGGGATTCTATGCTCGTTAGTCATGCAATGTACGTTCCTATTATATAGAACATTGTCACGTTGACACACTGGTTCTCACCAGATCACCACAATTAAGCAACCTTGAGCCTGACTAGTACCTGATGGGTGACCATTTGGGAATTCTATGCACTGTATGTCTCCGCTTATCTTGTCTCGGCATTGTTTCCATTCATCCTGAGGGGTGTAGCCGGGGATTGCGCAACACTTGCTGCATAAATTTCGAGCGCAGGTACTCTTACAGTGAGTATTCATAGTCTGTCAATCTAAGATTGGTTGTTTTTTTTTTACGATACATCAACACTTTTCATATTATTTCATGTCGGATCTGGTTATTGATAATAGTTTTGGCTAGACGAGTGTTTTTCGTGGAATTTTGGTGAGGGGATCATAGATTGGAGCTCGGACGAGCACTTGCCATGAAAATAACGATAAAGCAGAGACAGACTCATAGCGTCTCTCCTTTGGGAAAGAGGTTGCAGGGAAGAGAAAAGGGCATCCCCCCACTAAGCTACAAAGTCTATTTTGAACTCTGTCAAGGCAGGATAAGCTGCTTCTAGCAGCCCCTGCCCAGATGTGGCAACAGTACTCCATCATTGGCCGAACCTGACTTTTATATCAGATCAGGATTAAAGATCAAGCCCAGAAGCTTGTAAAAACATGGAGCCTGCCTAAGACAAGAGCCATTCATTTTAATGTTAAAATATTCGTATTATTTTTTAGTATTTATTAAGGTTTCGATTTATATTCTCTTTTGATAAACGGTCGCAATTCGATCACATCTCCCGGCCGTTTCTTATATAATCGCATTGAAAAGCTACAGTGGAGCAATTCGTTTCTATCTTCCATGGCAAGTATAAATGGTCAATTGTCACTAGAATATAACGTAACGTTCTTTTTATGCTACGTTCCAAATTTTCTGGGAAACTACTGGGCCAATCTGGCTGAAAATTTGTATGAGCCTTTGTTATGATAAGGTGTAACAAACTAGGTATTATGGTATCCATTAGGTGCACAGTTATGGATCAGTATGCATTAATACGATTAATAGCGATTATTCAACACTATACCATATTCTTGGAAACTACAGGACCGATCTTGTTGAAATTTTGAATGGACCTTTACTGTGGTAAGGTGCAGCGAACAAAATCTTATGGTAAGTGTTCGATGCACAGTATATAATGAAAAGGGATTAATATTTAATGCAAAAATTGGCACAAGTTTCACCGTATTCTACCGTAAATTTAGCATGAAGCATGCATTCTAATTCAACAGGTGACAACTTTTGCTCGTTTGTCAAAAGTCTACTTTGCTAATATCATTGTGGTTTCATTTAATTCAAGAAACAGCCTTTCTTAGAACCGCTGGCGGTTGAGTTTCGATATCGGGTTGAGGCTGTTGTTTGCATGACTGTACAAAAGAGCTGTGATACAGCAAAAAAGTCTGCCTGTAAAAGCTGATACGATAGAAAAAATATTTCAAGTTCATTATCTTTGCCTTAGTCGTGTATGTCTCCAGTTCATTATCTTTGCCTTAGTCGTGTATGTCTCCAGTTCATTATCTTTGCCTTAGACGTGTATGTCTCCAGTTCATTATCTTTGCCTTAGTCGTGTATATCTCCAGTTCATTATCTTTGCCTTAGACGTGTATGTTTCAAGCTCATTAGCCTTGACTGAGACGTGTATGTCTCAAGTTTATTATCTTTGGCTTTGACGTGTATGTTTCACCTTCATTATCTTTGCCTTAGTCGTGTATGTCTCCAGTTCAGTATCTTTGCCTTAGTCGTGTATGTCTCCAGTTCATTATCTTTGCCTTAGTCGTGTATGTCTCCAGTTCATTATCTTTGCCTTAGACGTGTATGTTTCAAGCTCATTAGCCTTGACTGAGACGTGTATATTTCAAGTTCATTATCCTTGCCTTAGTCGTGTATGTCTCCAGTTCATTATCTTTGCCTTAGACGTGTATGTTTCAAGCTCATTAGCCTTGACTGAGACGTGTATGTCTCAAGTTTATTATCTTTGGCTTTGACGTGCATGTTTCACCTTCATTATCGTTGCCTTAGATATGTACAAAACTAACTTTCGTAATCTCGTAGGGTATAATCTTTTCTTACTGTCGGTTTAACAGAAGATGCTTTACTTGGCTCCAATTTTTCTTTAACCTGGTAAGACATTAACAGTGGAGCAATCGTCTGCCTATTATAACGATAAAAACCCTTTCTTTTCCATGCGTGACACGAGTGATATTCATGCACCAAAGTTTTACCCAAGTCTGTCGGTCGGTTCAAACACAATACCTACTTACTACTGTATAGTTGTCTTCAAATACATTTTAAACAAATATTTGTCATAAAACAGCGTTACAAGTTATAACATTGTGCTTATTTCATTCATCGTTTGAGTTTTTCCCATATAATTCTCCAACATCTATTTTAACAATTAACCTGATTATTGTAGTTTCTCTCCCACCTTCTCTCTCTCTTTCTCTCATTCTGTATATATATATATATATATATACACTTGTGCCCGATATTATTCATACCCCTCGGATCTTTGAGATTTCTATAAGAATATTGCTCAAACCAGAAGGTAGACAATATTAAAGGGATTTCAAACAATAAATCAAGCATAAGCATTTAATTTAAACTCAACAAATTAATAAATTATGCAAGTTTGAAACATTATACAAAGAAAAACAATAATGGCACTAGTTCAAAATTATTCATACCTCTCTTACTAATAGTCAATAGCATGCCCTTTATTCTTAATAACTGCCTGTAACCGTTTGGGATATTTATCAACAAGGTTTTTACAAGCATCAACACTGATTTTTGACCATTCTTCAATGCAGTAGTTCTCCAAATCCCTCAAATTTCTAGGTTTCCGCTTTTTAACCTCAGTTTTCAATATGTGCCAGAGGTTTTCGATAGGGTTCAGGTCGGGACTCTGGCTAGGCCATTCCAAAACATTAATTTGATTATCCTCAAACCATTTCTTGACTATTTTGGCAGTATGTTTTGGATCATTATCCTGTTGAAGGACCCAGTTTGGTCCTAAATGGAGCTTCTCCGCATCCTGTCTAATTTTTTTCTGGAGTATCTCCAAATATTGCTCCTTCTTCATGGTTCCATCTATCTTGACCAAACTACCTGGACCACTAGCCGAAAAGGAGCCCCAAAACATTAGGCTACCACCACCATGTTTCACCGTGGGTATGGTGTTCTTTGGGTTGTAAGCTTCTCCTTTCTTCCTTCAAACGTAAGAAGCATCCATATGGCCAAACAATTCAATTTTTGTTTCGTCAGTCCACAAAATACTTGAGAAAACGGACTCTGGAGAATTCACATGGGTCCTAGCAAACTTTAGACGTGCTGCAAGGTGTTTTCCGGTGTGCAATGGAGTCCTTCTTGGTCTTCTTCCTTTCAGACCATTTTCATGCAGAGTCCTTTGCAATGTTTGCCTTGATATTTTTATGCCAGAAAACTCCAGATTTTCTAAAATGTCCTTAGTAGTGGTGGTTGGATTTGCATTAACACTTCTTACAATATTCCTGGTGGCTCTAGCAGACAGTTTCCTTTTCCTTCCTCTACCAATCAAGTTGTTTGTTGTGTGGTGGCTCTGGAATTTTTTGATGATGCTCTGTACTGTTGCTGTAGGGACCTCAAATTTCTTGGAAATTGACTTGTAACCTAAACCATCCTTATGTGAATTCACAATTTTAGTCCTAAGATCATTACTAAGCTCTTTTTTCTTCCCCATTCTAATAATTTTTATTCTTTTATTGGTTTTCAGTTGATATCATTTTAATTTCTGAAAAATGCAAAAAACGAAATGAAATTAATCAAAGGTTGTATAAAAGCATTCAAAATAAGAATCAAACAGAAAACAAACAGTCAGAAACTCGATTAATACTGAAAAAATAAGGGGGTATGATTATTTTTGAACATTGCAGATTTTATAAATAGCTGTATATTTCTTTTATTACAAGTATCCCGAGATTTTAAAATGACGAAAATGATCAGAAGAGGTTTATTAAGAATATGTATCAATATGGACGTAAACAATAAATTCTTACAAAAGTTACACCTAATAAACTCAATTTTCAAGGGGGGTATGAATAATATCGGGCACAAGTGTATATAGTAATTTATAAAATATACATGGCGATTAAGTTACACTAAATATTCGGCGTTCCATCCACTCTATGATTCCTCAGGCTTATGCGCGAATTCTGTGGTTGTTTATCGTTTTTATATGATCCTCTTCTATTGATTTAAAGAACCCCCAACATCTATTCAACTGTAGAAGAGAAATAGCAAATAACTGTGTTCACAAAATAAAATTTACTCTAGGATAGCGATACAAAATAGTAATCCAAGTAATCTCAGGGTGTATTCAATTGAAAATTTCTAAGTCCAAACAAGAGGGGACGTAGGTATAGGTAGATGAGAATCCTATAGACCAAGTCATCTCAGCGTGTATTCAATTGAAAATTTCTAAGTCCAAACAAGAGGGGACGTAGGTATAGGTAGATGAGAATCTTATAGACCAAGTCATCTCAACGTGTATTCAATTGAAAATGTCTAAGTCCAAACAAGAGGGGACGTAGGTATAGGTATATGAGAATCCTATAGACCAAGTCATCTCAGCGTGTATTCAATTGAAAATTTCAAAGTCCAAACAAGAGGGGAAGTAGGTATAGGTAGATGAGAATCCTATAGACCAAGTCATCTCAGCGTGTATTCAATTGAAAATTTCTAAGTCCAAACAAGAGGGGACGTAGGTATATGTAGATGAGAATCCTATAGACCAAGTCATCTCAGCGTGTATTCAATTGAACATTTCCAAGTCCAAACAAGAGGGGATGTAGGTATAGGGAGATGACAATCCTATACACCAAGTCATCTCAACGTGTATTCAATTGAACATTTCCAAGTCCAAACAAGAGGGGACGTAGGTATAGGTAGATGAGAATCCTATAGACCAAGTCATCTCAGCGTGTATTCAATTGAAAATTTCCAAGTCCAAACAAGAGGGGACGTAGGTATAGGTAGATGAGAATCCTATAGACCAAGTCATCTCAGCGTGTATTCAATTGAAAATTTCCAAGTCCAAACAAGAGGGGACGTAGGTATAGGGAGATGACAATCCTATAGACCAGGTCATCTCAACGTGTATTCAATTGAAAATTTCCAAGTCAAAACAAGAGGGGACGTAGGTATAGGGAGATGACAATCCTATAGATCAAGTCATCTCAGCGTGTATTCAATTGAAAATTTCCAAGTCCAAACAAGAGGGGACGTAGGTATAGGTAGATGAGAATCCTATAGACCAAATCATCTTAGCGTGTATTCAATTGAAAATTTCTAAGTCCAAACAAGAGGGGACGTAGGTATAGGTAGATGAGAATCCTATAGACCAAGTCATCTCAGCGTGTATTCAATTGAAAATTTCCAAGTCCAAACAAGAGGGGACGTAGGTATAGGGAGATGAGAATCCTATAGACCAAGTCATCTCAACGTATATTCAATTGAAAATTTCCAAGTCCAAACAAGAGGGGCCGTAGGTATAGGGAGATGACAATCCTATAGACCAAGTCATCTCAACGTGTATTCAATTGAAAATTTCTAAGTCCAAACAAGAGAGGACGTAGGTATCGGTAGATGACAATCCTATAGACCAAGTCATCTCAACATGTATTCAATTGAAAATTTCTAAGTCCAAACAAGAGGGGACGTAGGTATAGGTATATGAGAATCTTATAGACCAAGTCATCTCAGCGTGTATTCAATTGAAAATTTCCAAGTCCAAACAAGAGGGGACATAGGTATAGGTAGATTACAATCCTATAAACCAAGTCATCTCAGCGTGTATTCAATTGAAAATTTCCAAGTCCAAACAAGAGGGGATGTAGGTATAGGGAGATGAGAATCCTATAGATCAAGTCATCTCAGCGGCAGCGTGTATTCAATTGAAAATTTCCAAGTCCAAACAAGAGGGGATGTAGGTATAGGGAGATGCCAATCCTATACACCAAGTCATCTCAACGTGTATTCAATTGAAAATTTCCAAGTCCAAACAAGAGGGGACGTAGGTATAGGTAGATGAGAATCCTATAGACCAAGTCATCTTAGCGTGTATTCAATTGAAAATTTCTAAGTCCAAACAAGAGGGGACGTAGGTATAGGTAGATGAGAATCCTATAGACCAAGTCATCTTAGCGTGTATTCAATTGAAAATTTCTAAGTCCAAACAAGAGGGGATGTAGGTATAGGTAGATGAGAATCCTATAGACCAAGTCATCTCAGCGTGTATTCAATTGAAAATTTCCAAGTCCAAACAAGAGGGGACGTAGGTATAGGTAGATGAGAATCCTATAGACCAAGTCATCTCAGCGTGTATTCAATTGAAAATTACCAAGTCCAAACAAGAGGGGACGTAGGTATAGGGAGATGACAATCCTATAGACCAGGTCATCTCAACGTGTATTCAATTGAAAATTTCTAAGTCCAAACAAGAGGGGACGTAGGTATAGGTAGATGAGAATCCTATAGACCAAGTCATCTCAACGTGTATTCAATTGAAAATTTCCAAGTCAAAACAAGAGGGGACGTAGGTATAGGGAGATGACAATCCTATAGATCAAGTCATCTCAGCGTGTATTCAATTGAAAATTTCTAAGTCCAAACAAGAGGGGACGTAGGTATAGGTAGATGAGAATCATATAGACCAAGTCATCTTAGCGTGTATTCAATTGAAAATTTCTAAGTCCATACAAGAGGGGACGTAGGTATAGGTAGATGAGAATCCTATAGACCAAGTCATCTCAGCGTGTATTCAATTGAAAATTTCCAAGTCCAGACAAGAGGGGACGTAGGTATAGGGAGATGAGAATCCTATAGACCAAGTCATCTCAACGTATATTCAATTGAAAATTTCCAAGTCCAAACAAGAGGGGCCGTAGGTATCGGTAGATGACAATCCTATAGACCAAGTCATCTCAACATGTATTCAATTGAAAATTTCCAAGTCCAAACAAGAGGGGATGTAGGTATAGGGAGATGACAATCCTATACACCAAGTCATCTCAACGTGTATTCAATTGAAAATTTCTAAGTCCAAACAAGAGGGGACGTAGGTATAGGTAGACGAGAATCCTATAGACCAAGTCATCTCAGCGTGTATTCAATTGAAAATTTCTAAGTCCAAACAAGAGGGGACGTAGGTGTAGGGAGATGACAATCCTATAGACCAAGTCATCTCAACGTGTATTCAATTGAAAATGTCTTAGTCCAAACAAGAGGGTACGTAGGTATAGGTAGATGAGAATCCTATAGACCAAGTCATCTCAACGTGTATTCAATTGAAAATTTCTAAGTCCAAACAAGAGGGTATGTAGGTATATGTAGATGACAATCCTATAGACCAAGTCATCTTAGCGTGTATTCAATTGAAAATTTCCAAGTCTAAACAAGAGGGGACGTAGGTATAGGTAGATGAGAATCCTATAGACCAAGTCATCTCAACGTGTATTCAATTGAAAATTTCTAAGTCCAAACAAGAGGGTATGTAGGTATATGTAGATGACAATCCTATAGACCAAGTCATCTTAGCGTGTATTCAATTGAAAATTTCCAAGTACAAACAAGAGGGGACGTAGGTATAGGTAGATGAGAATCCTATAGACCAAGTCATCTCAACGTGTATTCAATTGAAAATTTCTAAGTCCAAACAAAAGTCATCTCGGTGGGGGGGGCGTAGGTATAGGTAGATGAGAATCCTATAGACGAACACATGTCAACGTGTATTCAATTGAAAATTCCGATGTTCAAAACAGTGTAAGTAAGTGTCTGGAAGTGCCTGATCGACGCCTACTGCCATATTGGGTGCATGTAAGCGTCGCAAAATGCCTTCTAATCTGCTAGGCACATCGGGACTTAGTTTTTTTTCTGTTCTTTATCTGCACCGTGTAGGTTGGCGTTTGGATGTGCCCGATCGATGCCTGCTGTTACCTTGACATATCAACGTGTATTCAAGTTAAAACTTCTAACTTCAAAACGGGAGTTAGGTACCGGTAAATGAGAAGCTTATCAATCTAGACATGTTGAAATTTATAAGTTCGCACACAGGGGATGACAAGACGGGGAATAGGGATAAAGAATAAGAAAAGAGAGATAGACAGATCTAGATAAATACAGAGGTATAAAGAGAGACAGGCAAGGGAGATAAATTTCATGATTCAACTTATATGCTAATAAGGAATAGTTGGTGTATCAGGAACACAAGCATTGTTTTTACTGGTTAATTTTACATCAGAATACACTTTTAGATTTTATGTAGATTTTTTTCTATAGGGAACATGCAAATCGCACACATAACATCTAGACATATAAATATATACATAAAACAATTATAGTTATGAGATATATCTGAACTAATCCAAAAAGACAATAATGATGAATATCATCACTTACCTTTGAAAATACATCCAGGCTGTATGCCTACTCACATTCCATCAAACACCAGAAAATCATGATCCATTGCTTGGTTGATTTTTTTTATTTTGAATTTTTTCATACACATTTGTAATTGTGTCTTGCTTTATCAAGTATTTTTGTAGTTAATCTGTGGTGTTGGGAGAGGTGTTAACATGAATCAATTTTGCTTAACAATTTTTTTTATACATATTTTTTCAGTTTACAGAGTCATTGCAATACCAAGTCTGACACGGTAATTGCTTGAAAAGTATTGCATTAGGAAGGTTTCTTTTTTTTTTTGAGGTGTGCGGGAATTACAGATTCCAAGACAGCAAAGTTGTATTTTATTGTTTGTGCATTCTTTTATCAAGTTCTTACAGATGGTTTTGTGTTATGAAAGTGATATGTTATGAAAGTGAATGACTTGCAAAGACAATTACATTTTTGCATTCTTTTTTTTTTTTTTTTAATTCTTCACCGTTTTTGTTTTAATGTCCCAAGAGTGAACCAAGACAGATGAGTCTTATTCAGCAGAGTGGAAAAAATAGGGTACCTTTGGTTGTCCTCAATGGATTTGTCCAGAGTATAATGTGTCCAAGTTGTTGGCCTAATAAAGTGAGAACCATACCCCCAAAACTAATGCAGAACTCTACTTATGTATTGCACAGCTACAAGAGTTAACTTGTCTAGGATAAGTGCCATATAAATTTGCAAAACTCACTATATAGCTTTATTTATTAACTGATATGAACTTAAATTGCTGAACATGTCTCAAAAATTTTCTACAGAGCTCTACTTAGAAATGAGCACTCTCAAAGACAATTTGTCTAATATAATTTTGAAATATGTTTTTTAAAGTTACCATAGAGCTCTCAAATATATTAGGCACTCAAATAGGAAACTTGTTTCAAATACTTGTCATATATATATATATATATATATATATATATATATATATATATATATATATATATTTTAAACACTTACAGTATATCTATACCTTTAGGTTTTCAAAGCATACTGCAGAGCTCTTCATGTTTTCTGAATTTTATGCTTTCGTCTACTAATGTATTGAGCACTCTCAAAGTATATTCGTGTAGCTGAATTGCCATACATGTTTTTTGAAAGTCTATATTTAGCTCTACTAATGTATTGAACTCTGTCAAAATAAATTTATGCAGTTGAAATGCCATATCTGTTTCTCAAATGTTTTATTTAGCTCTACTAATATATTGAGCACTCTGGGAGTAGATTTGTCTTAAATAATTGCCAAAATTTTCCAAATCTTACTACAAAGCTCTATAAATGCATTGAACACTCTTAAAGTAAAATCGTCTTGTATAATGAAACAAAGCAATTTTTAAATTTACTACACAGCTATATTAAACTATGGAGCACATGCAAGCATCATTGGCATATATATATTGTTTAAACGTACGAAAGAGCTTTACTCGAAGTAAATTTGTCTAGCATAAATGAGAAAAATTCTTTCAAATCTTTCCACAGAACTCTACCACGAAGCACTGTGGTAATTACTTTTCCAGCATACTCGCAATACACAATTTTAAAACTCACTACAGAGCTGTACTTATCTATTTTGCGGTCTCAAAGAAAATTTTGGATCGCATAACAGAAATTTATAGTTTTCAAATAACTCCAAAGATGAACTCATACATTGAACACTCTTAAAGGAAATTTCTCTGCTATAAATGACAAATGTTTTCAAAACTAAATGCAAAGCTTCGAAAAAAGAGCTGATAATATTAATTTTATTCAAATATCTATAAACGAGCGTTATATAAGAGATTTTTACTTAATAATTACATTTTGAATGAGTGCTCAACGTTAGACAGAGCTGATATTATAAAACGTCTATTTTATTA
Organism: Euprymna scolopes; assembly: GCF_053919585.1. Lineage (NCBI taxonomy): Eukaryota > Metazoa > Mollusca > Cephalopoda > Sepiida > Sepiolidae > Euprymna > Euprymna scolopes. The sequence continues at coordinate 101,694,649 of NC_136503.1, forward strand.
CAGGATAAATAAACATTAAGATTTAACCAGAGTTATATAAGAGTGCTCAATGAGACAGAGCAATAAAGACATTTTATTTAGATTTTTACTTAGTAATTACATTTTAAATAGTGCTCAAAACTAGACAGAGCTGATATTATAAAACGTTTATTTTATTAAAGGATAAATGAACATTAAGATGGAACGAGAGTTATATAAGAGTGCTCAATAAGACATAGAGCAATAAAGACATTTTATTTAGATTTTTACTTAATAAATACACTTTAAATAGTGCTCAAACTAGACAGAGCTGATATTATCAAACGTTTATTTCATTACAGGATAAATAAACATTAAGATTGAACCAGAGTTATATAAGAGTGCTCAATGAGACATAGAGCAATAATGACATTTTATTTAGATTTTTACTTAATAATTACACTTTAAATAAGTGCTCAACACATGACAGAGCTGATATTATAAAACGTTTATTTTATTACAAGAGATATAAATATTAAGATTTAACTAGAGTTATATGAGTGTGCTCAATAAAACAGAGCAATAAACACATCTTATTTAGATTTTTACTTAATAATTACACTTTAAATAGTGCTCATCACTAGAAAGAGCTGATATTATCAAACGTTTATATTAATGAAAGAAAATTATATGCCAATGCTTTATCATACATAGAGCAATATTGACATTTTAGATTTTTCATTGAGAATCCATAACATTTTGAATAAAATTATTAAAATTTATATTACATTATGTCATATTCACACAAGAATACCAAAAACAGTGTGGTTATCTAAATTGACATATGCATTTTTTAAACTTATTACCTTGTTCTACTGATGTATTGAGCAATCTACATATAAGTCCTGTCATTTGAATTTCTCTCTATATATTTTAAGTCTAAACAGTAACCTTTACTAATGCATTGAGCACTATAGCAGTAAGTCTTGCCATCTAAATTGCCATACATATCCCCCAAAATTTGACAACTATCTCCACTAATTCATTAATAATTGAATATAGTTATCTTTCTGTCTCTCATTATATATCTATCTATCTATCTATCTATCTATAAAAGTGAAAATGTCTGTCTGTGTGTGTGTACATTTCCCTAGGCAATAACTCTGTCAATTTTAGTCTACAGACTCAAAATTTGATATACAGGGTACTGAGATTTTGGAAAATCTATGCGATTGGTATTTGGACAGAAATTTGGCGATTAAGGTGTCAAAGTTCAACGATTTGACCTTTGAAAACTCTACAAAACTCCTCCGACAATTATCTGTCTAAACACTTGAAATTTTAGATATAGTTTTCTTGGACATGGATCTAACTTAATTATCTTGATTTGAGCCCAAAACAAAGAATTTTAAGGGTTCATAATAGGGGGCAAATTTAAAAAAATTAACCGTTTTTTTGCTTTTTTTTTTGGTGGTGGTGGGGGGGGGTCAGCATACACCACCAAACACCGGGGCTACGCCAGGAACACATACTAGTATATATTCAAGGTATACAATTATATATATATATATATATATATATATATATTCAAGGGAGACAATATATAAATTGTCTCCCTTGAATATATATATGTATACATTTATATATATATATATATATATATATATATATTCAAGGGAGACAATTTATATATAGATCACATAATTATTAGAAGTTATTTTTTTAATGCTTAATTGAACTTTAATGCTTAGTTTTTCCATCAATTTTTTGACTTGGGTTATTTCTTTTTTAATTGATACATAAAAAAATCTTTGTGCTATTCGAGACAAGAAATAAAAGAAAATTCTTACCTGTTACTTCCCAGGTGTTATCTCCACTTTTTCTCTTTTCTGCTTCTTGCTTAAACTCATGGCAATTTCATGTTTGTTTGTGTTCTTTGTTACATATATATAATTTTTACTGTGATGATTTTTTTTCTTTTAATTAATTAAAATTTTTTTTTGATTTATATAATAAAGAGAGACAACATAACTAATGGATATTTTTAAAATGATATATTTAACTTTCTGGCTATGATCAAACACACATGTACTAGTATTTTTTTTGTAGTTGCATAAGTTAGCTGATGAGAAGAAATGCAAGCAGAACTGCATTCATTTAAATAAAGCTAATGGTTTAGAATTTGATTGTACCCAGATGTGCATGTACACAAAGAAAGAAACACTTACTTGAGGACTTCTGTAACTACAGGAAACATGTGGCAGCTAGAATAGCTGATGCTGCTGGATTCAGTTGTTTTTTCCAATCCACATAATTCTCACAATAGCTGATAGTAGAATTCCATCATGATCAAGAGGAGTACCTGAAATTACAAAAATATACACACAGAAGGAAAGAAAAAGAATACTTACTCTACTTCTATGACAATGATTGCTGCCAAGACTTCGAGATACTAATGTTGGAAGAAACAGATAGACATATATCATACACAGTTTGATTGTATCCAGATGTGCTTGGACACAAAGAAAGAAATACATGATTCAAACTGCACAAGACATGTGGCAGACAGGAACGGTGATGCTGCTAGGTTTCGTTGCTTGTTCCAATCTATAAAAAAGAGATGATATTTATAGTGTTGATAATCTACTGCTGTGTGAAAGCTGGAACAATGGAAACAGTTAAATTAAATTATCAAATCACAAAGACTGAAATCGAAATAAAAAGAAGAAAGGCTGATACTATACTCATCTTCCTGTCGGTGCAGACCACTTGCTGATGACTGTTCGTTCGCCATTAAACTGGAAAGTAAAATAAAAAAAGAAAAAAAAAGAGGTTCCACCGGAGAAAGCTCTCGTCTGGGCAGCGAGGTGATGAACTCCCGAAAGGAGGGGCACTATATAAAAACAAGCTTTGCTGTGAACATCTCCTAAAAAGCGGTTTCTACTCAGAATAACAGGCGGAGCAGAAAACAGAGGTGTTCTCTCTACCCAACAGGATTCGTAAAGATACCACTAGTTTGTGTTCATAAGACGGCGATGATCGCTCACAAAACTGGCATTCCTACTATCATATCGGAGGACCGTCATATATAATTGCACTACCATTTCGTATCGGAGGACGGTCATATATAATTGCACTACCATACCGTTTCGGAGTTCGTAGATAGTAGGAACAATAAAAGCGGCCTTAAAGTGGCTTGTGAGCACACAATCTAGTCGAACTCTAGTCGTCCTTAGTCGAGTCGAGGCAAGCATGCATTACATAGTAACACGAGCACGTGTCGCCTGCTTAGAGGGTAGCCCCCTTCGGGAGATTCGAAAGCGCACCTCACAGCGGAAGAGCTTCGGAACCAATCGGACCGTACCCAGACTTGCAGCTATTTGTTAACTTGGAAGTGGAGTCAACACCCCGACACTGAGAAAAGAGCTTTCCAAAAGCTCAAAACCAGTTGCATGCAAAGTCGGGGAAACTGGGAGCAGGCTGGGGAGAACACGGGGCCTTGCAGGAGGCCCATTTTTCTCTTTCGTTCGGTTTACATCTTTCGGGTATTGTTCTCCTTTCAACCTGCTCCCTTCACGCCTTTTTGCTCGCCACATGCAAGCGTATAAAAAGACGACCAAATGACGGACGCAACAAACTCATGTCGACATTTTCTGGATTTTTTTTTTTTTGCCAGAGCCCATTTAGCCGTGTAGCTGTTAAACTACAACGTTACACCCCCCTACCACGGTGAGGAGAGGGTTGGACTTTAGGGGGGAAAATACACATCCAGAATTTTATCCAATAAAAGGACGGTCTATAAACTGCACAATTGTCACGGTAATTCTACAGTTTATTGACCGCCCTTAAATAATATTATATGCATGCTTTCATCTAACAAATGAAATAAAAAGACGTTAATTTAGATTTAAATTAAAAATATTTTATCCAAGAACAGCACGGTATATAAACTGCACAATTGTCACGGTAATTCTACAGTTTATGGACCGCCTTAAATAATATTATATGTATGCTTTCGTCTAACAAATGAAATAAAAAAAAACGTTAATTTAGATTTAAATTAATAATATTTTATCCAAGAACAGCACGGTTTATAAACTGCACAATTGTCACGGTAATTCTACAGTTTATGGACCGCCCTAAAATAATATTATATGTATGCTTTCATCTAACAAATGAAATAAAAAACGTTAATTTAGATTTAAATTAAAAATATTTTATCCAAGAACAGCACGGTTTATAAACTGCACAATTGTCACGGTAATTCTACAGTTAATTCACCGCCCTTAAATAATATTATATGTATGCTTTCATCTAACAAATGAAATAAAAAAGACGTTAATTTAGATTTGAATTAAAAATATCTTATCCAAGAACAGCACGGTATATAAACTGCACAATTGTCACGGTAATTCTACAGTTTATTGTCCGCCCTTAAATAATATTATATGTATGTTTTCATCTAACAAATGAAATAAAAAAGACTTTAATTAAGATTTAAATCAAAAATATTTTATCCAAGAACAGCACGGTATATAAACTGCACAATTATCACGGTAATTCTACAGTTTATGGACCGCCTTTAAATAATATTATTTGTATGCTTTCATCTAACAAATTGAATACAAGACTTTAATTTAGATTTAAATTAAAAATATTTTATCCAAGAACAGCACGGTATATAAACTGCACAATTATCACGGTAATTCTACAGTTTATGGACCGCCTTTAAATAATATTATATGTATGCTTTCATCTAACAAATGAAATAAAAAAGACTTTAATTTAGATTTAAATTAAAAATATTTTATCCAAGAAAATTATGGTCTATAAACTGCACACTTGTCACGGTTATATTTATTGGCTAGCTTTCTAACAGTATTTTGTATAATAAAATATAAAATTAAATATAAAAAGACGTTAAACGTGAAAATCGTGTAAACTACACAAGTGTCGAACTTTGAAAAGAAATTCGACGTGTTTATGAACTGTGTGCGCATACTAACAACGTTCATTTGAACACTTGTGCAGTTTACACAACTGAAATAAATGCGTCGTCTACTTGTCTACTTTGAAATGAGAAAACTGTGTTACCTTTAAATTTGTTTGACATCAGAGAAATAGGCAGAAATAAAGCAGCGGCAGGGCGGCGGCTTAGCTGGGTCTCCTGGCTGGTCATCTATTCTCCGGGAACTCGTCTCGCTGCCACGGTCAAACTGAATTTACAGCCCGTTTTGGGGCTCTTTTATATTTCACCATCGGCGTGAAAACCGTTAACTTTTTCCGGGAAATATCAAACAGTTCGCAGTTGACGACACAACCTTTTTACCTTTTATGGAGTTTGTGTTACGTAGCTGCCTTTTCATTGGTTCATTTAAACTTGTTTAGTTTGAAGAGTGAATGTGGACGTGTGTGTGTCTGTGTATGTGTGTGTTAATGCAAGTGTGTGTGTATGTGGGTGTGTGCGCCGTTGGCGTTGAAGCATGTAGGCACATTCTCTGTCTCTTTCGGTCTCTCCCCCCTTTTCCCTCTCTCTCTGTTTATATATAAGGACACGGAGAAGCGCGCGTGTGCGAGAGAGAGAGAGAGAGAGAGAGAGAGAGAGAGTGAGAGAGAGAGAGAGAGAGAGATATGTTAGCAGCCGAAACTTTGAAAAGTTAGAAAAATTTTTTTTAAAAATTGGTATATATATATATATATATATATATATATATATATATATATATATATATATATATATATATATATATATATATATATCATACGAAGCAATTTAGCGGGAATCTGCAGCCACGTGGAAAGAAATATTTCTACCCATACATTTTGGACAAAATCAAACTGTAGTATCTGTTTTTTCTTTAATTAAAACTTAAAATATCACTTAAATAAACCACTCTACAGATTGATGTGATATTTGGAATATGCTGTAACATTGATAAAGACGAACTAAGGAACAGTTACGTCATAGACACAAGAAAATATACGTATAGTTATAATAGGAAAAAAACAAAAACGTTCAAAAGTATATGCATCCTATGCTACCGTGCCGAAATAAAAACGGTATTATTTAGAAATCTATTCTTTGTATTCTAACATTTTAATCAAGTTGTCGTGAAACTTGAATTTCAAATGAAAAAACGAAAAAAACAAAACAAAAAAGGAAATGCAAACACAAAAACACGGTAACATAAATGCATAATTACTAATTATTTCTTTCTGGCTAAACGTAGTAACTGTTCTTTTTTCTGTATTTGTATAAAAATTAGTACATTTTTTTATTAGGTAGTTGTTTTATCAAATTGAAATCCATGTTATTAGGTTGAAATGGGCGCTTCTACACTATTGGGACGAGATTTCAGAATTATAGGATGCGAGTTAATGCGACAGTTGATGTTAAATTCGAAAGTGATTTTGGAGCCTTTAAACTGTCATTAATAATAATAAAACAGATACTACACTTTGAATTATTTGCTAATAATTAAAAAAAATATTTTCGTTAACAGATATTACACATTGATCGTTTTTTATTTGATTTGATGTTTTTTATTTTTTTTATTTTTTATTTATCTTATTTTTATTTATTTTTATTTAACATTTGATGGTTTTTATTAAATTGTTAGATGCAAGTACGGAATAGTTACAAAACGCCCTCTTCTCTCCATTTTAAGAACGACTTTCGGAATACCCCTCCCCCAATCTCTCCATGTTAAGAACGGCTTTCTAGATTGGGAGGTGTTTTTTTTTCAGAAAGCCGTTCTTATCATGGAGAGATTGGAGGTGTTAATACTACGCTGCGACGCTGGGGCAGCTTGTAAAATAAAAAAAATATCAAAGAAAACTTCTGCAAGATTTTTTGATGAAATTTCCAAGTTAAATTGAATTTTTATCAGATCTTCTGCTTATTAAATTATTGGACAGAATAGTTAACATGCTCCTCTCTACATTAAGAATGGCTTTCTTAACTTTTAAGGTAACAATTTCTTAAAAAATTACAATTTAATAACAAACAAAAAAAAAACGGTTATTTTTACGACCTAAAAACAACCCCGACCCGAAAGAGAGAGGCAGTGTGGAGGTGGGGGGGGGGGCGAAGGGAAGGAGAAATTGGCACGTGCCTAGATCAAACGAAGTTGAAATGAAATCCATTTCGTTAACTTTCAAATTCGCTTGACACTTATGACACTCACTCCTCCCCACCTCATGACAGTTTTTAACGGAAAGTTGATTTGTGTTGGTGTGTATTTGTGTGTACGTGTGTGTTTGTGTATGTGTGTGTTCATGCGAGTGTGTGTGTGTATTAAAGTGTGTGTGTATATGTGTTTTTATGCATTTACATTTAAAAATACAAACAATAACATCTCGAAAACTATTTGTCTGTCTGTGCTAATTTTCCTTGCAATATTCGTTTTCAGCATACCTGAACAAACTGAGGGTTGGCCCCTTTCATAAGCCGCCTGTTAAAACTGTTCAAACATGGTGGCCAGTGATTTACATTTCAAAATACACGCATTAATAAAACTAGCTCTAAAACTATTTGTCTCTGCTAATTTTCCTTGTGATATTCGTTTTCAGCATACCTGAACAAACTGAGGGTTGGCCCCTTTCATATGCCGCCTGTTCAAACAGGGTCTCCAGTGATTTACATTTCAAAATACACGCATTAATATATCAAAAACTACGTGTCTGTGCTAATTTTCCTTTCGATATTCGTTTTCAGCATACCCGAACGATTTTAAAATGGACAGTCCGAATGTTAACGAAGCACACACACACACACACGCATACACACACACACACACACACACACGTAAACTCAGTGAAAGTGTCTACTGTCGATAAGCTAGTTGTAAATTAGATTACTGGCTCTTATGAGTTTTAGTCTAACCACCCTTTACAACTAGCTCCAACACTATTTGTCTGTGCTCATTTTCCTTGCGATATTCGTTTTCAGCATACCTGAACAAAAAGAGGGTTTGCCCCTTTCATATCCCGCCTGTTCAAACATGGTCGCCAGTGATTTACATTTCAAAATACACTCATTACTATCTCGAAAACTATCCGTCTGTCTGTGCTAATTTTCCTTGCGATATTCGTTTTCAGCATACCTGAACAAACTGAGGGTTGCCCCCTTTGATATGCCCCCTGCTAAAACATGGTCGCCAAGGATTTATATTTCAAAACACACGCATTAATAAAACTAGCTCCCAAACTAGTAGTATGTCTGTCTCTGCTAATTTTCCTTGCGATATTCGTTTTCAGCATACCTTAACAAACTGAGGATTGGTCGCTTTCATATGCCGCCTTTTTAAACATGGTCGCCAGTGATTTACATTTCAAAACACACGCATTAATAAAACTAGCTCCGAAACTAGTAGTCTGTCATTCTCTGCTAATTTTCCTTGCGAGATTCGTTTTCAGCATACCTGAACAACCTAATGGTTTGCCCCTTTCATATGCCGCCTGTTCAAACATGGTCGCCAGCGATTTACATTTCAAAATACACGCATTAATAAAACTAGCTCCAAAACTATTTGTCTCTGTTAATTTTCCTTGCGATATTCGTTTTCAGCATACCTGAACAAACTGAGTGTAGGCCCCTTTGATATGCCGCCTGTTCAAACATGGTCGCCAGTGATTTACATTTCAAAATACACGCATTAATAAAACTAGCTCCAAAAATAGAAGTCTGTCTGTCTGTGCAAATTTTCCTTGTGATGTTCGTTTTCAGCATACCTGAACAAACTGATGGTTAGCTCCTTTCATATGCCGCCTGTTCAAACATGGTCGCCAGTGATTTTCATTTCAAAATACACGCATTATTATCTCGAAAAATATTTGTCTGCCTGTGCTAATTTTCCTTGCGATATTCGTTTTACTGTTACTCTTTTTGTTTTTGTTTTTGTGCTCAACGATGAAAACCGACTTCTTCATTTGTGTTTGCTTCTCGTTTTCGCTTTTGCTCTGATAAGAGTTTCGCTAATGTGAAAAAGAAAACAGGTTCGAACGTTTGCTGACATTTATTGGATGTGTTGCTACCAGTATTTTGCTTAATATTCGAGTTTGGAGCGATTATCGAGTCTCACAAGATGTCTGTAAAATGTCAGACACTTCTTTATTGCTCTAACTGAAAACTGTGCGCTACTTTTGTTTGTGTTAAATAAACGTTTTAAAATAAGTTAAAACAACAAAAATGTGATCTAGGTAGGTAGAAGGGTAACTTATCTTGCCTTTGGTAACATTCATTTTCTTATATATTTATTTGTTCACTACTTTTTCGTTTTGTTCTTATTGAATGCTAAATATTCGCCGTGGAATTTCCACGGGTCACGATTATTTCGTTTTATTAATCTTAAGTTTCATAGAATAAAACGTTCAGACACAACTTTGTCGAGCCATTTATAATCGATTTCATTTAACTTCTGTTTGACCCCGGCACGACCCTTTCTCTCCTTCCCCCACTTTCTCTCTTCTTCAGCTTGGTGACAAGAAGCGATGCTGCTTATGTGTGCGTGCGTGCGTGTATGTGTGTGTGCGTGCGTGCGTGTGTGTGTGTGTGTGTGTATGTGTGTACGTGCGTGCGTATGTCGGTTTCAACAAAATTTAAAAAAATAAAAACTTTTTTCCCGACAGGTCGGGATTAGGGTTGTGAGGTGGGGTTAGAGTTTATGAAAATAAATGTTAGCAATAAAAACTTTTTAAAACAAAGTTAGAAAAAAGAACACAATTTACTTCCCCACCAAATTATCGTATTATTGGAGCCCCCGATTCTTCTTTTTTTAGGCGATGTAATAAACCATATATTTGAGTAGGGTTACCTCCTCTCTTTATTTTGGTTTGTATATTTTTCATGTTGCAAAAATGCTCCCGGGAGATCTTTTTAGGATTCTATAGGTTTGCTTTTTTTTACACTTTTTATTATCTTCGAAAAATGTAACAAAATGTAAACAGGCAGTTTACGATTTGAAAGGCATCATTAAAATGATAGTTCTTTCAACTTTATATTTTTATTTCGTCGTCTTCAAGTCCAATGTAAATAAGTTCTTGATGAGCCGTTCCTCTTAAATAATCCAATTTACCAAATTTACACTTCTAACGATTACTATGATATTGTCCATTGACTACTGTACACACTTTAACCCTTATCCTCGAGTGGCCTCTGTGCCTTGATAAGTAGTGATTCCTTTATAAAATAAAAAAAAATATTTCACTACTTTGATGGTGAATCTATAGTCAGTCTGTACTGATTTTCCTTGCGATATTCGTTTTCAGCATACCTGAACAAACTGAGGGTTGCCCTCTTTCATATGCCGCCTGTTCAAACATGGTCGCCAGTGATTTACATTTCAAAATACACGCATTAATATCTCGAAAACTATTTATCTGTCTGTGCTACTTTTCCTTGCGATATTCGTTTTCAGCATACCTGAACAAACTGAGGATTGGCCCCTTTCATATGCCGCCTGTTCAAACATGGTCGCCAGTGATTTACATTTCAAAATACAAGCATTACTATCTCGAAAACTATTTGTCTGTCTGTGCTAATTTTCCTTGTGATATTCGTTTTCAGCATACCTGGACAAACTGAGGGTTGCCCCCTTTCATTTGCCCCCCGTTCAAACATGGTCGCCAGTGATTTACATTTCAAAATACAAGCATTACTATCTCGAAAACTATTTGTCTGTCTTTGCTAATTTTCCTTGTGATATTCGTTTTCAGCATACCTGGACAAACTGAGGGTTGCCCCCTTTCATTTTCCCCCCCGTTCAAACATGGTCGCCAGTGATTTACATTTCAAAATACACGCATTAATAAAACTAGCTCCAAAACTATTTGTCTTTGCTTATTTTCCTTGCGATATTCGTTTTCAGCATGCCTGGACAAACTGAACGGTACGAGTTTTCCGGGTACGGTTTTTCCAGAGACGAGTTTTCCCGGTACATGTTTTCCGGCCACTGGTATAAGTGCTATTGGTTCATCAGAGCACATCCCATTAAAGTACTTTAGGCACCGCCAAAACTGGGGGGGGGGGCAGGTAAGTACTTTTTGACGGACCGTCTTTTTAAAAATCTGCCAAAAATCAGGTAATTATCCAATCAATACGAAATTTTCAGCGATTATTAAGGAAAGAATGAACTTTATAACAGTGTACTTATTTTTCATAAATGATATTTATATATATATTTTTTTTGCTTACAACCCCCCCCCCTGTTTTGAAGTGGGAACAAATATGCTTAAAATAATCATCTGAAACTAAACAAAACATATTCCGTTGTTGTAAAGGAACAGGATTATAGATTAAAAAAAAGCAAAAAAAAAAAAAACAACAATTATTTACATACCTTATTTTGACGTCTGAATATCAGAACTTTGATTGTGTTTAATTATTCCGCTTTTGATTTTGGAGTGTGAAATTCGGTGAACATGTTAAGTAAAATAATTAATTTAAGCTAAGCAAAAATAAAAAAAAGTTTTTTTAATATTTATACGAAAAAAGCCATTTTAAAATCTTTGATAAATAAATTAATATTTTTTTTTTTAGCGAGCCGAACATTGCATGACCATTATTAAACAGGGAATTCTTTGAAGAATCGATACAAAAAAAAAATCGATAAATATTGTGCCCTTTGTGTTAAAAAATATCATCAGTTTTTCGATCCCATTTGATAACGTTTGCCGCCTTTCGACTACGGTGGATCATACGCGCTGAAATAATTTTGTTGAATCTCCATGACTGCCAAAACCGGTGCAAGCGTGAATCAGTACAATTTATGTTGGTCAACACTCACATAGAAACGAGACGTTTCTCTTTTCATTGCGAGACAAAATTATGGATGGTAAATAAAAATTTATTTTTATTATTACACGTGTTTATTTTTATTTTACCGAAACTATAGCGGACATTTGTTCGCCCGTCTGCCATAAACGAAACTTTATAGTGAAAAATTAATTTTAAACTAGAAACAGTACTTTTTTTATACTGTGAAAAATACGCACCGTAAAAAAATGGTTAAACCGTAGGTGAAAGTGCAGAATATTTGACCCCCCCCATGTTAAGAATGGCATTCTAAATAAAGTTATTATTTTAGTATGGCCCGTACACTTGCAGTGTCAAAATTACACAAAAGGAAGCTTAGAATAAATTATTGTCAAATTGCCGATGTTGTCCAACGATGCACTTGTTTTTCTAAAGTTGATTTAAATTGGTTTTCGGGTGTGTTATGACTGAATTGTGAATTATGCGTGAATCTCTTGAACAACCTGTCAGAAAGAACCCCCCCCCATTTTGGGGAGCCTGAGCCCCCCCTCCCACACACACACGCGTACACATTAAAAAGCAAACTCATCAAAATGGTCACCCATCTGGTACTGGCTAGCCTCAGGGTTGCTTATGTAGTTTAGTTTAATTTTTATTCTGCTTTGAATTCCACCCCACCCACCCCCATTTGGGGGAGCCTGACCCCCCACAGTACACATTAAAAACCAAACTCATCAAAATGGTCACCCATCTGGTACTGGCCAGCCTCGGGGTTGCTTATGTAGTCAAAAAAACCCTACAGTTCTTCCTCGTTCAATGAAGGAGAAATCTTTCTAGACTGGGTCAATTTTAATTTTTATTCTGCTTTACCCCCCCCCCATTTTTGGGAGCTTAACCCCCACACATACACATTAAAAACCAAACTCATAAAAATGGTCACCCATCTGGTACTGCCCAGCCTCAGGGTTGCTTATGTGGTTTAGTTTTTATTGTTTTAAATCCCCCCCATTTTGGGGAGCCTTGGTCCCCCCCCACACGCGTACACATTAAAAAGCAAACTCATCAAAATGGTCACCCATCTGGTACTGACTAGCCTCAGGGGTGCTTATGTAGTTTAGTTTAATTTTTATTCTGCTTTGAATTCCACCCCACCCACCCCCATTTGGGGGAGCCTGACCCCCCACAGTACACATTAAAAACCAAACTCATCAAAATGGTCACCCATCTGGTACTGGCCAGCCTCGGGGTTGCTTATGTAGTCAAAAAAACCCTACAGTTCTTCCTCGTTCAATGAAGGAGAAATCTTTCTAGACTGGGTCAATTTTAATTTTTATTCTGCTTTACCCCCCCCCATTTTTGGGAGCCTAACCCCCACACATACACATTAAAAACCAAACTCATACAAATGGTCACCCATCTGGTACTGGCCAGCCTCAGCGTTAATAATACATTGAAATTTTCGTCACTGAAAAATAAGTTTTATTTGGCCTGTTTGGTCTTCCATAGTTTGCTTTTTATTAAACACAAACGTAAATATTCTCGATATGGACTCTATATGGACGCGAAGTAACTGGTTGCCTATATGAATAAGTGGAATTATTTGAAATCCAGGTACTTGTATTATAATATTTTTGCATATATTCATAGAAAATCACCCCAAATCTTAGTTAGACTAAAAATAAACAACTTAATTCTTTCAAAAACCTTTTTTAAAAAATATTTATATATGCTTTTTTGCTTTTTGTGCAAGACAAAAAATGTCAATTGTTAACTTTTTGGGAAATTTTAACATTTAAAATTTAATTAAAAATAGTAGAAAAAGTTTTACATTATTCAGCTTTCTATATGATAAAATTCAGGGTTTTATCTTTCTGGAAAAAAAAAGTTACTCAGAAATCATGGTTTATAATAAATGTAATTTCGTTTTAAAAAACAACAACTTCATTTTTCGGCCATTTTTGGCGGTGCCTACTTGTAAACAGGGATGCAACACTGAGGAGGCGATGGGACAGACTTTGGAGATTGACCTATAGCACGGGGCCTATTAGATTAGAGACTCTTTTTGTTTTTGTTTTTGTGCTCAACGATAAAAACCGACTTCTTCATTTGTGTTTGCTTCTCATTTTCGCTTTTGCTCTGATAAGAGTTTCGCTAATGTGAAAAAGAAAACATGTTCGAACGTTTGCTGACATTTATTGGATGTGTTGCTACCAGTATTTTGCTTAATTTTCGAGTTTGGAGCGATTATCGAGTCTCACAAGATGACTGTAAAATATCAGACACTTTCTTTATTGTTCTAACTTAAAACTGTGCGCTACTTTTGCTTGTGTTAAAGAAACGTTTTAAAATAAGTTAAAACAACAAAAATGTGATCTAGGTACGTAGAAGAGTAACTTATCTTGCCTTTGGTAACATTCATTTCCTTATATATTTATTTGTTCACTACTTTTTCGTTTTGTTCTCTTGAATGCGAAATATGCGCCGTGGAATTTCCACGGGTCACGATTATTTCGTTTTATTAATCTTAACTTTCATAGAATAAAAAGTTCAGACACAACTTTGTCGAGCCATTTGTAATCGATATCATTTAACTTCCGTTTGACCCCGGCACGTGCAGTGCAGAGAACACGATCCTTTCTCTCCTTCCCCCACCTTCTCTCTTCTTTAGCTTGGTGACAAGCGATGCGTATGTGTGCGTGCGTGCGTGCGTGTGTGTGTGCATGTGTGTACGTGCGTGCGTATGTGTGTTGTCGGTTTCAACAAAATTTAAAAAAATAAAAACTTTTTTCCCGACCGGCCGGATTAGGGTTGTGAGGTGTGGTTAGAGTTTATGAAAATAAATGTAAGCAAGAAAAACTTTTTAAAACCAAGTTAGAAAAAAGAAAACAATTTACTTCCCCACCAAATTATCGTATTATTGGAGCCCCCGATTCTTCTTTTTTTTAGGCGATGTAATAAACCATATTTTTGAGTAGGGTTGCCTCCTCTCTTTATTTTGGTTTGTATATTTTTCATGTTGCAAAAATGCTCCCAGGAGATCTATTTAGGATTCTAAAGGTTTGCTTTATTGTACACTTTTTATTGTCTTCGAAAAATGTAAAAAAAAATGTAAACAATCAGTTTACGATTTGAAAGGCATCGTTAAAATGATATTTTTCGCTTGTTCTTTCAACTTTATATTTTTATTTCGTCGTCTTCAAGTCCAATGCAAACAAGTTCTTGATGAGCCGTTCCTCTTAAGTAATCCAATTTAGCAAATTTACACTTCTAACGATTACTATGATATTGTCCCATTGACTACTGTACACACTTTAACCCTTATCCTCGAGTGGCCTCTGGGGCTTGATAAGTAGTGATTCCTTTATAAAATTAAAAAAATATTTCAATACTTTGATGGTGAATCTATAGTCAGTCTGTGCTGATTTTCCTTGCGATATTCGTTTTCAACATACCTGAACACACTGAGGGTTGGCCCCTTTCATATGCCGCCTGTTCAAACATAGTCGCCAGTGATGTACATTTCAAAATACACGCATTAATAAAACTATTTCGAAAACTAATTGTCTCTGCTAATTTTCCTTGTGATATTCGTTTTCAACATACCTGAACAAACTGAAGGTTGGCCCCTCTCATATGTCGCCTGTTCAAACATGGTCGCCAGTGATTTACATTTACCAATACACTCATTAATAAAACTAGCTCCAAAACTAGTAGTCTGTCTGTCTCTGCTAATTTTCCTTGCGATATTCGTTTTCAGCATACCTGAACAAACTGATGGTTACCCCCGTTCATATGTCGCCTGTTCAAACATGGTCGCCAGTTATTTACATTTCAAAATACACGCATTAATAAAACTAGCTCCGAAACTAGTAGTCTGTCATTCTCTGCTAATTTTCCTTGCGATATTCGTTTTCAGCATACCTGAACAAACTGAGGGTTTGCCCCTCTCATATGCCGCCTGTTCAAACATGGTCGCCAGTGATTTACATTTCAAAATACACGCATTAATATCTAGAAAACTATTTGTCCGTCTGTGCTAATTTTCCTTGCGATATTCGTTTTCAGCATACCTGAACAAACTGAGGGTTGGCCCCTTTCATATGCCGCCTGTTCAAACATGGTCGCCAGTGATTTAAATTTCAAAACACACGCATTACTATCTCGAAAACTATTCGTCTGTCTGTGCTAATTTTCCTTGCGGTATTCGTTTTCAGCATACCTGAACAAACTGAGGGTTGGCCCCTTTCATATACCGCCTATTCAAACATGGTCGCCAGTGATTTACATTTCAAAATACACGCATTAATAAAACTAGCTCCAAAACTATTTTGTATATGTTTACAAAATGTCTACGAACGTGCGTAGACATTTTGTAAACATTGTTTTTCAAAAATAAAAAATAATACTTCTATTATGTTTTAAACGACTGTAATAGTTTATTTTGGAAGTATATTTCATAAAGAAAATTGACAACCCACTTTAAAAACAGAAATTACGAGTTTTATATATTTTATTCGCAGTTTTTTGTTGACTCTTCTGGCGGCCATGTTGTAAGCCCTAACGGTATTTTTGGAGATTACCCTTTCTCCTTATATACAGGGTGAGTCACGGTAAACAGATGTTTTTTTAGAACACTCCTTGCTCTTCTTGAGTAAGTGATAAGGAGTGAGGAAGGTACTCTTTAAACCTGCTTAAGATGCTGTTTAGTTTGTTGTTATTTGTTTGTCTTTTTTTATTAAATTTTGTTTTAGTTATTGATTTTGAATTGTTTTTCTTTTTAATTTATTGCCCTCATGTTACCGTGGAGTCGTGAACTTGCATGAAAAATGGTGAATCCAAAACATCCGTTTCCTCTGATTCACCCTGTATATGTAAACTCGCACGCGAAATATCGAAACGTTCAATTCAGTTTTACTCAACGTAAAACCCCGTCTCACTAATTCGTCCTTTTAATTGACAACATACCACCTCATATGCAAATTGCTATAAAAAAAAAAATCATCTACAAAATTACGTTTTTCTTGTTTTCTTCTTCCCTCCCAATCCCGTCACAAGCAGAAGCTCGGTCGCTGGCGCCAAGAATACTTTGTATTACAATTTTTGTGAAACTCAGGAATATTACTGTCGAACTCAGGAATCCCTGCGCAGGTTCAAACGGAACTCTTTACTTAATAAAAGGGTTAACATGTTCTTGTTCTTTCAGTAAGTTTTTTTTTTTTACATGGAGGTCACCACTTATCAAGGCCCGAAAGCCATTCGGGGACAAGGGTTATTGCGTGTACAGTAATCAATGGGATCGTATCGTAGTAATCGTTAGTATTAGAGATTTGATAAGGGAGCGATTTGTCAGGAATTTGTTTACGTTGGACTTGAAGACATCCAAGTTGTAGTCAGGTGGGAAACAGGCAAACGTAAGAGAGTTCCACAGGCGTGCACTTCTAAGAAAGAAGCTTTGTTCATGGAATCTACGTTTTGATTTAGGCACAGATAAAGAGTGGGAAAAATTACTGACAGTGGTTTCAGCCAGACGAGTGTTTCTTGTGAAAGATTGGCGAGGGGGAGGAGATTGGAGCTCGGACGAGCACTTGCCATGGAAATAACGATAAAACAAAGACAGGCTCGCTAATCTCTTCTGTGGGAGAGAGATTGCAGGGAAGAGAAAAGGGCATCCCCACTAAGCCACAATTGCATTCTTTGTATCGTCCACATTGACAATTAGAACCTTCAACCTCCAGAAGAGTGTCGTTTGAATCGAATAATACATTCTATTACATAGACACAGAAAAATTTCCGCTCCAATAGTTTCTACCATCGAACTACTATTCTTATAATTCTGGCAATTTGCCTGAAGGTTTTATAAAATTTAATGGCCATAACGATTCTATATACAACAAACACAATCAGCAACTAAAGGTTAGAGGTGACCCCAAAACGGAAGTCAATCGCGATTTCTATTCTTTTCCATAACATTTAACAAACTTTCAACTTTGACAATTTACCTGAAGTTTTATCGATTTTAATGTCATATATATATATATATATATATATATATATATATATATATATATATATATATATATATATACATATATATATATATACATATATATACATATATATACATATATATATACATATATATATATACATATATATATACACATATATACATATATATACATATATATATACATATATATATATATATATTAAAATTAAAATCGCCTTTGCAAGTAAATAAACAGAACATTCCGTTTATTTATTTAATACTAGCGGGGGTACCCGGCGTTGCCCGAGTGTTTGTTTCCGGGACGGGGGGGGGAGTTTTAAAAAATGTTATGGTAGGTAAGTAGGAAGGATCAAACCCGGAGTCATGAGTAAAAGTAGGAAAATAAAGTGTGAAAAAAAACCAAAAAAAAAAACCATCTGCAACGTTAACAGTTCAGTCACCAAGAAAAGTCCATTCCAGTTGTTTAGGAAAAAAAAACAAAAAAAACGACTACGGTAGGTCGGTGCGAACGTGAAAATATAATGTGAATTGTCCAGCACGCTAACCACTACGCCACAGAGCACTGCAGCTTAGTTTAGTGATTTTAAATAACTTCACATGAAAGAACTACGAAGCCAAACCGGTGTTCTCTTCTCAACTGTTCCTTGTTAACGGTGTTAAGTGGTGGCAGGGGGAGGAGGAATTTATTAGAGAGAAAATATTTTACCACTTCCATTAATCTTAACCGATTTTGGCCGTGACTTCTCAGCAGAAAAAGTATAGAAATCTAAGATTATCGAGGAATTTGAGAAATAATAAGCCTATAACACACTTCAGATATTGTTCTGCCGTTTGTGCATATTATATTTGCATTAAATATCTTGATTTTTAATCCTATTAAGGTCAAAATCCGACGGGAAAAAATGAGTTCATTTTATTTATATAGAGAAGAAGAGAAGAGAAGATAGATAGAAGATAGATTATTTATTTAATACTAGCGGGGGTACCCGGCGTTGCCCGAGTGTTTGTTTCCGGGACGGGGGGGGGGAGTTTTAAAAAATGTTATGGTAGGTAAGTAGGAAGGATCAAACCCGGAGTCATGAGTAAAAGTAGGAAAATAAAGTGTGAAAAAAAAAACAAAACAAAAACATCTGCAACGTTAACAGTTCGGCCACCAAGAAAAGTCCATTCCAGTTGTTTAGGAAAAAAAAAAAAAAACGACTACGGTAGGTCGGCGCGAACGTGAAAATATAATGTGAATTGTCCAGCACGCTAACCACTACGCCACAGAGACTGCAGCTTAGTTTAGTGATTTTAAATAACTTCACATGAAAGAACTACGAAGCCAAACCGGTGTTCTCTTCTTAACTGTTCCTTGTGAACGATCCCCAAACGGTGTTAAGTGGTGGCAGGGGGAGGAGGAATTTATTAGAGAGAAAATATTTTACCACTTCCATTGATCTTAACCGATTTTGGCCGTGACTTCTCAGCAGAAAAAGTATAGAAATCTAAGATTATCGAGGAATTTGAGAAATAATAAGCCTATAACACACTTCAGATATTGTTCTGCCGTTTGTGCATATTATATTTGCATTAAATATCTTGATTTTTAATCCTATTAAGGTCAAAATCCGACGGGAAAAAATGAGTTCATTTTATTTATATAGAGAAGAAGAGAAGAGAAGAAGAAGATAGAAGATATATAGAAAAAGATTACGTGTGACGTCATTAAGTGAGATTCTTTTCGTCTTTTCTGGTTGTGGTTAAATATTTCAAACGCAAAAATGAAAGACGCGGCTAATCTCTCTCGAAAAAAAACACGGTTATACAAATTTCGCATGACAAATTAAGTTACCATAATTTCCTCCTGCTCATTCCCGATTTATTTGATATTTAGGTATGACAAATTAACGCACAACAAATTACGGTACGACAAATAGCTCCTGCTGTTTTACAAATTTTAATGTCTGAAACTATTTTATGCGCAACAAATATAATCAACAAGTAAGAGTCCCAGGTGATCTCAAAGCGGAAGTCAATTAAACCATTTGATTTCTAAACGTAAATTTACGATATTTCTTGTTGCAAGCATTTTGCAAACAAATAAATGAAATATTCTATTTACTTAATATTGCGTGACGTCATTAAGCGGGATTTTCTTCTTCCGTCTATTCTGATTGTGGTTGAATATTTCAAACGCGAAAATGAGTGACGCGGCTAACGTGAAAAGTCCAAAAACGATGTAAACGCCACCTAGTGACTCGATGTCCAGCGTTACTGGTGTTTGGTCAGTCGGCTTGGAACAGGCCCCATGCTTTCATAACCAAAACCAACGCCATTTTTCTACCAGGCCCGCCTCTCTCATGATGTTGATTCTAAAAAAAAAAAGATACAAAATGATATTGAATTGAATTGTTATACGAAAGTCAATCCAACAGTAAAGCCTCGTATTTTATCTTTAAAAGTTAGAGGTCTGCGAAGACGGAAGTTGTACCATTAAAACGAACAACCGTTTGTGCTTTAGAATGTATATTTCTACATAGTTACCACCATTCTAAATGCATTGTTACCAGCGATTGATGATAGCTGTGCATGGGCGTCTGGAGCGCATCCTGTCATACGATGGTCGTTCTAAAAGTAAAGTCCCCTAATTTTTAAAATCAAAATTTTAAAAGCTACAAAAATTGGAGTACGATTAAAATTTTAAAAGCCACAAAAATTGGAGTACCATTAAAATTTCAAAATTTTAAAAGCCACAAAAATTGGAGTACCATTAAAATTTCAAAATTTTAAAAGCCACAAAAATTGGAGTACCATTAAAATTTCAAAATTTTAAAAGCCACAAAAATTGGAGTACCATTAAAATTTCAAAATTTTAAAAGCCACAAAAATTGGAGTACCATTAAAATTTTAAAAGCCACAAAAATTGGAGTACCATTAAAATTTTAAAAGCCACAAAAATTGGAGTACCATTAAAATTTTAAAAGCCACAAAAATTGGAGTACCATTAAAATTTTAAAAGCCACAAAAATTGGAGTACCATCAAAATTAAAAAATTTTAAAAGCCACAAAAATTGGAGTACCATTAAAATTTTTAAAAGCCACAAAAATTGGAGTACCATTAAAATTTTAAAAGCCACAAAAATTGGAGTACCATTAAAATTTTAAAATTTTAAAAGCCACAAAAATTGGAGTACCATTAAAATTTTAAAAGCCACAAAAATTGGAGTACCATTAAAAATTTAAAAGCCACAAAAATTGGAGTACCATTAACATTTTAAAAGCCAGTATGGCAAAAAAATCTTTTCAACGTAAACTGTGTATCATTGTCATTGACAACGCAGCTGCTTAAGGTAGTAATGCCTGTCAAGCGAGCAAGCAAAGTCGATAGGTATACGTGACCATGATTGGTTCGTATTCTTTTGAAAAAGATATCTTAACCTGCGGAAAAGTGTTTTATTGGCATTTTTATATCTAACTTGATTTTTTTTTCGTCCAAGGTTTAAAAATGGTGGTTGATGCTTTGGCCACTAAGTCGCATCATCATTTCTATTATGTTCCTCGCAAATGAGTGCAAAAGAGATCCAGACAATTGCACTTAAGGGAACAACAAGGATACTTAAAAGAGCTCTCGGTTGGTTTCAATAAAAAGCAGGGCAATGTTGGCAGCTGGTTTGGCTGCCCTATACCGAGCGTTACAATCTTCAAAGGAAGAAAATTAAAAAAAAAGAGAAAGCAACATAATTCTGAAGTTTGTGGATAGTATTGTTTTCAAAAATCTGACTTAGTGACACATATGACCATGATTCTTAGTTCGCTACATACAAAATTTCTGATCTAAACAGAAAGTAATATGTGCATAATAAATAATGAAATAAATTACCTATGAGTGAAACACATATCTCTATATATAAAGTAGTATCGTTCGTGTGTGTGTGTCTGTGTGTACAACTCTCCTACAGCCCACATCACTGGACGGATCATGACCAAATCTGGCATGATAATAGCCCCCCCCCCACGCAGGGATGCTGCACACCATTTTTTAAGGTTAAGGTCAAAGATCCAGGTCATAGTCTATGTATAGATGCTCTCCTACAGTTCACACCACTGAACCGATCATGATCAAACCTGGGATGATGATTGTCCCCCACTCATTTTCCAAGGTAAAGGTCAAAGGTAAAGGTCATAGATAAAGGTCATAGCCTATGTATATATATATATATATATATATATATATATATATATATACTCTCGTACATCCTATACCACTGGACCGATCATGATCAAATCTGAAATGATGATGGTTTCCTACCTAGGGATGGTGCACAAGGTTAAGGTCAAAATGTAAGGTCATATTTGGTGCAGCCTTTCATAAACTTCCTACCTAAGGATGGTGCACATTAAGCTGGGGCACCTTGCTATGTCTTTGATAAAAATGTGTTTGTTATTTTGTAATTGTTCCAATTTTTATGTGCAACAATATAACTGTCAACGTGAATAAAATCTATTTGCTTTAAAGTTCATGGTTAGATTTCAGTCACTTCAAGAGGTAGTTAAATGTTTAAAAAAAAATTTTTTTTTTATTACATTTTCACCCCAAACAAGGCACATTGTCATTTTGATGTAGGGGGCTACTATCAGGGACCTAAGTTACAGAGGTACTCACTATGTAGGGAGTTTAGGAGCAAGATGTCTGTTCACATGACACTTGAACTTCTGCATGTCAGTACAGTTGGGGAAGCAGGAAACCGGAAGAGAATTCCAAAGTCCTGCAGTTCTGGGGAAGAAGATATTAGAGTAAAAGGCTTTCTTACATCTAGGGATCTCAACTGTGTAGGGGTGGGACTTTGCTGCTTGTCGGGTTTGTCGGGGGTATTTTCGTCGAGGGGGTACAAGGGCTTGTAATTCGTCAGAGCATCCACCATTAAAATACTTGTAAAACAGGCAGAGGGATGCAACATTTCGTCGGTGGGACAGGGGCTGAAGGTTAGATGACAGTTCGGGACCTATTAGGTTGGCGACTCTCTTTTGGATCCTGTCCAGGAGTGAGAGACTAGTAGCAGATGCACCAGCCCAAATGTGACAGCAGTACTCCATACATGGGCGAATGGCCGCTTTGTAGAGGTAGAGGATACTTTCAGGAGTAAGTAACTTTCAAGCACGGTATAGAGAGCCCACCTTCTTTGCAGCAGCCTTGGCAATGATCTCAATGTATCTTGAACGAAGTGCTTTCAGGTAAAACACCTTAAGCAACAGTTGCTCTTATAACATTAACTTACTGCAAGGGTGGTCGAACCGCGGGTACCCGAGTGCACAGTGACGTCCCACGCGAAACGCGGTTATCTTTGCTAATAATATTAATATAATTATTACTGATAAACTATTATAACAATAATTTAATAATAGTGAAAAAGATGAAAACATTCTCTTCTACTTTTTTTTTTACTCATCATATTCGATGAGCAATTTTTCTGACAAAGGGGGAAATTGCTGTTTTCTCGATTGGCTGTTTGTATCTCAAGCGTTTTCTGACCTAAATAAGTGGTTACTCATCTGTAAAAAAAAAAAAAAAATTAAAAAAGATCTGCCTCATTTACAGTGCTCCTTTTCAGTGAGTTGAATATACTCCCTGTTAAACACTGACCTTGTGTCACACTTTGTGAGTAAATAATCCAAATTGACAATTCTCAGCATAAGGATTGCGAAGCAAAACTAAAAACGGGGACTCACAATGTTGACATTTCGGAGTTCAACGCTGATCCCTTGGGGAGGGCGAACGCAATTTGGGTTGTCTCGAACGTTTTGCCGGGGACCATCAATTTTCGACAATTTTGGGCCGCCAACAAGTTGAGACTTGACCACTCGCTGATAAGCACATATTTCCCCGATTTCACCAACGGTATAGATTCTTCCGACGTAACCACGTTGGGCGCGTCTTTCATCCGATTATAAATCGTTTGTTTCACCTGATTCGTTGACATCTAAAACAAAAGAAGATTTTTAAATAATAAAATTTGAATCATAAACAATAAAAAACAATAAAAAACAATAAATCTAAAGGTAGAATACAACAAATACACATCTTTTCACAAAGTGAATCAAAGATCAGTTTAACTTCATCATTTTAGATTTATTTTTTTTATCAAAGCTATAGTTAGTTTACAATTGATGCTGGGCTCGACAAACATGCTGTATACGTTCCTATGTTGGCGACTATGTGACCTGATGTATATATATATTTAAAGTAACGTTTATGAATGCCCCCCCCCCGTAAGAATTTTGCCGATTTTGTTTCTTCTCAACCACCTGGTGTCCTATTTCCCCTATTCTTTTCGCGTCAGCTCGTGCATACTTCCTAATTTGCATACGCGTTCAAACACTGCTCCTGCTGCTAATACAATCGCTTGCCATCCATCCTTCGCTGTTCGTGATTTTTTTCCTCGTAGTCATACGCGCTCCATCAGGTTTTGGTGTTATTATTTCGTTTTATAGTACATAACCAGTTTTCAGATAATTTCATGCCGAATGCATTAATTTTGAAAAAAAAAAAAAATATTTATTCATGATGTTATTTGACTTTCTATCATAAAACATATTTACACTGCCTCCCCACGGGACAGAGTTAGACACCAGGGTCGTTTTTTAACGCGGAGAAAAGGTACAAAAATAAAAATTGTCTCAGCCGTGAAGGATTTCTCCTCTACTGAAAGAGAACAAGAAATGGAAGTGCCGCATTTGAAGAACAGATACTACACTTTGAGGTATTTATTTGCTCCCCCACCGAGCAAATTAGGCACAAGGCCGATTTTTAAAGTGAGGAGTGAAGGGGAAATGGGGACCAACTCCCCGGGGAGTAGGGGAGCTGGATAGTGACAATTGGTATGAAGGGTTGCCCCTACATTGACCAAGGTCTTATATGTGGGATTGCCCCAACATATGGTCTTTGCTTGCAGTATCTGCCGGAACAGGTACTACACTTTGAGGTATTTATTTGCTCCCCCACCGAGCAAATTAGACACAAGGCCGATTTTTAAAGTGAGGAGTGAAGGGGAAATGGGGACCAACTCCCCGGGGAGTAGGGGAGCTGGATAGTGACAATTGGTATGAAGGGTTGCCCCTACATTGACCAAGGTCTGATATGTGGGATTGCTCCCACGTATGGTCTTTGCTTGCAGTATCTGCCGGAACAGATGGTATTTATTTGCTCCCCCACCGAGCAAATTAGGCACAAGGCCGATTTTTAAAGTGAGGAGTGAAGGAGAAATGGGGACCAACTCCCCGGGGAGTAGGGGAGCTGGATAGTGACAATTGGTATGAAGGGTTGCCCCTACATTGACCAAGGTCTTATATGTGGGGTTGCCCCATATATGGTCTTTGCTTGTATTATCTGCCGGAACAGGTACTACACTTTGAAGTATTTATTTGCTCCCCCACCGAGCAAATTAGGCACAAGGCCGATTTTTAAAGTGAGGAGTGAAGGGGAAACGGGGACCAACTTCCCGGGGAGTAGGGGAGCTGGATAGTGACAATTGGTATGAAGGGTTGCCCCTACATTGACCAAGGTCTTAAATGTGGGATTGCCCCAACATATGGTCTTTGCTTGCAGTATCTGCCGGAACAGATACTACACTTTGATCTCGGCCCGAAGGCCAAAGTAACACATCATTTTGGTAAATATTTTATGTACTAATTTTTTTCTATCTTCAAACATTTATTCAAAGTGTTTGGTTTGGTTGTTTTGTTTTACAGCATATCAACCCTTTTCAGGTTAATTAATGCTGGATTCAGTTATTTTGGAAAGTTTTTATGTTTCAACTTCTTTTTATCTTCAAGTATTTATTTGTAGAGTTTGGTTTGGTTGTTTTGTTTTATGGCAGGTTAATGCCAAATCTTCTTTAACAGAGCGTATATGAGCGCGTATGAAAATATCAGCGGCAGCCGAAGGATGGATGGCGGCAGCAGGAGCAGTGTTTTAACACATATGCAAATTAGTAAGTGTGCCCGGGCTTGCGTCTGAAGAAAAAGAAAAAAAAGGACACCACGTGGTCGAGGAAAAACAAAGTCGGCGCCGAAGGAGATGGACGTGTAAAATGAAGAGGGAAGAAAGAGTTTGCCTGAAAAAAATGGACATATAACGGCGTGTAGTGGAGCAAAATCGAGAGACTTTTAAGCTGGTGTCAGGACGGGAGGGTAACAGTAATAAACGACTTATGTAAATAAAAGAAAGAAAAACTGCGGACCTGGATTTTTCTTTCTTTCTGTCATTTGTTCCAAA
The DNA here is from genome assembly GCF_053919585.1 of Euprymna scolopes. Taxonomy (NCBI): domain Eukaryota; kingdom Metazoa; phylum Mollusca; class Cephalopoda; order Sepiida; family Sepiolidae; genus Euprymna; species Euprymna scolopes. The sequence continues at coordinate 101,720,626 of NC_136503.1, forward strand.
CTGCCACGTTATATAAAGAAGTTTCAAGTTCATTTCATCCTCAAATATTTACTCATGGTTTTTCGTTTCGCTGTCTTCTTTTATGGCATTAGTCTCACACTATCAATATCTGCAATAGAGAGATGAAACTTTCAGGTCATGAATGCATAAGTTCTATTATCATAACAATGCAATTTGAAATCCCCTCTGATCCCCTCAGGTATAATATATATATATATATATATATATATATATATATATATATATATATCGTGGTGCAGGGTTCGAATCGTTCGGCTGGTGTTAATCGTGACACCCTGCACTGAAGAATCCTGAAAGGATGAAACACTAGTGTCTGTAGGTATTTAATTATTATAGCAAAAAAATAATTATGACAGCCCCTTTAAGAAATTCATTTCTTATCGTTGAGCACTTTCAGTTGAATTAAAGTTGGTCAATTTAGCTCTTATGCATAGATCATCGTTTAACGATTAGATCACTTTCTGACTGACGTAAATGAACATTTACAATTAAAATATTTAAATTCGACGTTATTTCACGCGGTTAATGGTGACCGAATGGATTAGGTTTTCGCTAAATCGAGCCAGAGGTGTCTCGTGGTGCGGGGTTCAAAACTGCACTGAAGATTCCCGAAAGGATGAAACACTAGTGCCTGTAGGTATTTAATTATTATAGCAAAAATGAGTGCAAAGTTGTATATTGATATTCACTTTTTTGGTTAGATGTGGGTGCACACGGGCGCGCCGGCATACTCCTCCGCATACAAATATAACCCACAGATGCACGCTCCCACATGCATGCATGTACACGGATAAGCATGCATACGCACATACACATACGCACGCACATATGCTCTCGTTATATACACCTGCAAAGATACGCACCCACACTCCCTCCTATATATACGAACGCCCCTCGAAAATGAGTGCAAAGTTGTATATTTACATTTGCTTGTATGCAGCACATAGTTTGCATCGAGAATCACCAGGTTAGGTTTCATTCTAGATTTTAAAGAGTGCTCAATGCAAAAGGACAGAGCTCGTATATAGTTTGTTTATTCTACAAACGTTATTGGTTACATATGTGCAGACATGTTTCAGTGGAATGCCAATTCAAGGATAACATTTCATCAGACCAAAATAAAGTATCGATTCTTTTTTGTTGATATCTTCAAATATTTATTCATGGGGTTTGGTTTGGTTTGAATATTTCTTTTGATGGCATATCAACCCTTTTCAGGTTATGCATTGCCGAATCCAGTAATCTTAGAAAAAAGTGTTCATGTTTAAAATTTTTATTCAAATATTTATTCATGGTGTTTGCTTCGGTTTGATTATTTCTTTTGATGGCATATCAACCCTTTTCAGGTTTCATTCTCGATTTTAAAGAGTGCTCAATGCAAAAGGATTGGTTTGGTTTGGTTGTTTTGTTTTATAACCGTTTCTACATTGGGGGCATCTTTTATCTGTTTATAAATCGTTTGTTTGACGGGATTATTTGACATCTAAAACAATTTAAAAAAAAAATTAAATTTGAATTATCTGTATAATTATAAAACTCAAATTAGCTTGCTTGTTTGTGTGTTTAAACTGTCCATCTGGTTTGTGACTTCCGATTTAAAAAAAAATGCATTTGTTTACCTATTTCATGACTGCTCTGTTTTAAGTCCGATATTAAAACCCACTGCTGCTATTCAAAGCATACACAAGGTCTACAGTATATTTTTGTTTTAACCTTTTTCAACGTGTTTTCCTTACAAATAAATATAATTTAACCTCGTTGATTAAAACAAAAAAATGATTTAAATATAAATATACAATATATAAATATAATCTTATTTATAACCATATTTATTGCTTTTAGTAGCGCTCCTGTGTCCTGACGATTTATTTGTTTCACTTAAAAAATATTTCCATTTCAAAGAGGAGGGAGGTAGAAACTTGGTTTTAGTAGTACTTTTAATAGGGCCTGTTTGAATTAGTAGAGGCTTCCTGAGTTTTATTTTTTTTCACTCATCAAGTAAAAATTGTTTTCTCAAGACAATAAAAGACACTAAAATCTGAAAATCACTTTTGGACACCTTTCATCCTACCCTTTAAGGGCAAACGAGTAAACTAGTAAAAAGTAAAACAATAAAAATGGCCACCGACCAGCAAAAAGTGAAACACAACAAAGACACATCTTGTATCGATATTTAGTATTGATCATGTTGGACTTTTTATTGAAACACTCGTCAATTTACAGGGGATTCTATGCTCGTTAGTCATGCAATGTACGTTCCTATTATATAGAACATTGTCACGTTGACACACTGGTTCTCACCAGATCACCACAATTAAGCAACCTTGAGCCTGACTAGTACCTGATGGGTGACCATTTGGGAATTCTATGCACTGTATGTCTCCGCTTATCTTGTCTCGGCATTGTTTCCATTCATCCTGAGGGGTGTAGCCGGGGATTGCGCAACACTTGCTGCATAAATTTCGAGCGCAGGTACTCTTACAGTGAGTATTCATAGTCTGTCAATCTAAGATTGGTTGTTTTTTTTTTACGATACATCAACACTTTTCATATTATTTCATGTCGGATCTGGTTATTGATAATAGTTTTGGCTAGACGAGTGTTTTTCGTGGAATTTTGGTGAGGGGATCATAGATTGGAGCTCGGACGAGCACTTGCCATGAAAATAACGATAAAGCAGAGACAGACTCATAGCGTCTCTCCTTTGGGAAAGAGGTTGCAGGGAAGAGAAAAGGGCATCCCCCCACTAAGCTACAAAGTCTATTTTGAACTCTGTCAAGGCAGGATAAGCTGCTTCTAGCAGCCCCTGCCCAGATGTGGCAACAGTACTCCATCATTGGCCGAACCTGACTTTTATATCAGATCAGGATTAAAGATCAAGCCCAGAAGCTTGTAAAAACATGGAGCCTGCCTAAGACAAGAGCCATTCATTTTAATGTTAAAATATTCGTATTATTTTTTAGTATTTATTAAGGTTTCGATTTATATTCTCTTTTGATAAACGGTCGCAATTCGATCACATCTCCCGGCCGTTTCTTATATAATCGCATTGAAAAGCTACAGTGGAGCAATTCGTTTCTATCTTCCATGGCAAGTATAAATGGTCAATTGTCACTAGAATATAACGTAACGTTCTTTTTATGCTACGTTCCAAATTTTCTGGGAAACTACTGGGCCAATCTGGCTGAAAATTTGTATGAGCCTTTGTTATGATAAGGTGTAACAAACTAGGTATTATGGTATCCATTAGGTGCACAGTTATGGATCAGTATGCATTAATACGATTAATAGCGATTATTCAACACTATACCATATTCTTGGAAACTACAGGACCGATCTTGTTGAAATTTTGAATGGACCTTTACTGTGGTAAGGTGCAGCGAACAAAATCTTATGGTAAGTGTTCGATGCACAGTATATAATGAAAAGGGATTAATATTTAATGCAAAAATTGGCACAAGTTTCACCGTATTCTACCGTAAATTTAGCATGAAGCATGCATTCTAATTCAACAGGTGACAACTTTTGCTCGTTTGTCAAAAGTCTACTTTGCTAATATCATTGTGGTTTCATTTAATTCAAGAAACAGCCTTTCTTAGAACCGCTGGCGGTTGAGTTTCGATATCGGGTTGAGGCTGTTGTTTGCATGACTGTACAAAAGAGCTGTGATACAGCAAAAAAGTCTGCCTGTAAAAGCTGATACGATAGAAAAAATATTTCAAGTTCATTATCTTTGCCTTAGTCGTGTATGTCTCCAGTTCATTATCTTTGCCTTAGTCGTGTATGTCTCCAGTTCATTATCTTTGCCTTAGACGTGTATGTCTCCAGTTCATTATCTTTGCCTTAGTCGTGTATGTCTCCAGTTCATTATCTTTGCCTTAGACGTGTATGTTTCAAGCTCATTAGCCTTGACTGAGACGTGTATGTCTCAAGTTTATTATCTTTGGCTTTGACGTGTATGTTTCACCTTCATTATCTTTGCCTTAGTCGTGTATGTCTCCAGTTCAGTATCTTTGCCTTAGTCGTGTATGTCTCCAGTTCATTATCTTTGCCTTAGTCGTGTATGTCTCCAGTTCATTATCTTTGCCTTAGACGTGTATGTTTCAAGCTCATTAGCCTTGACTGAGACGTGTATATTTCAAGTTCATTATCCTTGCCTTAGTCGTGTATGTCTCCAGTTCATTATCTTTGCCTTAGACGTGTATGTTTCAAGCTCATTAGCCTTGACTGAGACGTGTATGTCTCAAGTTTATTATCTTTGGCTTTGACGTGCATGTTTCACCTTCATTATCGTTGCCTTAGATATGTACAAAACTAACTTTCGTAATCTCGTAGGGTATAATCTTTTCTTACTGTCGGTTTAACAGAAGATGCTTTACTTGGCTCCAATTTTTCTTTAACCTGGTAAGACATTAACAGTGGAGCAATCGTCTGCCTATTATAACGATAAAAACCCTTTCTTTTCCATGCGTGACACGAGTGATATTCATGCACCAAAGTTTTACCCAAGTCTGTCGGTCGGTTCAAACACAATACCTACTTACTACTGTATAGTTGTCTTCAAATACATTTTAAACAAATATTTGTCATAAAACAGCGTTACAAGTTATAACATTGTGCTTATTTCATTCATCGTTTGAGTTTTTCCCATATAATTCTCCAACATCTATTTTAACAATTAACCTGATTATTGTAGTTTCTCTCCCACCTTCTCTCTCTCTTTCTCTCATTCTGTATATATATATATATATATATACACTTGTGCCCGATATTATTCATACCCCTCGGATCTTTGAGATTTCTATAAGAATATTGCTCAAACCAGAAGGTAGACAATATTAAAGGGATTTCAAACAATAAATCAAGCATAAGCATTTAATTTAAACTCAACAAATTAATAAATTATGCAAGTTTGAAACATTATACAAAGAAAAACAATAATGGCACTAGTTCAAAATTATTCATACCTCTCTTACTAATAGTCAATAGCATGCCCTTTATTCTTAATAACTGCCTGTAACCGTTTGGGATATTTATCAACAAGGTTTTTACAAGCATCAACACTGATTTTTGACCATTCTTCAATGCAGTAGTTCTCCAAATCCCTCAAATTTCTAGGTTTCCGCTTTTTAACCTCAGTTTTCAATATGTGCCAGAGGTTTTCGATAGGGTTCAGGTCGGGACTCTGGCTAGGCCATTCCAAAACATTAATTTGATTATCCTCAAACCATTTCTTGACTATTTTGGCAGTATGTTTTGGATCATTATCCTGTTGAAGGACCCAGTTTGGTCCTAAATGGAGCTTCTCCGCATCCTGTCTAATTTTTTTCTGGAGTATCTCCAAATATTGCTCCTTCTTCATGGTTCCATCTATCTTGACCAAACTACCTGGACCACTAGCCGAAAAGGAGCCCCAAAACATTAGGCTACCACCACCATGTTTCACCGTGGGTATGGTGTTCTTTGGGTTGTAAGCTTCTCCTTTCTTCCTTCAAACGTAAGAAGCATCCATATGGCCAAACAATTCAATTTTTGTTTCGTCAGTCCACAAAATACTTGAGAAAACGGACTCTGGAGAATTCACATGGGTCCTAGCAAACTTTAGACGTGCTGCAAGGTGTTTTCCGGTGTGCAATGGAGTCCTTCTTGGTCTTCTTCCTTTCAGACCATTTTCATGCAGAGTCCTTTGCAATGTTTGCCTTGATATTTTTATGCCAGAAAACTCCAGATTTTCTAAAATGTCCTTAGTAGTGGTGGTTGGATTTGCATTAACACTTCTTACAATATTCCTGGTGGCTCTAGCAGACAGTTTCCTTTTCCTTCCTCTACCAATCAAGTTGTTTGTTGTGTGGTGGCTCTGGAATTTTTTGATGATAGCGATACAAAATAGTAATCCAAGTAATCTCAGGGTGTATTCAATTGAAAATTTCTAAGTCCAAACAAGAGGGGACGTAGGTATAGGTAGATGAGAATCCTATAGACCAAGTCATCTCAGCGTGTATTCAATTGAAAATTTCTAAGTCCAAACAAGAGGGGACGTAGGTATAGGTAGATGAGAATCTTATAGACCAAGTCATCTCAACGTGTATTCAATTGAAAATGTCTAAGTCCAAACAAGAGGGGACGTAGGTATAGGTATATGAGAATCCTATAGACCAAGTCATCTCAGCGTGTATTCAATTGAAAATTTCAAAGTCCAAACAAGAGGGGAAGTAGGTATAGGTAGATGAGAATCCTATAGACCAAGTCATCTCAGCGTGTATTCAATTGAAAATTTCTAAGTCCAAACAAGAGGGGACGTAGGTATATGTAGATGAGAATCCTATAGACCAAGTCATCTCAGCGTGTATTCAATTGAACATTTCCAAGTCCAAACAAGAGGGGATGTAGGTATAGGGAGATGACAATCCTATACACCAAGTCATCTCAACGTGTATTCAATTGAACATTTCCAAGTCCAAACAAGAGGGGACGTAGGTATAGGTAGATGAGAATCCTATAGACCAAGTCATCTCAGCGTGTATTCAATTGAAAATTTCCAAGTCCAAACAAGAGGGGACGTAGGTATAGGTAGATGAGAATCCTATAGACCAAGTCATCTCAGCGTGTATTCAATTGAAAATTTCCAAGTCCAAACAAGAGGGGACGTAGGTATAGGGAGATGACAATCCTATAGACCAGGTCATCTCAACGTGTATTCAATTGAAAATTTCCAAGTCAAAACAAGAGGGGACGTAGGTATAGGGAGATGACAATCCTATAGATCAAGTCATCTCAGCGTGTATTCAATTGAAAATTTCCAAGTCCAAACAAGAGGGGACGTAGGTATAGGTAGATGAGAATCCTATAGACCAAATCATCTTAGCGTGTATTCAATTGAAAATTTCTAAGTCCAAACAAGAGGGGACGTAGGTATAGGTAGATGAGAATCCTATAGACCAAGTCATCTCAGCGTGTATTCAATTGAAAATTTCCAAGTCCAAACAAGAGGGGACGTAGGTATAGGGAGATGAGAATCCTATAGACCAAGTCATCTCAACGTATATTCAATTGAAAATTTCCAAGTCCAAACAAGAGGGGCCGTAGGTATAGGGAGATGACAATCCTATAGACCAAGTCATCTCAACGTGTATTCAATTGAAAATTTCTAAGTCCAAACAAGAGAGGACGTAGGTATCGGTAGATGACAATCCTATAGACCAAGTCATCTCAACATGTATTCAATTGAAAATTTCTAAGTCCAAACAAGAAGGAACGTAGGTATAGGTAGATGACAATCCTATAGACCAAGTCATCTCAACATGTATTCAATTGAAAATTTCTAAGTCCAAACAAGAGGGGACGTAGGTATAGGTATATGAGAATCTTATAGACCAAGTCATCTCAGCGTGTATTCAATTGAAAATTTCCAAGTCCAAACAAGAGGGGACATAGGTATAGGTAGATTACAATCCTATAAACCAAGTCATCTCAGCGTGTATTCAATTGAAAATTTCCAAGTCCAAACAAGAGGGGATGTAGGTATAGGGAGATGAGAATCCTATAGATCAAGTCATCTCAGCGGCAGCGTGTATTCAATTGAAAATTTCCAAGTCCAAACAAGAGGGGATGTAGGTATAGGGAGATGCCAATCCTATACACCAAGTCATCTCAACGTGTATTCAATTGAAAATTTCCAAGTCCAAACAAGAGGGGACGTAGGTATAGGTAGATGAGAATCCTATAGACCAAGTCATCTTAGCGTGTATTCAATTGAAAATTTCTAAGTCCAAACAAGAGGGGACGTAGGTATAGGTAGATGAGAATCCTATAGACCAAGTCATCTTAGCGTGTATTCAATTGAAAATTTCTAAGTCCAAACAAGAGGGGATGTAGGTATAGGTAGATGAGAATCCTATAGACCAAGTCATCTCAGCGTGTATTCAATTGAAAATTTCCAAGTCCAAACAAGAGGGGACGTAGGTATAGGTAGATGAGAATCCTATAGACCAAGTCATCTCAGCGTGTATTCAATTGAAAATTACCAAGTCCAAACAAGAGGGGACGTAGGTATAGGGAGATGACAATCCTATAGACCAGGTCATCTCAACGTGTATTCAATTGAAAATTTCTAAGTCCAAACAAGAGGGGACGTAGGTATAGGTAGATGAGAATCCTATAGACCAAGTCATCTCAACGTGTATTCAATTGAAAATTTCCAAGTCAAAACAAGAGGGGACGTAGGTATAGGGAGATGACAATCCTATAGATCAAGTCATCTCAGCGTGTATTCAATTGAAAATTTCTAAGTCCAAACAAGAGGGGACGTAGGTATAGGTAGATGAGAATCATATAGACCAAGTCATCTTAGCGTGTATTCAATTGAAAATTTCTAAGTCCATACAAGAGGGGACGTAGGTATAGGTAGATGAGAATCCTATAGACCAAGTCATCTCAGCGTGTATTCAATTGAAAATTTCCAAGTCCAGACAAGAGGGGACGTAGGTATAGGGAGATGACAATCCTATAGACCAAGTCATCTCAACGTATATTCAATTGAAAATTTCCAAGTCCAAACAAGAGGGGCCGTAGGTATCGGTAGATGACAATCCTATAGACCAAGTCATCTCAACATGTATTCAATTGAAAATTTCCAAGTCCAAACAAGAGGGGATGTAGGTATAGGGAGATGACAATCCTATACACCAAGTCATCTCAACGTGTATTCAATTGAAAATTTCTAAGTCCAAACAAGAGGGGACGTAGGTATAGGTAGACGAGAATCCTATAGACCAAGTCATCTCAGCGTGTATTCAATTGAAAATTTCTAAGTCCAAACAAGAGGGGACGTAGGTGTAGGGAGATGACAATCCTATAGACCAAGTCATCTCAACGTGTATTCAATTGAAAATGTCTTAGTCCAAACAAGAGGGTACGTAGGTATAGGTAGATGAGAATCCTATAGACCAAGTCATCTCAACGTGTATTCAATTGAAAATTTCTAAGTCCAAACAAGAGGGTATGTAGGTATATGTAGATGACAATCCTATAGACCAAGTCATCTTAGCGTGTATTCAATTGAAAATTTCCAAGTCTAAACAAGAGGGGACGTAGGTATAGGTAGATGAGAATCCTATAGACCAAGTCATCTCAACGTGTATTCAATTGAAAATTTCTAAGTCCAAACAAGAGGGTATGTAGGTATATGTAGATGACAATCCTATAGACCAAGTCATCTTAGCGTGTATTCAATTGAAAATTTCCAAGTACAAACAAGAGGGGACGTAGGTATAGGTAGATGAGAATCCTATAGACCAAGTCATCTCAACGTGTATTCAATTGAAAATTTCTAAGTCCAAACAAAAGTCATCTCGGTGGGGGGGGCGTAGGTATAGGTAGATGAGAATCCTATAGACGAACACATGTCAACGTGTATTCAATTGAAAATTCCGATGTTCAAAACAGTGTAAGTAAGTGTCTGGAAGTGCCTGATCGACGCCTACTGCCATATTGGGTGCATGTAAGCGTCGCAAAATGCCTTCTAATCTGCTAGGCACATCGGGACTTAGTTTTTTTTCTGTTCTTTATCTGCACCGTGTAGGTTGGCGTTTGGATGTGCCCGATCGATGCCTGCTGTTACCTTGACATATCAACGTGTATTCAAGTTAAAACTTCTAACTTCAAAACGGGAGTTAGGTACCGGTAAATGAGAAGCTTATCAATCTAGACATGTTGAAATTTATAAGTTCGCACACAGGGGATGACAAGACGGGGAATAGGGATAAAGAATAAGAAAAGAGAGATAGACAGATCTAGATAAATACAGAGGTATAAAGAGAGACAGGCAAGGGAGATAAATTTCATGATTCAACTTATATGCTAATAAGGAATAGTTGGTGTATCAGGAACACAAGCATTGTTTTTACTGGTTAATTTTACATCAGAATACACTTTTAGATTTTATGTAGATTTTTTTCTATAGGGAACATGCAAATCGCACACATAACATCTAGACATATAAATATATACATAAAACAATTATAGTTATGAGATATATCTGAACTAATCCAAAAAGACAATAATGATGAATATCATCACTTACCTTTGAAAATACATCCAGGCTGTATGCCTACTCACATTCCATCAAACACCAGAAAATCATGATCCATTGCTTGGTTGATTTTTTTTATTTTGAATTTTTTCATACACATTTGTAATTGTGTCTTGCTTTATCAAGTATTTTTGTAGTTAATCTGTGGTGTTGGGAGAGGTGTTAACATGAATCAATTTTGCTTAACAATTTTTTTTATACATATTTTTTCAGTTTACAGAGTCATTGCAATACCAAGTCTGACACGGTAATTGCTTGAAAAGTATTGCATTAGGAAGGTTTCTTTTTTTTTTTTGAGGTGTGCGGGAATTACAGATTCCAAGACAGCAAAGTTGTATTTTATTGTTTGTGCATTCTTTTATCAAGTTCTTACAGATGGTTTTGTGTTATGAAAGTGATATGTTATGAAAGTGAATGACTTGCAAAGACAATTACATTTTTGCATTCTTTTTTTTTTTTTTTTAATTCTTCACCGTTTTTGTTTTAATGTCCCAAGAGTGAACCAAGACAGATGAGTCTTATTCAGCAGAGTGGAAAAAATAGGGTACCTTTGGTTGTCCTCAATGGATTTGTCCAGAGTATAATGTGTCCAAGTTGTTGGCCTAATAAAGTGAGAACCATACCCCCAAAACTAATGCAGAACTCTACTTATGTATTGCACAGCTACAAGAGTTAACTTGTCTAGGATAAGTGCCATATAAATTTGCAAAACTCACTATATAGCTTTATTTATTAACTGATATGAACTTAAATTGCTGAACATGTCTCAAAAATTTTCTACAGAGCTCTACTTAGAAATGAGCACTCTCAAAGACAATTTGTCTAATATAATTTTGAAATATGTTTTTTAAAGTTACCATAGAGCTCTCAAATATATTAGGCACTCAAATAGGAAACTTGTTTCAAATACTTGTCATATATATATATATATATATATATATATATATATATATATATATATATATATATTTTAAACACTTACAGTATATCTATACCTTTAGGTTTTCAAAGCATACTGCAGAGCTCTTCATGTTTTCTGAATTTTATGCTTTCGTCTACTAATGTATTGAGCACTCTCAAAGTATATTCGTGTAGCTGAATTGCCATACATGTTTTTTGAAAGTCTATATTTAGCTCTACTAATGTATTGAACTCTGTCAAAATAAATTTATGCAGTTGAAATGCCATATCTGTTTCTCAAATGTTTTATTTAGCTCTACTAATATATTGAGCACTCTGGGAGTAGATTTGTCTTAAATAATTGCCAAAATTTTCCAAATCTTACTACAAAGCTCTATAAATGCATTGAACACTCTTAAAGTAAAATCGTCTTGTATAATGAAACAAAGCAATTTTTAAATTTACTACACAGCTATATTAAACTATGGAGCACATGCAAGCATCATTGGCATATATATATTGTTTAAACGTACGAAAGAGCTTTACTCGAAGTAAATTTGTCTAGCATAAATGAGAAAAATTCTTTCAAATCTTTCCACAGAACTCTACCACGAAGCACTGTGGTAATTACTTTTCCAGCATACTCGCAATACACAATTTTAAAACTCACTACAGAGCTGTACTTATCTATTTTGCGGTCTCAAAGAAAATTTTGGATCGCATAACAGAAATTTATAGTTTTCAAATAACTCCAAAGATGAACTCATACATTGAACACTCTTAAAGGAAATTTCTCTGCTATAAATGACAAATGTTTTCAAAACTAAATGCAAAGCTTCGAAAAAAGAGCTGATAATATTAATTTTATTCAAATATCTATAAACGAGCGTTATATAAGAGATTTTTACTTAATAATTACATTTTGAATGAGTGCTCAACGTTAGACAGAGCTGATATTATAAAACGTCTATTTTATTACAGGATAAATAAACATTAAGATTTAACCAGAGTTATATAAGAGTGCTCAATGAGACAGAGCAATAAAGACATTTTATTTAGATTTTTACTTAGTAATTACATTTTAAATAGTGCTCAAAACTAGACAGAGCTGATATTATAAAACGTTTATTTTATTAAAGGATAAATGAACATTAAGATGGAACGAGAGTTATATAAGAGTGCTCAATAAGACATAGAGCAATAAAGACATTTTATTTAGATTTTTACTTAATAAATACACTTTAAATAGTGCTCAAACTAGACAGAGCTGATATTATCAAACGTTTATTTCATTACAGGATAAATAAACATTAAGATTGAACCAGAGTTATATAAGAGTGCTCAATGAGACATAGAGCAATAATGACATTTTATTTAGATTTTTACTTAATAATTACACTTTAAATAAGTGCTCAACACATGACAGAGCTGATATTATAAAACGTTTATTTTATTACAAGAGATATAAATATTAAGATTTAACTAGAGTTATATGAGTGTGCTCAATAAGACAGAGCAATAAACACATCTTATTTAGATTTTTACTTAATAATTACACTTTAAATAGTGCTCATCACTAGAAAGAGCTGATATTATCAAACGTTTATATTAATGAAAGAAAATTATATGCCAATGCTTTATCATACATAGAGCAATATTGACATTTTAGATTTTTCATTGAGAATCCATAACATTTTGAATAAAATTATTAAAATTTATATTACATTATGTCATATTCACACAAGAATACCAAAAACAGTGTGGTTATCTAAATTGACATATGCATTTTTTAAACTTATTACCTTGTTCTACTGATGTATTGAGCAATCTACATATAAGTCCTGTCATTTGAATTTCTCTCTATATATTTTAAGTCTAAACAGTAACCTTTACTAATGCATTGAGCACTATAGCAGTAAGTCTTGCCATCTAAATTGCCATACATATCCCCCAAAATTTGACAACTATCTCCACTAATTCATTAATAATTGAATATAGTTATCTTTCTGTCTCTCATTATATATCTATCTATCTATCTATCTATCTATAAAAGTGAAAATGTCTGTCTGTGTGTGTGTACATTTCCCTAGGCAATAACTCTGTCAATTTTAGTCTACAGACTCAAAATTTGATATACAGGGTACTGAGATTTTGGAAAATCTATGCGATTGGTATTTGGACAGAAATTTGGCGATTAAGGTGTCAAAGTTCAACGATTTGACCTTTGAAAACTCTACAAAACTCCTCCGACAATTATCTGTCTAAACACTTGAAATTTTAGATATAGTTTTCTTGGACATGGATCTAACTTAATTATCTTGATTTGAGCCCAAAACAAAGAATTTTAAGGGTTCATAATAGGGGGCAAATTTAAAAAAATTAACCGTTTTTTTGCTTTTTTTTTTGGTGGTGGGGGGGGGGGTCAGCATACACCACCAAACACCGGGGCTACGCCAGGAACACATACTAGTATATATTCAAGGTATACAATTATATATATATATATATATATATATTCAAGGGAGACAATATATAAATTGTCTCCCTTGAATATATATATGTATACATTTATATATATATATATATATATATATATATATATATTCAAGGGAGACAATTTATATATAGATCACATAATTATTAGAAGTTATTTTTTTAATGCTTAATTGAACTTTAATGCTTAGTTTTTCCATCAATTTTTTGACTTGGGTTATTTCTTTTTTAATTGATACATAAAAAAATCTTTGTGCTATTCGAGACAAGAAATAAAAGAAAATTCTTACCTGTTACTTCCCAGGTGTTATCTCCACTTTTTCTCTTTTCTGCTTCTTGCTTAAACTCATGGCAATTTCATGTTTGTTTGTGTTCTTTGTTACATATATATAATTTTTACTGTGATGATTTTTTTTCTTTTAATTAATTAAAATTTTTTTTTGATTTATATAATAAAGAGAGACAACATAACTAATGGATATTTTTAAAATGATATATTTAACTTTCTGGCTATGATCAAACACACATGTACTAGTATTTTTTTTGTAGTTGCATAAGTTAGCTGATGAGAAGAAATGCAAGCAGAACTGCATTCATTTAAATAAAGCTAATGGTTTAGAATTTGATTGTACCCAGATGTGCATGTACACAAAGAAAGAAACACTTACTTGAGGACTTCTGTAACTACAGGAAACATGTGGCAGCTAGAATAGCTGATGCTGCTGGATTCAGTTGTTTTTTCCAATCCACATAATTCTCACAATAGCTGATAGTAGAATTCCATCATGATCAAGAGGAGTACCTGAAATTACAAAAATATACACACAGAAGGAAAGAAAAAGAATACTTACTCTACTTCTATGACAATGATTGCTGCCAAGACTTCGAGATACTAATGTTGGAAGAAACAGATAGACATATATCATACACAGTTTGATTGTATCCAGATGTGCTTGGACACAAAGAAAGAAATACATGATTCAAACTGCACAAGACATGTGGCAGACAGGAACGGTGATGCTGCTAGGTTTCGTTGCTTGTTCCAATCTATAAAAAAGAGATGATATTTATAGTGTTGATAATCTACTGCTGTGTGAAAGCTGGAACAATGGAAACAGTTAAATTAAATTATCAAATCACAAAGACTGAAATCGAAATAAAAAGAAGAAAGGCTGATACTATACTCATCTTCCTGTCGGTGCAGACCACTTGCTGATGACTGTTCGTTCGCCATTAAACTGGAAAGTAAAATAAAAAAAGAAAAAAAAAGAGGTTCCACCGGAGAAAGCTCTCGTCTGGGCAGCGAGGTGATGAACTCCCGAAAGGAGGGGCACTATATAAAAACAAGCTTTGCTGTGAACATCTCCTAAAAAGCGGTTTCTACTCAGAATAACAGGCGGAGCAGAAAACAGAGGTGTTCTCTCTACCCAACAGGATTCGTAAAGATACCACTAGTTTGTGTTCATAAGACGGCGATGATCGCTCACAAAACTGGCATTCCTACTATCATATCGGAGGACCGTCATATATAATTGCACTACCATTTCGTATCGGAGGACGGTCATATATAATTGCACTACCATACCGTTTCGGAGTTCGTAGATAGTAGGAACAATAAAAGCGGCCTTAAAGTGGCTTGTGAGCACACAATCTAGTCGAACTCTAGTCGTCCTTAGTCGAGTCGAGGCAAGCATGCATTACATAGTAACACGAGCACGTGTCGCCTGCTTAGAGGGTAGCCCCCTTCGGGAGATTCGAAAGCGCACCTCACAGCGGAAGAGCTTCGGAACCAATCGGACCGTACCCAGACTTGCAGCTATTTGTTAACTTGGAAGTGGAGTCAACACCCCGACACTGAGAAAAGAGCTTTCCAAAAGCTCAAAACCAGTTGCATGCAAAGTCGGGGAAACTGGGAGCAGGCTGGGGAGAACACGGGGCCTTGCAGGAGGCCCATTTTTCTCTTTCGTTCGGTTTACATCTTTCGGGTATTGTTCTCCTTTCAACCTGCTCCCTTCACGCCTTTTTGCTCGCCACATGCAAGCGTATAAAAAGACGACCAGATGACGGACGCAACAAACTCATGCCGACATTTTCTGGATTTTTTTTTTTTTGCCAGAGCCCATTTAGCCGTGTAGCTGTTAAACTACAACGTTACACCCCCCTACCACGGTGAGGAGAGGGTTGGACTTTAGGGGGGAAAATACACATCCAGAATTTTATCCAATAAAAGGACGGTCTATAAACTGCACAATTGTCACGGTAATTCTACAGTTTATTGACCGCCCTTAAATAATATTATATGCATGCTTTCATCTAACAAATGAAATAAAAAGACGTTAATTTAGATTTAAATTAAAAATATTTTATCCAAGAACAGCACGGTATATAAACTGCACAATTGTCACGGTAATTCTACAGTTTATGGACCGCCTTAAATAATATTATATGTATGCTTTCGTCTAACAAATGAAATAAAAAAAAACGTTAATTTAGATTTAAATTAATAATATTTTATCCAAGAACAGCACGGTTTATAAACTGCACAATTGTCACGGTAATTCTACAGTTTATGGACCGCCCTAAAATAATATTATATGTATGCTTTCATCTAACAAATGAAATAAAAAACGTTAATTTAGATTTAAATTAAAAATATTTTATCCAAGAACAGCACGGTTTATAAACTGCACAATTGTCACGGTAATTCTACAGTTAATTCACCGCCCTTAAATAATATTATATGTATGCTTTCATCTAACAAATGAAATAAAAAAGACGTTAATTTAGATTTGAATTAAAAATATCTTATCCAAGAACAGCACGGTATATAAACTGCACAATTGTCACGGTAATTCTACAGTTTATTGTCCGCCCTTAAATAATATTATATGTATGTTTTCATCTAACAAATGAAATAAAAAAGACTTTAATTAAGATTTAAATCAAAAATATTTTATCCAAGAACAGCACGGTATATAAACTGCACAATTATCACGGTAATTCTACAGTTTATGGACCGCCTTTAAATAATATTATTTGTATGCTTTCATCTAACAAATTGAATACAAGACTTTAATTTAGATTTAAATTAAAAATATTTTATCCAAGAACAGCACGGTATATAAACTGCACAATTATCACGGTAATTCTACAGTTTATGGACCGCCTTTAAATAATATTATATGTATGCTTTCATCTAACAAATGAAATAAAAAAGACTTTAATTTAGATTTAAATTAAAAATATTTTATCCAAGAAAATTATGGTCTATAAACTGCACACTTGTCACGGTTATATTTATTGGCTAGCTTTCTAACAGTATTTTGTATAATAAAATATAAAATTAAATATAAAAAGACGTTAAACGTGAAAATCGTGTAAACTACACAAGTGTCGAACTTTGAAAAGAAATTCGACGTGTTTATGAACTGTGTGCGCATACTAACAACGTTCATTTGAACACTTGTGCAGTTTACACAACTGAAATAAATGCGTCGTCTACTTGTCTACTTTGAAATGAGAAAACTGTGTTACCTTTAAATTTGTTTGACATCAGAGAAATAGGCAGAAATAAAGCAGCGGCAGGGCGGCGGCTTAGCTGGGTCTCCTGGCTGGTCATCTATTCTCCGGGAACTCGTCTCGCTGCCACGGTCAAACTGAATTTACAGCCCGTTTTGGGGCTCTTTTATATTTCACCATCGGCGTGAAAACCGTTAACTTTTTCCGGGAAATATCAAACAGTTCGCAGTTGACGACACAACCTTTTTACCTTTTATGGAGTTTGTGTTACGTAGCTGCCTTTTCATTGGTTCATTTAAACTTGTTTAGTTTGAAGAGTGAATGTGGACGTGTGTGTGTCTGTGTATGTGTGTGTTAATGCAAGTGTGTGTGTATGTGGGTGTGTGCGCCGTTGGCGTTGAAGCATGTAGGCACATTCTCTGTCTCTTTCGGTCTCTCCCCCCTTTTCCCTCTCTCTCTGTTTATATATAAGGACACGGAGAAGCGCGCGTGTGCGAGAGAGAGAGAGAGAGAGAGAGAGAGAGAGTGAGAGAGAGAGAGAGAGAGAGATATGTTAGCAGCCGAAACTTTGAAAAGTTAGAAAAATTTTTTTTAAAAATTGGTATATATATATATATATATATATATATATATATATATATATATATATATATATATATCATACGAAGCAATTTAGCGGGAATCTGCAGCCACGTGGAAAGAAATATTTCTACCCATACATTTTGGACAAAATCAAACTGTAGTATCTGTTTTTTCTTTAATTAAAACTTAAAATATCACTTAAATAAACCACTCTACAGATTGATGTGATATTTGGAATATGCTGTAACATTGATAAAGACGAACTAAGGAACAGTTACGTCATAGACACAAGAAAATATACGTATAGTTATAATAGGAAAAAAACAAAAACGTTCAAAAGTATATGCATCCTATGCTACCGTGCCGAAATAAAAACGGTATTATTTAGAAATCTATTCTTTGTATTCTAACATTTTAATCAAGTTGTCGTGAAACTTGAAGTTCAAATGAAAAAACGAAAAAAACAAAACAAAAAAGGAAATGCAAACACAAAAACACGGTAACATAAATGCATAATTACTAATTATTTCTTTCTGGCTAAACGTAGTAACTGTTCTTTTTTCTGTATTTGTATAAAAATTAGTACATTTTTTTATTAGGTAGTTGTTTTATCAAATTGAAATCCATGTTATTAGGTTGAAATGGGCGCTTCTACACTATTGGGACGAGATTTCAGAATTATAGGATGCGAGTTAATGCGACAGTTGATGTTAAATTCGAAAGTGATTTTGGAGCCTTTAAACTGTCATTAATAATAATAAAACAGATACTACACTTTGAATTATTTGCTAATAATTAAAAAAAATATTTTCGTTAACAGATATTACACATTGATCGTTTTTTATTTGATTTGATGTTTTTTATTTTTTTTATTTTTTATTTATCTTATTTTTATTTATTTTTATTTAACATTTGATGGTTTTTATTAAATTGTTAGATGCAAGTACGGAATAGTTACAAAACGCCCTCTTCTCTCCATTTTAAGAACGACTTTCGGAATACCCCTCCCCCAATCTCTCCATGTTAAGAACGGCTTTCTAGATTGGGAGGTGTTTTTTTTTCAGAAAGCCGTTCTTATCATGGAGAGATTGGAGGTGTTAATACTACGCTGCGACGCTGGGGCAGCTTGTAAAATAAAAAAAATATCAAAGAAAACTTCTGCAAGATTTTTTGATGAAATTTCCAAGTTAAATTGAATTTTTATCAGATCTTCTGCTTATTAAATTATTGGACAGAATAGTTAACATGCTCCTCTCTACATTAAGAATGGCTTTCTTAACTTTTAAGGTAACAATTTCTTAAAAAATTACAATTTAATAACAAACAAAAAAAAAACGGTTATTTTTACGACCTAAAAACAACCCCGACCCGAAAGAGAGAGGCAGTGTGGAGGTGGGGGGGGGCGAAGGGAAGGAGAAATTGGCACGTGCCTAGATCAAACGAAGTTGAAATGAAATCCATTTCGTTAACTTTCAAATTCGCTTGACACTTATGACACTCACTCCTCCCCACCTCATGACAGTTTTTAACGGAAAGTTGATTTGTGTTGGTGTGTATTTGTGTGTACGTGTGTGTTTGTGTATGTGTGTGTTCATGCGAGTGTGTGTGTGTATTAAAGTGTGTGTGTATATGTGTTTTTATGCATTTACATTTAAAAATACAAACAATAACATCTCGAAAACTATTTGTCTGTCTGTGCTAATTTTCCTTGCAATATTCGTTTTCAGCATACCTGAACAAACTGAGGGTTGGCCCCTTTCATAAGCCGCCTGTTAAAACTGTTCAAACATGGTGGCCAGTGATTTACATTTCAAAATACACGCATTAATAAAACTAGCTCTAAAACTATTTGTCTCTGCTAATTTTCCTTGTGATATTCGTTTTCAGCATACCTGAACAAACTGAGGGTTGGCCCCTTTCATATGCCGCCTGTTCAAACAGGGTCTCCAGTGATTTACATTTCAAAATACACGCATTAATATATCAAAAACTACGTGTCTGTGCTAATTTTCCTTTCGATATTCGTTTTCAGCATACCCGAACGATTTTAAAATGGACAGTCCGAATGTTAACGAAGCACACACACACACACACGCATACACACACACACACACACACACGTAAACTCAGTGAAAGTGTCTACTGTCGATAAGCTAGTTGTAAATTAGATTACTGGCTCTTATGAGTTTTAGTCTAACCACCCTTTACAACTAGCTCCAACACTATTTGTCTGTGCTCATTTTCCTTGCGATATTCGTTTTCAGCATACCTGAACAAAAAGAGGGTTTGCCCCTTTCATATCCCGCCTGTTCAGACATGGTCGCCAGTGATTTACATTTCAAAATACACTCATTACTATCTCGAAAACTATCCGTCTGTCTGTGCTAATTTTCCTTGCGATATTCGTTTTCAGCATACCTGAACAAACTGAGGGTTGCCCCCTTTGATATGCCCCCTGCTAAAACATGGTCGCCAAGGATTTATATTTCAAAACACACGCATTAATAAAACTAGCTCCCAAACTAGTAGTATGTCTGTCTCTGCTAATTTTCCTTGCGATATTCGTTTTCAGCATACCTTAACAAACTGAGGATTGGTCGCTTTCATATGCCGCCTTTTTAAACATGGTCGCCAGTGATTTACATTTCAAAACACACGCATTAATAAAACTAGCTCCGAAACTAGTAGTCTGTCATTCTCTGCTAATTTTCCTTGCGAGATTCGTTTTCAGCATACCTGAACAACCTAATGGTTTGCCCCTTTCATATGCCGCCTGTTCAAACATGGTCGCCAGCGATTTACATTTCAAAATACACGCATTAATAAAACTAGCTCCAAAACTATTTGTCTCTGTTAATTTTCCTTGCGATATTCGTTTTCAGCATACCTGAACAAACTGAGTGTAGGCCCCTTTGATATGCCGCCTGTTCAAACATGGTCGCCAGTGATTTACATTTCAAAATACACGCATTAATAAAACTAGCTCCAAAAATAGAAGTCTGTCTGTCTGTGCAAATTTTCCTTGTGATGTTCGTTTTCAGCATACCTGAACAAACTGATGGTTAGCTCCTTTCATATGCCGCCTGTTCAAACATGGTCGCCAGTGATTTTCATTTCAAAATACACGCATTATTATCTCGAAAAATATTTGTCTGCCTGTGCTAATTTTCCTTGCGATATTCGTTTTACTGTTACTCTTTTTGTTTTTGTTTTTGTGCTCAACGATGAAAACCGACTTCTTCATTTGTGTTTGCTTCTCGTTTTCGCTTTTGCTCTGATAAGAGTTTCGCTAATGTGAAAAAGAAAACAGGTTCGAACGTTTGCTGACATTTATTGGATGTGTTGCTACCAGTATTTTGCTTAATATTCGAGTTTGGAGCGATTATCGAGTCTCACAAGATGTCTGTAAAATGTCAGACACTTCTTTATTGCTCTAACTGAAAACTGTGCGCTACTTTTGTTTGTGTTAAATAAACGTTTTAAAATAAGTTAAAACAACAAAAATGTGATCTAGGTAGGTAGAAGGGTAACTTATCTTGCCTTTGGTAACATTCATTTTCTTATATATTTATTTGTTCACTACTTTTTCGTTTTGTTCTTATTGAATGCTAAATATTCGCCGTGGAATTTCCACGGGTCACGATTATTTCGTTTTATTAATCTTAAGTTTCATAGAATAAAACGTTCAGACACAACTTTGTCGAGCCATTTATAATCGATTTCATTTAACTTCTGTTTGACCCCGGCACGACCCTTTCTCTCCTTCCCCCACTTTCTCTCTTCTTCAGCTTGGTGACAAGAAGCGATGCTGCTTATGTGTGCGTGCGTGCGTGTATGTGTGTGTGCGTGCGTGCGTGTGTGTGTGTGTGTGTGTATGTGTGTACGTGCGTGCGTATGTCGGTTTCAACAAAATTTAAAAAAATAAAAACTTTTTTCCCGACAGGTCGGGATTAGGGTTGTGAGGTGGGGTTAGAGTTTATGAAAATAAATGTTAGCAATAAAAACTTTTTAAAACAAAGTTAGAAAAAAGAACACAATTTACTTCCCCACCAAATTATCGTATTATTGGAGCCCCCGATTCTTCTTTTTTTAGGCGATGTAATAAACCATATATTTGAGTAGGGTTACCTCCTCTCTTTATTTTGGTTTGTATATTTTTCATGTTGCAAAAATGCTCCCGGGAGATCTTTTTAGGATTCTATAGGTTTGCTTTTTTTTACACTTTTTATTATCTTCGAAAAATGTAAAAAAATGTAAACAGGCAGTTTACGATTTGAAAGGCATCATTAAAATGATAGTTCTTTCAACTTTATATTTTTATTTCGTCGTCTTCAAGTCCAATGTAAATAAGTTCTTGATGAGCCGTTCCTCTTAAATAATCCAATTTACCAAATTTACACTTCTAACGATTACTATGATATTGTCCATTGACTACTGTACACACTTTAACCCTTATCCTCGAGTGGCCTCTGTGCCTTGATAAGTAGTGATTCCTTTATAAAATAAAAAAAAATATTTCACTACTTTGATGGTGAATCTATAGTCAGTCTGTACTGATTTTCCTTGCGATATTCGTTTTCAGCATACCTGAACAAACTGAGGGTTGCCCTCTTTCATATGCCGCCTGTTCAAACATGGTCGCCAGTGATTTACATTTCAAAATACACGCATTAATATCTCGAAAACTATTTATCTGTCTGTGCTACTTTTCCTTGCGATATTCGTTTTCAGCATACCTGAACAAACTGAGGATTGGCCCCTTTCATATGCCGCCTGTTCAAACATGGTCGCCAGTGATTTACATTTCAAAATACAAGCATTACTATCTCGAAAACTATTTGTCTGTCTGTGCTAATTTTCCTTGTGATATTCGTTTTCAGCATACCTGGACAAACTGAGGGTTGCCCCCTTTCATTTGCCCCCCGTTCAAACATGGTCGCCAGTGATTTACATTTCAAAATACAAGCATTACTATCTCGAAAACTATTTGTCTGTCTTTGCTAATTTTCCTTGTGATATTCGTTTTCAGCATACCTGGACAAACTGAGGGTTGCCCCCTTTCATTTTCCCCCCCGTTCAAACATGGTCGCCAGTGATTTACATTTCAAAATACACGCATTAATAAAACTAGCTCCAAAACTATTTGTCTTTGCTTATTTTCCTTGCGATATTCGTTTTCAGCATGCCTGGACAAACTGAACGGTACGAGTTTTCCGGGTACGGTTTTTCCAGAGACGAGTTTTCCCGGTACATGTTTTCCGGCCACTGGTATAAGTGCTATTGGTTCATCAGAGCACATCCCATTAAAGTACTTTAGGCACCGCCAAAACTGGGGGGGGGGGCAGGTAAGTACTTTTTGACGGACCGTCTTTTTAAAAATCTGCCAAAAATCAGGTAATTATCCAATCAATACGAAATTTTCAGCGATTATTAAGGAAAGAATGAACTTTATAACAGTGTACTTATTTTTCATAAATGATATTTATATATATATTTTTTTTGCTTACAACCCCCCCCCCCTGTTTTGAAGTGGGAACAAATATGCTTAAAATAATCATCTGAAACTAAACAAAACATATTCCGTTGTTGTAAGGGACAGGATTATAGATTAAAAAAAAGCAAAAAAAAAAAAAACAACAATTATTTACATACCTTATTTTGACGTCTGAATATCAGAACTTTGATTGTGTTTAATTATTCCGCTTTTGATTTTGGAGTGTGAAATTCGGTGAATATGTTAAGTAAAATAATTAATTTAAGCTAAGCAAAAATAAAAAAAAGTTTTTTTAATATTTATACGAAAAAAGCCATTTTAAAATCTTTGATAAATAAATTAATATTTTTTTTTTTAGCGAGCCGAACATTGCATGACCATTATTAAACAGGGAATTCTTTGAAGAATCGATACAAAAAAAAAATCGATAAATATTGTGCCCTTTGTGTTAAAAAATATCATCAGTTTTTCGATCCCATTTGATAACGTTTGCCGCCTTTCGACTACGGTGGATCATACGCGCTGAAATAATTTTGTTGAATCTCCATGACTGCCAAAACCGGTGCAAGCGTGAATCAGTACAATTTATGTTGGTCAACACTCACATAGAAACGAGACGTTTCTCTTTTCATTGCGAGACAAAATTATGGATGGTAAATAAAAATTTATTTTTATTATTACACGTGTTTATTTTTATTTTACCGAAACTATAGCGGACATTTGTTCGCCCGTCTGCCATAAACGAAACTTTATAGTGAAAAATTAATTTTAAACTAGAAACAGTACTTTTTTTATACTGTGAAAAATACGCACCGTAAAAAAATGGTTAAACCGTAGGTGAAAGTGCAGAATATTTGACCCCCCCCATGTTAAGAATGGCATTCTAAATAAAGTTATTATTTTAGTATGGCCCGTACACTTGCAGTGTCAAAATTACACAAAAGGAAGCTTAGAATAAATTATTGTCAAATTGCCGATGTTGTCCAACGATGCACTTGTTTTTCTAAAGTTGATTTAAATTGGTTTTCGGGTGTGTTATGACTGAATTGTGAATTATGCGTGAATCTCTTGAACAACCTGTCAGAAAGAACCCCCCCCCATTTTGGGGAGCCTGAGCCCCCCCTCCCACACACACACGCGTACACATTAAAAAGCAAACTCATCAAAATGGTCACCCATCTGGTACTGGCTAGCCTCAGGGTTGCTTATGTAGTTTAGTTTAATTTTTATTCTGCTTTGAATTCCACCCCACCCACCCCCATTTGGGGGAGCCTGACCCCCCACAGTACACATTAAAAACCAAACTCATCAAAATGGTCACCCATCTGGTACTGGCCAGCCTCGGGGTTGCTTATGTAGTCAAAAAAACCCTACAGTTCTTCCTCGTTCAATGAAGGAGAAATCTTTCTAGACTGGGTCAATTTTAATTTTTATTCTGCTTTACCCCCCCCCCATTTTTGGGAGCTTAACCCCCACACATACACATTAAAAACCAAACTCATAAAAATGGTCACCCATCTGGTACTGCCCAGCCTCAGGGTTGCTTATGTGGTTTAGTTTTTATTGTTTTAAATCCCCCCCATTTTGGGGAGCCTTGGTCCCCCCCCACACGCGTACACATTAAAAAGCAAACTCATCAAAATGGTCACCCATCTGGTACTGACTAGCCTCAGGGGTGCTTATGTAGTTTAGTTTAATTTTTATTCTGCTTTGAATTCCACCCCACCCACCCCCATTTGGGGGAGCCTGACCCCCCACAGTACACATTAAAAACCAAACTCATCAAAATGGTCACCCATCTGGTACTGGCCAGCCTCGGGGTTGCTTATGTAGTCAAAAAAACCCTACAGTTCTTCCTCGTTCAATGAAGGAGAAATCTTTCTAGACTGGGTCAATTTTAATTTTTATTCTGCTTTACCCCCCCCCATTTTTGGGAGCCTAACCCCCACACATACACATTAAAAACCAAACTCATACAAATGGTCACCCATCTGGTACTGGCCAGCCTCAGCGTTAATAATACATTGAAATTTTCGTCACTGAAAAATAAGTTTTATTTGGCCTGTTTGGTCTTCCATAGTTTGCTTTTTATTAAACACAAACGTAAATATTCTCGATATGGACTCTATATGGACGCGAAGTAACTGGTTGCCTATATGAATAAGTGGAATTATTTGAAATCCAGGTACTTGTATTATAATATTTTTGCATATATTCATAGAAAATCACCCCAAATCTTAGTTAGACTAAAAATAAACAACTTAATTCTTTCAAAAACCTTTTTTAAAAAATATTTATATATGCTTTTTTGCTTTTTGTGCAAGACAAAAAATGTCAATTGTTAACTTTTTGGGAAATTTTAACATTTAAAATTTAATTAAAAATAGTAGAAAAAGTTTTACATTATTCAGCTTTCTATATGATAAAATTCAGGGTTTTATCTTTCTGGAAAAAAAAAGTTACTCAGAAATCATGGTTTATAATAAATGTAATTTCGTTTTAAAAAACAACAACTTCATTTTTCGGCCATTTTTGGCGGTGCCTACTTGTAAACAGGGATGCAACACTGAGGAGGCGATGGGACAGACTTTGGAGATTGACCTATAGCACGGGGCCTATTAGATTAGAGACTCTTTTTGTTTTTGTTTTGTGCTCAACGATAAAAACCGACTTCTTCATTTGTGTTTGCTTCTCATTTTCGCTTTTGCTCTGATAAGAGTTTCGCTAATGTGAAAAAGAAAACATGTTCGAACGTTTGCTGACATTTATTGGATGTGTTGCTACCAGTATTTTGCTTAATTTTCGAGTTTGGAGCGATTATCGAGTCTCACAAGATGACTGTAAAATATCAGACACTTTCTTTATTGTTCTAACTTAAAACTGTGCGCTACTTTTGCTTGTGTTAAAGAAACGTTTTAAAATAAGTTAAAACAACAAAAATGTGATCTAGGTACGTAGAAGAGTAACTTATCTTGCCTTTGGTAACATTCATTTCCTTATATATTTATTTGTTCACTACTTTTTCGTTTTGTTCTCTTGAATGCGAAATATGCGCCGTGGAATTTCCACGGGTCACGATTATTTCGTTTTATTAATCTTAACTTTCATAGAATAAAAAGTTCAGACACAACTTTGTCGAGCCATTTGTAATCGATATCATTTAACTTCCGTTTGACCCCGGCACGTGCAGTGCAGAGAACACGATCCTTTCTCTCCTTCCCCCACCTTCTCTCTTCTTTAGCTTGGTGACAAGCGATGCGTATGTGTGCGTGCGTGCGTGCGTGTGTGTGTGCATGTGTGTACGTGCGTGCGTATGTGTGTTGTCGGTTTCAACAAAATTTAAAAAAATAAAAACTTTTTTCCCGACCGGCCGGATTAGGGTTGTGAGGTGTGGTTAGAGTTTATGAAAATAAATGTAAGCAAGAAAAACTTTTTAAAACCAAGTTAGAAAAAAGAAAACAATTTACTTCCCCACCAAATTATCGTATTATTGGAGCCCCCGATTCTTCTTTTTTTTAGGCGATGTAATAAACCATATTTTTGAGTAGGGTTGCCTCCTCTCTTTATTTTGGTTTGTATATTTTTCATGTTGCAAAAATGCTCCCAGGAGATCTATTTAGGATTCTAAAGGTTTGCTTTATTGTACACTTTTTATTGTCTTCGAAAAATGTAAAAAAAAATGTAAACAATCAGTTTACGATTTGAAAGGCATCGTTAAAATGATATTTTTCGCTTGTTCTTTCAACTTTATATTTTTATTTCGTCGTCTTCAAGTCCAATGCAAACAAGTTCTTGATGAGCCGTTCCTCTTAAGTAATCCAATTTAGCAAATTTACACTTCTAACGATTACTATGATATTGTCCCATTGACTACTGTACACACTTTAACCCTTATCCTCGAGTGGCCTCTGGGGCTTGATAAGTAGTGATTCCTTTATAAAATTAAAAAAATATTTCAATACTTTGATGGTGAATCTATAGTCAGTCTGTGCTGATTTTCCTTGCGATATTCGTTTTCAACATACCTGAACACACTGAGGGTTGGCCCCTTTCATATGCCGCCTGTTCAAACATAGTCGCCAGTGATGTACATTTCAAAATACACGCATTAATAAAACTATTTCGAAAACTAATTGTCTCTGCTAATTTTCCTTGTGATATTCGTTTTCAACATACCTGAACAAACTGAAGGTTGGCCCCTCTCATATGTCGCCTGTTCAAACATGGTCGCCAGTGATTTACATTTACCAATACACTCATTAATAAAACTAGCTCCAAAACTAGTAGTCTGTCTGTCTCTGCTAATTTTCCTTGCGATATTCGTTTTCAGCATACCTGAACAAACTGATGGTTACCCCCGTTCATATGTCGCCTGTTCAAACATGGTCGCCAGTTATTTACATTTCAAAATACACGCATTAATAAAACTAGCTCCGAAACTAGTAGTCTGTCATTCTCTGCTAATTTTCCTTGCGATATTCGTTTTCAGCATACCTGAACAAACTGAGGGTTTGCCCCTCTCATATGCCGCCTGTTCAAACATGGTCGCCAGTGATTTACATTTCAAAATACACGCATTAATATCTAGAAAACTATTTGTCCGTCTGTGCTAATTTTCCTTGCGATATTCGTTTTCAGCATACCTGAACAAACTGAGGGTTGGCCCCTTTCATATGCCGCCTGTTCAAACATGGTCGCCAGTGATTTAAATTTCAAAACACACGCATTACTATCTCGAAAACTATTCGTCTGTCTGTGCTAATTTTCCTTGCGGTATTCGTTTTCAGCATACCTGAACAAACTGAGGGTTGGCCCCTTTCATATACCGCCTATTCAAACATGGTCGCCAGTGATTTACATTTCAAAATACACGCATTAATAAAACTAGCTCCAAAACTATTTTGTATATGTTTACAAAATGTCTACGAACGTGCGTAGACATTTTGTAAACATTGTTTTTCAAAAATAAAAAATAATACTTCTATTATGTTTTAAACGACTGTAATAGTTTATTTTGGAAGTATATTTCATAAAGAAAATTGACAACCCACTTTAAAAACAGAAATTACGAGTTTTATATATTTTATTCGCAGTTTTTTGTTGACTCTTCTGGCGGCCATGTTGTAAGCCCTAACGGTATTTTTGGAGATTACCCTTTCTCCTTATATACAGGGTGAGTCACGGTAAACAGATGTTTTTTTAGAACACTCCTTGCTCTTCTTGAGTAAGTGATAAGGAGTGAGGAAGGTACTCTTTAAACCTGCTTAAGATGCTGTTTAGTTTGTTGTTATTTGTTTGTCTTTTTTTATTAAATTTTGTTTTAGTTATTGATTTTGAATTGTTTTTCTTTTTAATTTATTGCCCTCATGTTACCGTGGAGTCGTGAACTTGCATGAAAAATGGTGAATCCAAAACATCCGTTTCCTCTGATTCACCCTGTATATGTAAACTCGCACGCGAAATATCGAAACGTTCAATTCAGTTTTACTCAACGTAAAACCCCGTCTCACTAATTCGTCCTTTTAATTGACAACATACCACCTCATATGCAAATTGCTATAAAAAAAAAAATCATCTACAAAATTACGTTTTTCTTGTTTTCTTCTTCCCTCCCAATCCCGTCACAAGCAGAAGCTCGGTCGCTGGCGCCAAGAATACTTTGTATTACAATTTTTGTGAAACTCAGGAATATTACTGTCGAACTCAGGAATCCCTGCGCAGGTTCAAACGGAACTCTTTACTTAATAAAAGGGTTAACATGTTCTTGTTCTTTCAGTAAGTTTTTTTTTTTTACATGGAGGTCACCACTTATCAAGGCCCGAAAGCCATTCGGGGACAAGGGTTATTGCGTGTACAGTAATCAATGGGATCGTATCGTAGTAATCGTTAGTATTAGAGATTTGATAAGGGAGCGATTTGTCAGGAATTTGTTTACGTTGGACTTGAAGACATCCAAGTTGTAGTCAGGTGGGAAACAGGCAAACGTAAGAGAGTTCCACAGGCGTGCACTTCTAAGAAAGAAGCTTTGTTCATGGAATCTACGTTTTGATTTAGGCACAGATAAAGAGTGGGAAAAATTACTGACAGTGGTTTCAGCCAGACGAGTGTTTCTTGTGAAAGATTGGCGAGGGGGAGGAGATTGGAGCTCGGACGAGCACTTGCCATGGAAATAACGATAAAACAAAGACAGGCTCGCTAATCTCTTCTGTGGGAGAGAGATTGCAGGGAAGAGAAAAGGGCATCCCCACTAAGCCACAATTGCATTCTTTGTATCGTCCACATTGACAATTAGAACCTTCAACCTCCAGAAGAGTGTCGTTTGAATCGAATAATACATTCTATTACATAGACACAGAAAAATTTCCGCTCCAATAGTTTCTACCATCGAACTACTATTCTTATAATTCTGGCAATTTGCCTGAAGGTTTTATAAAATTTAATGGCCATAACGATTCTATATACAACAAACACAATCAGCAACTAAAGGTTAGAGGTGACCCCAAAACGGAAGTCAATCGCGATTTCTATTCTTTTCCATAACATTTAACAAACTTTCAACTTTGACAATTTACCTGAAGTTTTATCGATTTTAATGTCATATATATATATATATATATATATATATATATATATATATATATATATATATACATATATATATATATACATATATATACATATATATACATATATATATACATATATATATATACATATACATATATATATATACATATATATATACACATATATACATATATATACATATATATATACATATATATATATATATATTAAAATTAAAATCGCCTTTGCAAGTAAATAAACAGAACATTCCGTTTATTTATTTAATACTAGCGGGGGTACCCGGCGTTGCCCGAGTGTTTGTTTCCGGGACGGGGGGGGAGTTTTAAAAAATGTTATGGTAGGTAAGTAGGAAGGATCAAACCCGGAGTCATGAGTAAAAGTAGGAAAATAAAGTGTGAAAAAAAACCAAAAAAAAAAACCATCTGCAACGTTAACAGTTCAGTCACCAAGAAAAGTCCATTCCAGTTGTTTAGGAAAAAAAAACAAAAAAAACGACTACGGTAGGTCGGTGCGAACGTGAAAATATAATGTGAATTGTCCAGCACGCTAA
Organism: Euprymna scolopes; assembly: GCF_053919585.1. Taxonomy (NCBI): domain Eukaryota; kingdom Metazoa; phylum Mollusca; class Cephalopoda; order Sepiida; family Sepiolidae; genus Euprymna; species Euprymna scolopes. The sequence goes on from NC_136503.1 coordinate 101,750,863, forward strand.
CCACTACGCCACAGAGCACTGCAGCTTAGTTTAGTGATTTTAAATAACTTCACATGAAAGAACTACGAAGCCAAACCGGTGTTCTCTTCTCAACTGTTCCTTGTTAACGGTGTTAAGTGGTGGCAGGGGGAGGAGGAATTTATTAGAGAGAAAATATTTTACCACTTCCATTAATCTTAACCGATTTTGGCCGTGACTTCTCAGCAGAAAAAGTATAGAAATCTAAGATTATCGAGGAATTTGAGAAATAATAAGCCTATAACACACCTCAGATATTGTTCTGCCGTTTGTGCATATTATATTTGCATGAAATATCTTGATTTTTAATCCTATTAAGGTCAAAATCCAACGGGAAAAAATGAGTTCATTTTATTTATATAGAAGAAGATAGATAGAAGATAGATTATTTATTTAATACTAGCGGGGGTACCCGGCGTTGCCCGAGTGTTTGTTTCCGGGACGGGGGGGGGAGTTTTAAAAAATGTTATGGTAGGTAAGTAGGAAGGATCAAACCCGGAGTCATGAGTAAAAGTAGGAAAATAAAGTGTGAAAAAAAAAAACAAAACAAAAACATCTGCAACGTTAACAGTTCGGCCACCAAGAAAAGTCCATTCCAGTTGTTTAGGAAAAAAAAAAAAAAAACGACTACGGTAGGTCGGCGCGAACGTGAAAATATAATGTGAATTGTCCAGCACGCTAACCACTACGCCACAGAGACTGCAGCTTAGTTTAGTGATTTTAAATAACTTCACATGAAAGAACTACGAAGCCAAACCGGTGTTCTCTTCTTAACTGTTCCTTGTGAACGATCCCCAAACGGTGTTAAGTGGTGGCAGGGGGAGGAGGAATTTATTAGAGAGAAAATATTTTACCACTTCCATTGATCTTAACCGATTTTGGCCGTGACTTCTCAGCAGAAAAAGTATAGAAATCTAAGATTATCGAGGAATTTGAGAAATAATAAGCCTATAACACACTTCAGATATTGTTCTGCCGTTTGTGCATATTATATTTGCATTAAATATCTTGATTTTTAATCCTATTAAGGTCAAAATCCGACGGGAAAAAATGAGTTCATTTTATTTATATAGAGAAGAAGAGAAGAGAAGATAGATAGAAGATAGATTATTTATTTAATACTAGCGGGGGTACCCGGCGTTGCCCGAGTGTTTGTTTCCGGGACGGGGGGGGGAGTTTTAAAAAATGTTATGGTAGGTAAGTAGGAAGGATCAAACCCGGAGTCATGAGTAAAAGTAGGAAAATAAAGTGTGAAAAAAAAAACAAAACAAAAACATCTGCAACGTTAACAGTTCGGCCACCAAGAAAAGTCCATTCCAGTTGTTTAGGAAAAAAAAAAAAAAAACGACTACGGTAGGTCGGCGCGAACGTGAAAATATAATGTGAATTGTCCAGCACGCTAACCACTACGCCACAGAGACTGCAGCTTAGTTTAGTGATTTTAAATAACTTCACATGAAAGAACTACGAAGCCAAACCGGTGTTCTCTTCTTAACTGTTCCTTGTGAACGATCCCCAAACGGTGTTAAGTGGTGGCAGGGGGAGGAGGAATTTATTAGAGAGAAAATATTTTACCACTTCCATTGATCTTAACCGATTTTGGCCGTGACTTCTCAGCAGAAAAAGTATAGAAATCTAAGATTATCGAGGAATTTGAGAAATAATAAGCCTATAACACACTTCAGATATTGTTCTGCCGTTTGTGCATATTATATTTGCATTAAATATCTTGATTTTTAATCCTATTAAGGTCAAAATCCGACGGGAAAAAATGAGTTCATTTTATTTATATAGAGAAGAAGAGAAGAGAAGAAGAAGATAGAAGATATATAGAAAAAGATTACGTGTGACGTCATTAAGTGAGATTCTTTTCGTCTTTTCTGGTTGTGGTTAAATATTTCAAACGCAAAAATGAAAGACGCGGCTAATCTCTCTCGAAAAAAAACACGGTTATACAAATTTCGCATGACAAATTAAGTTACCATAATTTCCTCCTGCTCATTCCCGATTTATTTGATATTTAGGTATGACAAATTAACGCACAACAAATTACGGTACGACAAATAGCTCCTGCTGTTTTACAAATTTTAATGTCTGAAACTATTTTATGCGCAACAAATATAATCAACAAGTAAGAGTCCCAGGTGATCTCAAAGCGGAAGTCAATTAAACCATTTGATTTCTAAACGTAAATTTACGATATTTCTTGTTGCAAGCATTTTGCAAACAAATAAATGAAATATTCTATTTACTTAATATTGCGTGACGTCATTAAGCGGGATTTTCTTCTTCCGTCTATTCTGATTGTGGTTGAATATTTCAAACGCGAAAATGAGTGACGCGGCTAACGTGAAAAGTCCAAAAACGATGTAAACGCCACCTAGTGACTCGATGTCCAGCGTTACTGGTGTTTGGTCAGTCGGCTTGGAACAGGCCCCATGCTTTCATAACCAAAACCAACGCCATTTTTCTACCAGGCCCGCCTCTCTCATGATGTTGATTCTAAAAAAAAAAAGATACAAAATGATATTGAATTGAATTGTTATACGAAAGTCAATCCAACAGTAAAGCCTCGTATTTTATCTTTAAAAGTTAGAGGTCTGCGAAGACGGAAGTTGTACCATTAAAACGAACAACCGTTTGTGCTTTAGAATGTATATTTCTACATAGTTACCACCATTCTAAATGCATTGTTACCAGCGATTGATGATAGCTGTGCATGGGCGTCTGGAGCGCATCCTGTCATACGATGGTCGTTCTAAAAGTAAAGTCCCCTAATTTTTAAAATCAAAATTTTAAAAGCTACAAAAATTGGAGTACGATTAAAATTTTAAAAGCCACAAAAATTGGAGTACCATTAAAATTTCAAAATTTTAAAAGCCACAAAAATTGGAGTACCATTAAAATTTCAAAATTTTAAAAGCCACAAAAATTGGAGTACCATTAAAATTTCAAAATTTTAAAAGCCACAAAAATTGGAGTACCATTAAAATTTCAAAATTTTAAAAGCCACAAAAATTGGAGTACCATTAAAATTTTAAAAGCCACAAAAATTGGAGTACCATTAAAATTTTAAAAGCCACAAAAATTGGAGTACCATTAAAATTTTAAAAGCCACAAAAATTGGAGTACCATTAAAATTTTAAAAGCCACAAAAATTGGAGTACCATCAAAATTAAAAAATTTTAAAAGCCACAAAAATTGGAGTACCATTAAAATTTTTAAAAGCCACAAAAATTGGAGTACCATTAAAATTTTAAAAGCCACAAAAATTGGAGTACCATTAAAATTTTAAAATTTTAAAAGCCACAAAAATTGGAGTACCATTAAAATTTTAAAAGCCACAAAAATTGGAGTACCATTAAAAATTTAAAAGCCACAAAAATTGGAGTACCATTAACATTTTAAAAGCCAGTATGGCAAAAAAATCTTTTCAACGTAAACTGTGTATCATTGTCATTGACAACGCAGCTGCTTAAGGTAGTAATGCCTGTCAAGCGAGCAAGCAAAGTCGATAGGTATACGTGACCATGATTGGTTCGTATTCTTTTGAAAAAGATATCTTAACCTGCGGAAAAGTGTTTTATTGGCATTTTTATATCTAACTTGATTTTTTTTTCGTCCAAGGTTTAAAAATGGTGGTTGATGCTTTGGCCACTAAGTCGCATCATCATTTCTATTATGTTCCTCGCAAATGAGTGCAAAAGAGATCCAGACAATTGCACTTAAGGGAACAACAAGGATACTTAAAAGAGCTCTCGGTTGGTTTCAATAAAAAGCAGGGCAATGTTGGCAGCTGGTTTGGCTGCCCTATACCGAGCGTTACAATCTTCAAAGGAAGAAAATTAAAAAAAAAGAGAAAGCAACATAATTCTGAAGTTTGTGGATAGTATTGTTTTCAAAAATCTGACTTAGTGACACATATGACCATGATTCTTAGTTCGCTACATACAAAATTTCTGATCTAAACAGAAAGTAATATGTGCATAATAAATAATGAAATAAATTACCTATGAGTGAAACACATATCTCTATATATAAAGTAGTATCGTTCGTGTGTGTGTGTCTGTGTGTACAACTCTCCTACAGCCCACATCACTGGACGGATCATGACCAAATCTGGCATGATAATAGCCCCCCCCCCACGCAGGGATGCTGCACACCATTTTTTAAGGTTAAGGTCAAAGATCCAGGTCATAGTCTATGTATAGATGCTCTCCTACAGTTCACACCACTGAACCGATCATGATCAAACCTGGGATGATGATTGTCCCCCACTCATTTTCCAAGGTAAAGGTCAAAGGTAAAGGTCATAGATAAAGGTCATAGCCTATGTATATATATATATATATATATATATATATATATATATATACTCTCGTACATCCTATACCACTGGACCGATCATGATCAAATCTGAAATGATGATGGTTTCCTACCTAGGGATGGTGCACAAGGTTAAGGTCAAAATGTAAGGTCATATTTGGTGCAGCCTTTCATAAACTTCCTACCTAAGGATGGTGCACATTAAGCTGGGGCACCTTGCTATGTCTTTGATAAAAATGTGTTTGTTATTTTGTAATTGTTCCAATTTTTATGTGCAACAATATAACTGTCAACGTGAATAAAATCTATTTGCTTTAAAGTTCATGGTTAGATTTCAGTCACTTCAAGAGGTAGTTAAATGTTTAAAAAAAAATTTTTTTTTTATTACATTTTCACCCCAAACAAGGCACATTGTCATTTTGATGTAGGGGGCTACTATCAGGGACCTAAGTTACAGAGGTACTCACTATGTAGGGAGTTTAGGAGCAAGATGTCTGTTCACATGACACTTGAACTTCTGCATGTCAGTACAGTTGGGGAAGCAGGAAACCGGAAGAGAATTCCAAAGTCCTGCAGTTCTGGGGAAGAAGATATTAGAGTAAAAGGCTTTCTTACATCTAGGGATCTCAACTGTGTAGGGGTGGGACTTTGCTGCTTGTCGGGTTTGTCGGGGGTATTTTCGTCGAGGGGGTACAAGGGCTTGTAATTCGTCAGAGCATCCACCATTAAAATACTTGTAAAACAGGCAGAGGGATGCAACATTTCGTCGGTGGGACAGGGGCTGAAGGTTAGATGACAGTTCGGGACCTATTAGGTTGGCGACTCTCTTTTGGATCCTGTCCAGGAGTGAGAGACTAGTAGCAGATGCACCAGCCCAAATGTGACAGCAGTACTCCATACATGGGCGAATGGCCGCTTTGTAGAGGTAGAGGATACTTTCAGGAGTAAGTAACTTTCAAGCACGGTATAGAGAGCCCACCTTCTTTGCAGCAGCCTTGGCAATGATCTCAATGTATCTTGAACGAAGTGCTTTCAGGTAAAACACCTTAAGCAACAGTTGCTCTTATAACATTAACTTACTGCAAGGGTGGTCGAACCGCGGGTACCCGAGTGCACAGTGACGTCCCACGCGAAACGCGGTTATCTTTGCTAATAATATTAATATAATTATTACTGATAAACTATTATAACAATAATTTAATAATAGTGAAAAAGATGAAAACATTCTCTTCTACTTTTTTTTTTACTCATCATATTCGATGAGCAATTTTTCTGACAAAGGGGGAAATTGCTGTTTTCTCGATTGGCTGTTTGTATCTCAAGCGTTTTCTGACCTAAATAAGTGGTTACTCATCTGTAAAAAAAAAAAAAAAATTAAAAAAGATCTGCCTCATTTACAGTGCTCCTTTTCAGTGAGTTGAATATACTCCCTGTTAAACACTGACCTTGTGTCACACTTTGTGAGTAAATAATCCAAATTGACAATTCTCAGCATAAGGATTGCGAAGCAAAACTAAAAACGGGGACTCACAATGTTGACATTTCGGAGTTCAACGCTGATCCCTTGGGGAGGGCGAACGCAATTTGGGTTGTCTCGAACGTTTTGCCGGGGACCATCAATTTTCGACAATTTTGGGCCGCCAACAAGTTGAGACTTGACCACTCGCTGATAAGCACATATTTCCCCGATTTCACCAACGGTATAGATTCTTCCGACGTAACCACGTTGGGCGCGTCTTTCATCCGATTATAAATCGTTTGTTTCACCTGATTCGTTGACATCTAAAACAAAAGAAGATTTTTAAATAATAAAATTTGAATCATAAACAATAAAAAACAATAAAAAACAATAAATCTAAAGGTAGAATACAACAAATACACATCTTTTCACAAAGTGAATCAAAGATCAGTTTAACTTCATCATTTTAGATTTATTTTTTTTATCAAAGCTATAGTTAGTTTACAATTGATGCTGGGCTCGACAAACATGCTGTATACGTTCCTATGTTGGCGACTATGTGACCTGATGTATATATATATTTAAAGTAACGTTTATGAATGCCCCCCCCCCGTAAGAATTTTGCCGATTTTGTTTCTTCTCAACCACCTGGTGTCCTATTTCCCCTATTCTTTTCGCGTCAGCTCGTGCATACTTCCTAATTTGCATACGCGTTCAAACACTGCTCCTGCTGCTAATACAATCGCTTGCCATCCATCCTTCGCTGTTCGTGATTTTTTTCCTCGTAGTCATACGCGCTCCATCAGGTTTTGGTGTTATTATTTCGTTTTATAGTACATAACCAGTTTTCAGATAATTTCATGCCGAATGCATTAATTTTGAAAAAAAAAAAAAATATTTATTCATGATGTTATTTGACTTTCTATCATAAAACATATTTACACTGCCTCCCCACGGGACAGAGTTAGACACCAGGGTCGTTTTTTAACGCGGAGAAAAGGTACAAAAATAAAAATTGTCTCAGCCGTGAAGGATTTCTCCTCTACTGAAAGAGAACAAGAAATGGAAGTGCCGCATTTGAAGAACAGATACTACACTTTGAGGTATTTATTTGCTCCCCCACCGAGCAAATTAGGCACAAGGCCGATTTTTAAAGTGAGGAGTGAAGGGGAAATGGGGACCAACTCCCCGGGGAGTAGGGGAGCTGGATAGTGACAATTGGTATGAAGGGTTGCCCCTACATTGACCAAGGTCTTATATGTGGGATTGCCCCAACATATGGTCTTTGCTTGCAGTATCTGCCGGAACAGGTACTACACTTTGAGGTATTTATTTGCTCCCCCACCGAGCAAATTAGACACAAGGCCGATTTTTAAAGTGAGGAGTGAAGGGGAAATGGGGACCAACTCCCCGGGGAGTAGGGGAGCTGGATAGTGACAATTGGTATGAAGGGTTGCCCCTACATTGACCAAGGTCTGATATGTGGGATTGCTCCCACGTATGGTCTTTGCTTGCAGTATCTGCCGGAACAGATGGTATTTATTTGCTCCCCCACCGAGCAAATTAGGCACAAGGCCGATTTTTAAAGTGAGGAGTGAAGGAGAAATGGGGACCAACTCCCCGGGGAGTAGGGGAGCTGGATAGTGACAATTGGTATGAAGGGTTGCCCCTACATTGACCAAGGTCTTATATGTGGGGTTGCCCCATATATGGTCTTTGCTTGTATTATCTGCCGGAACAGGTACTACACTTTGAAGTATTTATTTGCTCCCCCACCGAGCAAATTAGGCACAAGGCCGATTTTTAAAGTGAGGAGTGAAGGGGAAACGGGGACCAACTTCCCGGGGAGTAGGGGAGCTGGATAGTGACAATTGGTATGAAGGGTTGCCCCTACATTGACCAAGGTCTTAAATGTGGGATTGCCCCAACATATGGTCTTTGCTTGCAGTATCTGCCGGAACAGATACTACACTTTGATCTCGGCCCGAAGGCCAAAGTAACACATCATTTTGGTAAATATTTTATGTACTAATTTTTTTCTATCTTCAAACATTTATTCAAAGTGTTTGGTTTGGTTGTTTTGTTTTACAGCATATCAACCCTTTTCAGGTTAATTAATGCTGGATTCAGTTATTTTGGAAAGTTTTTATGTTTCAACTTCTTTTTATCTTCAAGTATTTATTTGTAGAGTTTGGTTTGGTTGTTTTGTTTTATGGCAGGTTAATGCCAAATCTTCTTTAACAGAGCGTATATGAGCGCGTATGAAAATATCAGCGGCAGCCGAAGGATGGATGGCGGCAGCAGGAGCAGTGTTTTAACACATATGCAAATTAGTAAGTGTGCCCGGGCTTGCGTCTGAAGAAAAAGAAAAAAAAGGACACCACGTGGTCGAGGAAAAACAAAGTCGGCGCCGAAGGAGATGGACGTGTAAAATGAAGAGGGAAGAAAGAGTTTGCCTGAAAAAAATGGACATATAACGGCGTGTAGTGGAGCAAAATCGAGAGACTTTTAAGCTGGTGTCAGGACGGGAGGGTAACAGTAATAAACGACTTATGTAAATAAAAGAAAGAAAAACTGCGGACCTGGATTTTTCTTTCTTTCTGTCATTTGTTCCAAACTGCCACGTTATATAAAGAAGTTTCAAGTTCATTTCATCCTCAAATATTTACTCATGGTTTTTCGTTTCGCTGTCTTCTTTTATGGCATTAGTCTCACACTATCAATATCTGCAATAGAGAGATGAAACTTTCAGGTCATGAATGCATAAGTTCTATTATCATAACAATGCAATTTGAAATCCCCTCTGATCCCCTCAGGTATAATATATATATATATATATATATATATATATATATATATATATATATCGTGGTGCAGGGTTCGAATCGTTCGGCTGGTGTTAATCGTGACACCCTGCACTGAAGAATCCTGAAAGGATGAAACACTAGTGTCTGTAGGTATTTAATTATTATAGCAAAAAAATAATTATGACAGCCCCTTTAAGAAATTCATTTCTTATCGTTGAGCACTTTCAGTTGAATTAAAGTTGGTCAATTTAGCTCTTATGCATAGATCATCGTTTAACGATTAGATCACTTTCTGACTGACGTAAATGAACATTTACAATTAAAATATTTAAATTCGACGTTATTTCACGCGGTTAATGGTGACCGAATGGATTAGGTTTTCGCTAAATCGAGCCAGAGGTGTCTCGTGGTGCGGGGTTCAAAACTGCACTGAAGATTCCCGAAAGGATGAAACACTAGTGCCTGTAGGTATTTAATTATTATAGCAAAAATGAGTGCAAAGTTGTATATTGATATTCACTTTTTTGGTTAGATGTGGGTGCACACGGGCGCGCCGGCATACTCCTCCGCATACAAATATAACCCACAGATGCACGCTCCCACATGCATGCATGTACACGGATAAGCATGCATACGCACATACACATACGCACGCACATATGCTCTCGTTATATACACCTGCAAAGATACGCACCCACACTCCCTCCTATATATACGAACGCCCCTCGAAAATGAGTGCAAAGTTGTATATTTACATTTGCTTGTATGCAGCACATAGTTTGCATCGAGAATCACCAGGTTAGGTTTCATTCTAGATTTTAAAGAGTGCTCAATGCAAAAGGACAGAGCTCGTATATAGTTTGTTTATTCTACAAACGTTATTGGTTACATATGTGCAGACATGTTTCAGTGGAATGCCAATTCAAGGATAACATTTCATCAGACCAAAATAAAGTATCGATTCTTTTTTGTTGATATCTTCAAATATTTATTCATGGGGTTTGGTTTGGTTTGAATATTTCTTTTGATGGCATATCAACCCTTTTCAGGTTATGCATTGCCGAATCCAGTAATCTTAGAAAAAAGTGTTCATGTTTAAAATTTTTATTCAAATATTTATTCATGGTGTTTGCTTCGGTTTGATTATTTCTTTTGATGGCATATCAACCCTTTTCAGGTTTCATTCTCGATTTTAAAGAGTGCTCAATGCAAAAGGATTGGTTTGGTTTGGTTGTTTTGTTTTATAACCGTTTCTACATTGGGGGCATCTTTTATCTGTTTATAAATCGTTTGTTTGACGGGATTATTTGACATCTAAAACAATTTAAAAAAAAAATTAAATTTGAATTATCTGTATAATTATAAAACTCAAATTAGCTTGCTTGTTTGTGTGTTTAAACTGTCCATCTGGTTTGTGACTTCCGATTTAAAAAAAAATGCATTTGTTTACCTATTTCATGACTGCTCTGTTTTAAGTCCGATATTAAAACCCACTGCTGCTATTCAAAGCATACACAAGGTCTACAGTATATTTTTGTTTTAACCTTTTTCAACGTGTTTTCCTTACAAATAAATATAATTTAACCTCGTTGATTAAAACAAAAAAATGATTTAAATATAAATATACAATATATAAATATAATCTTATTTATAACCATATTTATTGCTTTTAGTAGCGCTCCTGTGTCCTGACGATTTATTTGTTTCACTTAAAAAATATTTCCATTTCAAAGAGGAGGGAGGTAGAAACTTGGTTTTAGTAGTACTTTTAATAGGGCCTGTTTGAATTAGTAGAGGCTTCCTGAGTTTTATTTTTTTTCACTCATCAAGTAAAAATTGTTTTCTCAAGACAATAAAAGACACTAAAATCTGAAAATCACTTTTGGACACCTTTCATCCTACCCTTTAAGGGCAAACGAGTAAACTAGTAAAAAGTAAAACAATAAAAATGGCCACCGACCAGCAAAAAGTGAAACACAACAAAGACACATCTTGTATCGATATTTAGTATTGATCATGTTGGACTTTTTATTGAAACACTCGTCAATTTACAGGGGATTCTATGCTCGTTAGTCATGCAATGTACGTTCCTATTATATAGAACATTGTCACGTTGACACACTGGTTCTCACCAGATCACCACAATTAAGCAACCTTGAGCCTGACTAGTACCTGATGGGTGACCATTTGGGAATTCTATGCACTGTATGTCTCCGCTTATCTTGTCTCGGCATTGTTTCCATTCATCCTGAGGGGTGTAGCCGGGGATTGCGCAACACTTGCTGCATAAATTTCGAGCGCAGGTACTCTTACAGTGAGTATTCATAGTCTGTCAATCTAAGATTGGTTGTTTTTTTTTTACGATACATCAACACTTTTCATATTATTTCATGTCGGATCTGGTTATTGATAATAGTTTTGGCTAGACGAGTGTTTTTCGTGGAATTTTGGTGAGGGGATCATAGATTGGAGCTCGGACGAGCACTTGCCATGAAAATAACGATAAAGCAGAGACAGACTCATAGCGTCTCTCCTTTGGGAAAGAGGTTGCAGGGAAGAGAAAAGGGCATCCCCCCACTAAGCTACAAAGTCTATTTTGAACTCTGTCAAGGCAGGATAAGCTGCTTCTAGCAGCCCCTGCCCAGATGTGGCAACAGTACTCCATCATTGGCCGAACCTGACTTTTATATCAGATCAGGATTAAAGATCAAGCCCAGAAGCTTGTAAAAACATGGAGCCTGCCTAAGACAAGAGCCATTCATTTTAATGTTAAAATATTCGTATTATTTTTTAGTATTTATTAAGGTTTCGATTTATATTCTCTTTTGATAAACGGTCGCAATTCGATCACATCTCCCGGCCGTTTCTTATATAATCGCATTGAAAAGCTACAGTGGAGCAATTCGTTTCTATCTTCCATGGCAAGTATAAATGGTCAATTGTCACTAGAATATAACGTAACGTTCTTTTTATGCTACGTTCCAAATTTTCTGGGAAACTACTGGGCCAATCTGGCTGAAAATTTGTATGAGCCTTTGTTATGATAAGGTGTAACAAACTAGGTATTATGGTATCCATTAGGTGCACAGTTATGGATCAGTATGCATTAATACGATTAATAGCGATTATTCAACACTATACCATATTCTTGGAAACTACAGGACCGATCTTGTTGAAATTTTGAATGGACCTTTACTGTGGTAAGGTGCAGCGAACAAAATCTTATGGTAAGTGTTCGATGCACAGTATATAATGAAAAGGGATTAATATTTAATGCAAAAATTGGCACAAGTTTCACCGTATTCTACCGTAAATTTAGCATGAAGCATGCATTCTAATTCAACAGGTGACAACTTTTGCTCGTTTGTCAAAAGTCTACTTTGCTAATATCATTGTGGTTTCATTTAATTCAAGAAACAGCCTTTCTTAGAACCGCTGGCGGTTGAGTTTCGATATCGGGTTGAGGCTGTTGTTTGCATGACTGTACAAAAGAGCTGTGATACAGCAAAAAAGTCTGCCTGTAAAAGCTGATACGATAGAAAAAATATTTCAAGTTCATTATCTTTGCCTTAGTCGTGTATGTCTCCAGTTCATTATCTTTGCCTTAGTCGTGTATGTCTCCAGTTCATTATCTTTGCCTTAGACGTGTATGTCTCCAGTTCATTATCTTTGCCTTAGTCGTGTATGTCTCCAGTTCATTATCTTTGCCTTAGACGTGTATGTTTCAAGCTCATTAGCCTTGACTGAGACGTGTATGTCTCAAGTTTATTATCTTTGGCTTTGACGTGTATGTTTCACCTTCATTATCTTTGCCTTAGTCGTGTATGTCTCCAGTTCAGTATCTTTGCCTTAGTCGTGTATGTCTCCAGTTCATTATCTTTGCCTTAGTCGTGTATGTCTCCAGTTCATTATCTTTGCCTTAGACGTGTATGTTTCAAGCTCATTAGCCTTGACTGAGACGTGTATATTTCAAGTTCATTATCCTTGCCTTAGTCGTGTATGTCTCCAGTTCATTATCTTTGCCTTAGACGTGTATGTTTCAAGCTCATTAGCCTTGACTGAGACGTGTATGTCTCAAGTTTATTATCTTTGGCTTTGACGTGCATGTTTCACCTTCATTATCGTTGCCTTAGATATGTACAAAACTAACTTTCGTAATCTCGTAGGGTATAATCTTTTCTTACTGTCGGTTTAACAGAAGATGCTTTACTTGGCTCCAATTTTTCTTTAACCTGGTAAGACATTAACAGTGGAGCAATCGTCTGCCTATTATAACGATAAAAACCCTTTCTTTTCCATGCGTGACACGAGTGATATTCATGCACCAAAGTTTTACCCAAGTCTGTCGGTCGGTTCAAACACAATACCTACTTACTACTGTATAGTTGTCTTCAAATACATTTTAAACAAATATTTGTCATAAAACAGCGTTACAAGTTATAACATTGTGCTTATTTCATTCATCGTTTGAGTTTTTCCCATATAATTCTCCAACATCTATTTTAACAATTAACCTGATTATTGTAGTTTCTCTCCCACCTTCTCTCTCTCTTTCTCTCATTCTGTATATATATATATATATATATATACACTTGTGCCCGATATTATTCATACCCCTCGGATCTTTGAGATTTCTATAAGAATATTGCTCAAACCAGAAGGTAGACAATATTAAAGGGATTTCAAACAATAAATCAAGCATAAGCATTTAATTTAAACTCAACAAATTAATAAATTATGCAAGTTTGAAACATTATACAAAGAAAAACAATAATGGCACTAGTTCAAAATTATTCATACCTCTCTTACTAATAGTCAATAGCATGCCCTTTATTCTTAATAACTGCCTGTAACCGTTTGGGATATTTATCAACAAGGTTTTTACAAGCATCAACACTGATTTTTGACCATTCTTCAATGCAGTAGTTCTCCAAATCCCTCAAATTTCTAGGTTTCCGCTTTTTAACCTCAGTTTTCAATATGTGCCAGAGGTTTTCGATAGGGTTCAGGTCGGGACTCTGGCTAGGCCATTCCAAAACATTAATTTGATTATCCTCAAACCATTTCTTGACTATTTTGGCAGTATGTTTTGGATCATTATCCTGTTGAAGGACCCAGTTTGGTCCTAAATGGAGCTTCTCCGCATCCTGTCTAATTTTTTTCTGGAGTATCTCCAAATATTGCTCCTTCTTCATGGTTCCATCTATCTTGACCAAACTACCTGGACCACTAGCCGAAAAGGAGCCCCAAAACATTAGGCTACCACCACCATGTTTCACCGTGGGTATGGTGTTCTTTGGGTTGTAAGCTTCTCCTTTCTTCCTTCAAACGTAAGAAGCATCCATATGGCCAAACAATTCAATTTTTGTTTCGTCAGTCCACAAAATACTTGAGAAAACGGACTCTGGAGAATTCACATGGGTCCTAGCAAACTTTAGACGTGCTGCAAGGTGTTTTCCGGTGTGCAATGGAGTCCTTCTTGGTCTTCTTCCTTTCAGACCATTTTCATGCAGAGTCCTTTGCAATGTTTGCCTTGATATTTTTATGCCAGAAAACTCCAGATTTTCTAAAATGTCCTTAGTAGTGGTGGTTGGATTTGCATTAACACTTCTTACAATATTCCTGGTGGCTCTAGCAGACAGTTTCCTTTTCCTTCCTCTACCAATCAAGTTGTTTGTTGTGTGGTGGCTCTGGAATTTTTTGATGATGCTCTGTACTGTTGCTGTAGGGACCTCAAATTTCTTGGAAATTGACTTGTAACCTAAACCATCCTTATGTGAATTCACAATTTTAGTCCTAAGATCATTACTAAGCTCTTTTTTCTTCCCCATTCTAATAATTTTTATTCTTTTATTGGTTTTCAGTTGATATCATTTTAATTTCTGAAAAATGCAAAAAACGAAATGAAATTAATCAAAGGTTGTATAAAAGCATTCAAAATAAGAATCAAACAGAAAACAAACAGTCAGAAACTCGATTAATACTGAAAAAATAAGGGGGTATGATTATTTTTGAACATTGCAGATTTTATAAATAGCTGTATATTTCTTTTATTACAAGTATCCCGAGATTTTAAAATGACGAAAATGATCAGAAGAGGTTTATTAAGAATATGTATCAATATGGACGTAAACAATAAATTCTTACAAAAGTTACACCTAATAAACTCAATTTTCAAGGGGGGTATGAATAATATCGGGCACAAGTGTATATAGTAATTTATAAAATATACATGGCGATTAAGTTACACTAAATATTCGGCGTTCCATGCACTCTATGATTCCTCAGGCTTATGCGCGAATTCTGTGGTTGTTTATCGTTTTTATATGATCCTCTTCTATTGATTTAAAGAACCCCCAACATCTATTCAACTGTAGAAGAGAAATAGCAAATAACTGTGTTCACAAAATAAAATTTACTCTAGGATAGCGATACAAAATAGTAATCCAAGTAATCTCAGGGTGTATTCAATTGAAAATTTCTAAGTCCAAACAAGAGGGGACGTAGGTATAGGTAGATGAGAATCCTATAGACCAAGTCATCTCAGCGTGTATTCAATTGAAAATTTCTAAGTCCAAACAAGAGGGGACGTAGGTATAGGTAGATGAGAATCTTATAGACCAAGTCATCTCAACGTGTATTCAATTGAAAATGTCTAAGTCCAAACAAGAGGGGACGTAGGTATAGGTATATGAGAATCCTATAGACCAAGTCATCTCAGCGTGTATTCAATTGAAAATTTCAAAGTCCAAACAAGAGGGGAAGTAGGTATAGGTAGATGAGAATCCTATAGACCAAGTCATCTCAGCGTGTATTCAATTGAAAATTTCTAAGTCCAAACAAGAGGGGACGTAGGTATATGTAGATGAGAATCCTATAGACCAAGTCATCTCAGCGTGTATTCAATTGAACATTTCCAAGTCCAAACAAGAGGGGATGTAGGTATAGGGAGATGACAATCCTATACACCAAGTCATCTCAACGTGTATTCAATTGAACATTTCCAAGTCCAAACAAGAGGGGACGTAGGTATAGGTAGATGAGAATCCTATAGACCAAGTCATCTCAGCGTGTATTCAATTGAAAATTTCCAAGTCCAAACAAGAGGGGACGTAGGTATAGGTAGATGAGAATCCTATAGACCAAGTCATCTCAGCGTGTATTCAATTGAAAATTTCCAAGTCCAAACAAGAGGGGACGTAGGTATAGGGAGATGACAATCCTATAGACCAGGTCATCTCAACGTGTATTCAATTGAAAATTTCCAAGTCAAAACAAGAGGGGACGTAGGTATAGGGAGATGACAATCCTATAGATCAAGTCATCTCAGCGTGTATTCAATTGAAAATTTCCAAGTCCAAACAAGAGGGGACGTAGGTATAGGTAGATGAGAATCCTATAGACCAAATCATCTTAGCGTGTATTCAATTGAAAATTTCTAAGTCCAAACAAGAGGGGACGTAGGTATAGGTAGATGAGAATCCTATAGACCAAGTCATCTCAGCGTGTATTCAATTGAAAATTTCCAAGTCCAAACAAGAGGGGACGTAGGTATAGGGAGATGAGAATCCTATAGACCAAGTCATCTCAACGTATATTCAATTGAAAATTTCCAAGTCCAAACAAGAGGGGCCGTAGGTATAGGGAGATGACAATCCTATAGACCAAGTCATCTCAACGTGTATTCAATTGAAAATTTCTAAGTCCAAACAAGAGAGGACGTAGGTATCGGTAGATGACAATCCTATAGACCAAGTCATCTCAACATGTATTCAATTGAAAATTTCTAAGTCCAAACAAGAGGGGACGTAGGTATAGGTATATGAGAATCTTATAGACCAAGTCATCTCAGCGTGTATTCAATTGAAAATTTCCAAGTCCAAACAAGAGGGGACATAGGTATAGGTAGATTACAATCCTATAAACCAAGTCATCTCAGCGTGTATTCAATTGAAAATTTCCAAGTCCAAACAAGAGGGGATGTAGGTATAGGGAGATGAGAATCCTATAGATCAAGTCATCTCAGCGGCAGCGTGTATTCAATTGAAAATTTCCAAGTCCAAACAAGAGGGGATGTAGGTATAGGGAGATGCCAATCCTATACACCAAGTCATCTCAACGTGTATTCAATTGAAAATTTCCAAGTCCAAACAAGAGGGGACGTAGGTATAGGTAGATGAGAATCCTATAGACCAAGTCATCTTAGCGTGTATTCAATTGAAAATTTCTAAGTCCAAACAAGAGGGGACGTAGGTATAGGTAGATGAGAATCCTATAGACCAAGTCATCTTAGCGTGTATTCAATTGAAAATTTCTAAGTCCAAACAAGAGGGGATGTAGGTATAGGTAGATGAGAATCCTATAGACCAAGTCATCTCAGCGTGTATTCAATTGAAAATTTCCAAGTCCAAACAAGAGGGGACGTAGGTATAGGTAGATGAGAATCCTATAGACCAAGTCATCTCAGCGTGTATTCAATTGAAAATTACCAAGTCCAAACAAGAGGGGACGTAGGTATAGGGAGATGACAATCCTATAGACCAGGTCATCTCAACGTGTATTCAATTGAAAATTTCTAAGTCCAAACAAGAGGGGACGTAGGTATAGGTAGATGAGAATCCTATAGACCAAGTCATCTCAACGTGTATTCAATTGAAAATTTCCAAGTCAAAACAAGAGGGGACGTAGGTATAGGGAGATGACAATCCTATAGATCAAGTCATCTCAGCGTGTATTCAATTGAAAATTTCTAAGTCCAAACAAGAGGGGACGTAGGTATAGGTAGATGAGAATCATATAGACCAAGTCATCTTAGCGTGTATTCAATTGAAAATTTCTAAGTCCATACAAGAGGGGACGTAGGTATAGGTAGATGAGAATCCTATAGACCAAGTCATCTCAGCGTGTATTCAATTGAAAATTTCCAAGTCCAGACAAGAGGGGACGTAGGTATAGGGAGATGAGAATCCTATAGACCAAGTCATCTCAACGTATATTCAATTGAAAATTTCCAAGTCCAAACAAGAGGGGCCGTAGGTATCGTTAGATGACAATCCTATAGACCAAGTCATCTCAACATGTATTCAATTGAAAATTTCCAAGTCCAAACAAGAGGGGATGTAGGTATAGGGAGATGACAATCCTATACACCAAGTCATCTCAACGTGTATTCAATTGAAAATTTCTAAGTCCAAACAAGAGGGGACGTAGGTATAGGTAGACGAGAATCCTATAGACCAAGTCATCTCAGCGTGTATTCAATTGAAAATTTCTAAGTCCAAACAAGAGGGGACGTAGGTGTAGGGAGATGACAATCCTATAGACCAAGTCATCTCAACGTGTATTCAATTGAAAATGTCTTAGTCCAAACAAGAGGGTACGTAGGTATAGGTAGATGAGAATCCTATAGACCAAGTCATCTCAACGTGTATTCAATTGAAAATTTCTAAGTCCAAACAAGAGGGTATGTAGGTATATGTAGATGACAATCCTATAGACCAAGTCATCTTAGCGTGTATTCAATTGAAAATTTCCAAGTCTAAACAAGAGGGGACGTAGGTATAGGTAGATGAGAATCCTATAGACCAAGTCATCTCAACGTGTATTCAATTGAAAATTTCTAAGTCCAAACAAGAGGGGACGTAGGTATAGGTATATGAGAATCTTATAGACCAAGTCATCTCAGCGTGTATTCAATTGAAAATTTCCAAGTCCAAACAAGAGGGGACATAGGTATAGGTAGATTACAATCCTATAAACCAAGTCATCTCAGCGTGTATTCAATTGAAAATTTCCAAGTCCAAACAAGAGGGGATGTAGGTATAGGGAGATGAGAATCCTATAGATCAAGTCATCTCAGCGGCAGCGTGTATTCAATTGAAAATTTCCAAGTCCAAACAAGAGGGGATGTAGGTATAGGGAGATGCCAATCCTATACACCAAGTCATCTCAACGTGTATTCAATTGAAAATTTCCAAGTCCAAACAAGAGGGGACGTAGGTATAGGTAGATGAGAATCCTATAGACCAAGTCATCTTAGCGTGTATTCAATTGAAAATTTCTAAGTCCAAACAAGAGGGGACGTAGGTATAGGTAGATGAGAATCCTATAGACCAAGTCATCTTAGCGTGTATTCAATTGAAAATTTCTAAGTCCAAACAAGAGGGGATGTAGGTATAGGTAGATGAGAATCCTATAGACCAAGTCATCTCAGCGTGTATTCAATTGAAAATTTCCAAGTCCAAACAAGAGGGGACGTAGGTATAGGTAGATGAGAATCCTATAGACCAAGTCATCTCAGCGTGTATTCAATTGAAAATTACCAAGTCCAAACAAGAGGGGACGTAGGTATAGGGAGATGACAATCCTATAGACCAGGTCATCTCAACGTGTATTCAATTGAAAATTTCTAAGTCCAAACAAGAGGGGACGTAGGTATAGGTAGATGAGAATCCTATAGACCAAGTCATCTCAACGTGTATTCAATTGAAAATTTCCAAGTCAAAACAAGAGGGGACGTAGGTATAGGGAGATGACAATCCTATAGATCAAGTCATCTCAGCGTGTATTCAATTGAAAATTTCTAAGTCCAAACAAGAGGGGACGTAGGTATAGGTAGATGAGAATCATATAGACCAAGTCATCTTAGCGTGTATTCAATTGAAAATTTCTAAGTCCATACAAGAGGGGACGTAGGTATAGGTAGATGAGAATCCTATAGACCAAGTCATCTCAGCGTGTATTCAATTGAAAATTTCCAAGTCCAGACAAGAGGGGACGTAGGTATAGGGAGATGAGAATCCTATAGACCAAGTCATCTCAACGTATATTCAATTGAAAATTTCCAAGTCCAAACAAGAGGGGCCGTAGGTATCGGTAGATGACAATCCTATAGACCAAGTCATCTCAACATGTATTCAATTGAAAATTTCCAAGTCCAAACAAGAGGGGATGTAGGTATAGGGAGATGACAATCCTATACACCAAGTCATCTCAACGTGTATTCAATTGAAAATTTCTAAGTCCAAACAAGAGGGGACGTAGGTATAGGTAGACGAGAATCCTATAGACCAAGTCATCTCAGCGTGTATTCAATTGAAAATTTCTAAGTCCAAACAAGAGGGGACGTAGGTGTAGGGAGATGACAATCCTATAGACCAAGTCATCTCAACGTGTATTCAATTGAAAATGTCTTAGTCCAAACAAGAGGGTACGTAGGTATAGGTAGATGAGAATCCTATAGACCAAGTCATCTCAACGTGTATTCAATTGAAAATTTCTAAGTCCAAACAAGAGGGTATGTAGGTATATGTAGATGACAATCCTATAGACCAAGTCATCTTAGCGTGTATTCAATTGAAAATTTCCAAGTCTAAACAAGAGGGGACGTAGGTATAGGTAGATGAGAATCCTATAGACCAAGTCATCTCAACGTGTATTCAATTGAAAATTTCTAAGTCCAAACAAGAGGGTATGTAGGTATATGTAGATGACAATCCTATAGACCAAGTCATCTTAGCGTGTATTCAATTGAAAATTTCCAAGTACAAACAAGAGGGGACGTAGGTATAGGTAGATGAGAATCCTATAGACCAAGTCATCTCAACGTGTATTCAATTGAAAATTTCTAAGTCCAAACAAAAGTCATCTCGGTGGGGGGGGGGCGTAGGTATAGGTAGATGAGAATCCTATAGACGAACACATGTCAACGTGTATTCAATTGAAAATTCCGATGTTCAAAACAGTGTAAGTAAGTGTCTGGAAGTGCCTGATCGACGCCTACTGCCATATTGGGTGCATGTAAGCGTCGCAAAATGCCTTCTAATCTGCTAGGCACATCGGGACTTAGTTTTTTTTCTGTTCTTTATCTGCACCGTGTAGGTTGGCGTTTGGATGTGCCCGATCGATGCCTGCTGTTACCTTGACATATCAACGTGTATTCAAGTTAAAACTTCTAACTTCAAAACGGGAGTTAGGTACCGGTAAATGAGAAGCTTATCAATCTAGACATGTTGAAATTTATAAGTTCGCACACAGGGGATGACAAGACGGGGAATAGGGATAAAGAATAAGAAAAGAGAGATAGACAGATCTAGATAAATACAGAGGTATAAAGAGAGACAGGCAAGGGAGATAAATTTCATGATTCAACTTATATGCTAATAAGGAATAGTTGGTGTATCAGGAACACAAGCATTGTTTTTACTGGTTAATTTTACATCAGAATACACTTTTAGATTTTATGTAGATTTTTTTCTATAGGGAACATGCAAATCGCACACATAACATCTAGACATATAAATATATACATAAAACAATTATAGTTATGAGATATATCTGAACTAATCCAAAAAGACAATAATGATGAATATCATCACTTACCTTTGAAAATACATCCAGGCTGTATGCCTACTCACATTCCATCAAACACCAGAAAATCATGATCCATTGCTTGGTTGATTTTTTTTATTTTGAATTTTTTCATACACATTTGTAATTGTGTCTTGCTTTATCAAGTATTTTTGTAGTTAATCTGTGGTGTTGGGAGAGGTGTTAACATGAATCAATTTTGCTTAACAATTTTTTTTATACATATTTTTTCAGTTTACAGAGTCATTGCAATACCAAGTCTGACACGGTAATTGCTTGAAAAGTATTGCATTAGGAAGGTTTCTTTTTTTTTTTGAGGTGTGCGGGAATTACAGATTCCAAGACAGCAAAGTTGTATTTTATTGTTTGTGCATTCTTTTATCAAGTTCTTACAGATGGTTTTGTGTTATGAAAGTGATATGTTATGAAAGTGAATGACTTGCAAAGACAATTACATTTTTGCATTCTTTTTTTTTTTTTTTTAATTCTTCACCGTTTTTGTTTTAATGTCCCAAGAGTGAACCAAGACAGATGAGTCTTATTCAGCAGAGTGGAAAAAATAGGGTACCTTTGGTTGTCCTCAATGGATTTGTCCAGAGTATAATGTGTCCAAGTTGTTGGCCTAATAAAGTGAGAACCATACCCCCAAAACTAATGCAGAACTCTACTTATGTATTGCACAGCTACAAGAGTTAACTTGTCTAGGATAAGTGCCATATAAATTTGCAAAACTCACTATATAGCTTTATTTATTAACTGATATGAACTTAAATTGCTGAACATGTCTCAAAAATTTTCTACAGAGCTCTACTTAGAAATGAGCACTCTCAAAGACAATTTGTCTAATATAATTTTGAAATATGTTTTTTAAAGTTACCATAGAGCTCTCAAATATATTAGGCACTCAAATAGGAAACTTGTTTCAAATACTTGTCATATATATATATATATATATATATATATATATATATATATATATATTTTAAACACTTACAGTATATCTATACCTTTAGGTTTTCAAAGCATACTGCAGAGCTCTTCATGTTTTCTGAATTTTATGCTTTCGTCTACTAATGTATTGAGCACTCTCAAAGTATATTCGTGTAGCTGAATTGCCATACATGTTTTTTGAAAGTCTATATTTAGCTCTACTAATGTATTGAACTCTGTCAAAATAAATTTATGCAGTTGAAATGCCATATCTGTTTCTCAAATGTTTTATTTAGCTCTACTAATATATTGAGCACTCTGGGAGTAGATTTGTCTTAAATAATTGCCAAAATTTTCCAAATCTTACTACAAAGCTCTATAAATGCATTGAACACTCTTAAAGTAAAATCGTCTTGTATAATGAAACAAAGCAATTTTTAAATTTACTACACAGCTATATTAAACTATGGAGCACATGCAAGCATCATTGGCATATATATATTGTTTAAACGTACGAAAGAGCTTTACTCGAAGTAAATTTGTCTAGCATAAATGAGAAAAATTCTTTCAAATCTTTCCACAGAACTCTACCACGAAGCACTGTGGTAATTACTTTTCCAGCATACTCGCAATACACAATTTTAAAACTCACTACAGAGCTGTACTTATCTATTTTGCGGTCTCAAAGAAAATTTTGGATCGCATAACAGAAATTTATAGTTTTCAAATAACTCCAAAGATGAACTCGTACATTGAACACTCTTAAAGGAAATTTCTCTGCTATAAATGACAAATGTTTTCAAAACTAAATGCAAAGCTTCGAAAAAAGAGCTGATAATATTAATTTTATTCAAATATCTATAAACGAGCGTTATATAAGAGATTTTTACTTAATAATTACATTTTGAATGAGTGCTCAACGTTAGACAGAGCTGATATTATAAAACGTCTATTTTATTACAGGATAAATAAACATTAAGATTTAACCAGAGTTATATAAGAGTGCTCAATGAGACAGAGCAATAAAGACATTTTATTTAGATTTTTACTTAGTAATTACATTTTAAATAGTGCTCAAAACTAGACAGAGCTGATATTATAAAACGTTTATTTTATTAAAGGATAAATGAACATTAAGATGGAACGAGAGTTATATAAGAGTGCTCAATAAGACATAGAGCAATAAAGACATTTTATTTAGATTTTTACTTAATAAATACACTTTAAATAGTGCTCAAACTAGACAGAGCTGATATTATCAAACGTTTATTTCATTACAGGATAAATAAACATTAAGATTGAACCAGAGTTATATAAGAGTGCTCAATGAGACATAGAGCAATAATGACATTTTATTTAGATTTTTACTTAATAATTACACTTTAAATAAGTGCTCAACACATGACAGAGCTGATATTATAAAACGTTTATTTTATTACAAGAGATATAAATATTAAGATTTAACTAGAGTTATATGAGTGTGCTCAATAAGACAGAGCAATAAACACATCTTATTTAGATTTTTACTTAATAATTACACTTTAAATAGTGCTCATCACTAGAAAGAGCTGATATTATCAAACGTTTATATTAATGAAAGAAAATTATATGCCAATGCTTTATCATACATAGAGCAATATTGACATTTTAGATTTTTCATTGAGAATCCATAACATTTTGAATAAAATTATTAAAATTTATATTACATTATGTCATATTCACACAAGAATACCAAAAACAGTGTGGTTATCTAAATTGACATATGCATTTTTTAAACTTATTACCTTGTTCTACTGATGTATTGAGCAATCTACATATAAGTCCTGTCATTTGAATTTCTCTCTATATATTTTAAGTCTAAACAGTAACCTTTACTAATGCATTGAGCACTATAGCAGTAAGTCTTGCCATCTAAATTGCCATACATATCCCCCAAAATTTGACAACTATCTCCACTAATTCATTAATAATTGAATATAGTTATCTTTCTGTCTCTCATTATATATCTATCTATCTATCTATCTATCTATAAAAGTGAAAATGTCTGTCTGTGTGTGTGTACATTTCCCTAGGCAATAACTCTGTCAATTTTAGTCTACAGACTCAAAATTTGATATACAGGGTACTGAGATTTTGGAAAATCTATGCGATTGGTATTTGGACAGAAATTTGGCGATTAAGGTGTCAAAGTTCAACGATTTGACCTTTGAAAACTCTACAAAACTCCTCCGACAATTATCTGTCTAAACACTTGAAATTTTAGATATAGTTTTCTTGGACATGGATCTAACTTAATTATCTTGATTTGAGCCCAAAACAAAGAATTTTAAGGGTTCATAATAGGGGGCAAATTTAAAAAAATTAACCGTTTTTTTGCTTTTTTTTTTGGTGGTGGGGGGGGGGTCAGCATACACCACCAAACACCGGGGCTACGCCAGGAACACATACTAGTATATATTCAAGGTATACAATTATATATATATATATATATATATATATTCAAGGGAGACAATATATAAATTGTCTCCCTTGAATATATATATGTATACATTTATATATATATATATATATATATATATTCAAGGGAGACAATTTATATATAGATCACATAATTATTAGAAGTTATTTTTTTAATGCTTAATTGAACTTTAATGCTTAGTTTTTCCATCAATTTTTTGACTTGGGTTATTTCTTTTTTAATTGATACATAAAAAAATCTTTGTGCTATTCGAGACAAGAAATAAAAGAAAATTCTTACCTGTTACTTCCCAGGTGTTATCTCCACTTTTTCTCTTTTCTGCTTCTTGCTTAAACTCATGGCAATTTCATGTTTGTTTGTGTTCTTTGTTACATATATATAATTTTTACTGTGATGATTTTTTTTCTTTTAATTAATTAAAATTTTTTTTTGATTTATATAATAAAGAGAGACAACATAACTAATGGATATTTTTAAAATGATATATTTAACTTTCTGGCTATGATCAAACACACATGTACTAGTATTTTTTTTGTAGTTGCATAAGTTAGCTGATGAGAAGAAATGCAAGCAGAACTGCATTCATTTAAATAAAGCTAATGGTTTAGAATTTGATTGTACCCAGATGTGCATGTACACAAAGAAAGAAACACTTACTTGAGGACTTCTGTAACTACAGGAAACATGTGGCAGCTAGAATAGCTGATGCTGCTGGATTCAGTTGTTTTTTCCAATCCACATAATTCTCACAATAGCTGATAGTAGAATTCCATCATGATCAAGAGGAGTACCTGAAATTACAAAAATATACACACAGAAGGAAAGAAAAAGAATACTTACTCTACTTCTATGACAATGATTGCTGCCAAGACTTCGAGATACTAATGTTGGAAGAAACAGATAGACATATATCATACACAGTTTGATTGTATCCAGATGTGCTTGGACACAAAGAAAGAAATACATGATTCAAACTGCACAAGACATGTGGCAGACAGGAACGGTGATGCTGCTAGGTTTCGTTGCTTGTTCCAATCTATAAAAAAGAGATGATATTTATAGTGTTGATAATCTACTGCTGTGTGAAAGCTGGAACAATGGAAACAGTTAAATTAAATTATCAAATCACAAAGACTGAAATCGAAATAAAAAGAAGAAAGGCTGATACTATACTCATCTTCCTGTCGGTGCAGACCACTTGCTGATGACTGTTCGTTCGCCATTAAACTGGAAAGTAAAATAAAAAAAGAAAAAAAAAGAGGTTCCACCGGAGAAAGCTCTCGTCTGGGCAGCGAGGTGATGAACTCCCGAAAGGAGGGGCACTATATAAAAACAAGCTTTGCTGTGAACATCTCCTAAAAAGCGGTTTCTACTCAGAATAACAGGCGGAGCAGAAAACAGAGGTGTTCTCTCTACCCAACAGGATTCGTAAAGATACCACTAGTTTGTGTTCATAAGACGGCGATGATCGCTCACAAAACTGGCATTCCTACTATCATATCGGAGGACCGTCATATATAATTGCACTACCATTTCGTATCGGAGGACGGTCATATATAATTGCACTACCATACCGTTTCGGAGTTCGTAGATAGTAGGAACAATAAAAGCGGCCTTAAAGTGGCTTGTGAGCACACAATCTAGTCGAACTCTAGTCGTCCTTAGTCGAGTCGAGGCAAGCATGCATTACATAGTAACACGAGCACGTGTCGCCTGCTTAGAGGGTAGCCCCCTTCGGGAGATTCGAAAGCGCACCTCACAGCGGAAGAGCTTCGGAACCAATCGGACCGTACCCAGACTTGCAGCTATTTGTTAACTTGGAAGTGGAGTCAACACCCCGACACTGAGAAAAGAGCTTTCCAAAAGCTCAAAACCAGTTGCATGCAAAGTCGGGGAAACTGGGAGCAGGCTGGGGAGAACACGGGGCCTTGCAGGAGGCCCATTTTTCTCTTTCGTTCGGTTTACATCTTTCGGGTATTGTTCTCCTTTCAACCTGCTCCCTTCACGCCTTTTTGCTCGCCACATGCAAGCGTATAAAAAGACGACCAAATGACGGACGCAACAAACTCATGCCGACATTTTCTGGATTTTTTTTTTTTTGCCAGAGCCCATTTAGCCGTGTAGCTGTTAAACTACAACGTTACACCCCCCTACCACGGTGAGGAGAGGGTTGGACTTTAGGGGGGAAAATACACATCCAGAATTTTATCCAATAAAAGGACGGTCTATAAACTGCACAATTGTCACGGTAATTCTACAGTTTATTGACCGCCCTTAAATAATATTATATGCATGCTTTCATCTAACAAATGAAATAAAAAGACGTTAATTTAGATTTAAATTAAAAATATTTTATCCAAGAACAGCACGGTATATAAACTGCACAATTGTCACGGTAATTCTACAGTTTATGGACCGCCTTAAATAATATTATATGTATGCTTTCGTCTAACAAATGAAATAAAAAAAAACGTTAATTTAGATTTAAATTAATAATATTTTATCCAAGAACAGCACGGTTTATAAACTGCACAATTGTCACGGTAATTCTACAGTTTATGGACCGCCCTAAAATAATATTATATGTATGCTTTCATCTAACAAATGAAATAAAAAACGTTAATTTAGATTTAAATTAAAAATATTTTATCCAAGAACAGCACGGTTTATAAACTGCACAATTGTCACGGTAATTCTACAGTTAATTCACCGCCCTTAAATAATATTATATGTATGCTTTCATCTAACAAATGAAATAAAAAAGACGTTAATTTAGATTTGAATTAAAAATATCTTATCCAAGAACAGCACGGTATATAAACTGCACAATTGTCACGGTAATTCTACAGTTTATTGTCCGCCCTTAAATAATATTATATGTATGTTTTCATCTAACAAATGAAATAAAAAAGACTTTAATTAAGATTTAAATCAAAAATATTTTATCCAAGAACAGCACGGTATATAAACTGCACAATTATCACGGTAATTCTACAGTTTATGGACCGCCTTTAAATAATATTATTTGTATGCTTTCATCTAACAAATTGAATACAAGACTTTAATTTAGATTTAAATTAAAAATATTTTATCCAAGAACAGCACGGTATATAAACTGCACAATTATCACGGTAATTCTACAGTTTATGGACCGCCTTTAAATAATATTATATGTATGCTTTCATCTAACAAATGAAATAAAAAAGACTTTAATTTAGATTTAAATTAAAAATATTTTATCCAAGAAAATTATGGTCTATAAACTGCACACTTGTCACGGTTATATTTATTGGCTAGCTTTCTAACAGTATTTTGTATAATAAAATATAAAATTAAATATAAAAAGACGTTAAACGTGAAAATCGTGTAAACTACACAAGTGTCGAACTTTGAAAAGAAATTCGACGTGTTTATGAACTGTGTGCGCATACTAACAACGTTCATTTGAACACTTGTGCAGTTTACACAACTGAAATAAATGCGTCGTCTACTTGTCTACTTTGAAATGAGAAAACTGTGTTACCTTTAAATTTGTTTGACATCAGAGAAATAGGCAGAAATAAAGCAGCGGCAGGGCGGCGGCTTAGCTGGGTCTCCTGGCTGGTCATCTATTCTCCGGGAACTCGTCTCGCTGCCACGGTCAAACTGAATTTACAGCCCGTTTTGGGGCTCTTTTATATTTCACCATCGGCGTGAAAACCGTTAACTTTTTCCGGGAAATATCAAACAGTTCGCAGTTGACGACACAACCTTTTTACCTTTTATGGAGTTTGTGTTACGTAGCTGCCTTTTCATTGGTTCATTTAAACTTGTTTAGTTTGAAGAGTGAATGTGGACGTGTGTGTGTCTGTGTATGTGTGTGTTAATGCAAGTGTGTGTGTATGTGGGTGTGTGCGCCGTTGGCGTTGAAGCATGTAGGCACATTCTCTGTCTCTTTCGGTCTCTCCCCCCTTTTCCCTCTCTCTCTGTTTATATATAAGGACACGGAGAAGCGCGCGTGTGCGAGAGAGAGAGAGAGAGAGAGAGAGAGAGAGTGAGAGAGAGAGAGAGAGAGAGATATGTTAGCAGCCGAAACTTTGAAAAGTTAGAAAAATTTTTTTTAAAAATTGGTATATATATATATATATATATATATATATATATATATATATATATATATATATATATATATATATCATACGAAGCAATTTAGCGGGAATCTGCAGCCACGTGGAAAGAAATATTTCTACCCATACATTTTGGACAAAATCAAACTGTAGTATCTGTTTTTTCTTTAATTAAAACTTAAAATATCACTTAAATAAACCACTCTACAGATTGATGTGATATTTGGAATATGCTGTAACATTGATAAAGACGAACTAAGGAACAGTTACGTCATAGACACAAGAAAATATACGTATAGTTATAATAGGAAAAAAACAAAAACGTTCAAAAGTATATGCATCCTATGCTACCGTGCCGAAATAAAAACGGTATTATTTAGAAATCTATTCTTTGTATTCTAACATTTTAATCAAGTTGTCGTGAAACTTGAATTTCAAATGAAAAAACGAAAAAAACAAAACAAAAAAGGAAATGCAAACACAAAAACACGGTAACATAAATGCATAATTACTAATTATTTCTTTCTGGCTAAACGTAGTAACTGTTCTTTTTTCTGTATTTGTATAAAAATTAGTACATTTTTTTATTAGGTAGTTGTTTTATCAAATTGAAATCCATGTTATTAGGTTGAAATGGGCGCTTCTACACTATTGGGACGAGATTTCAGAATTATAGGATGCGAGTTAATGCGACAGTTGATGTTAAATTCGAAAGTGATTTTGGAGCCTTTAAACTGTCATTAATAATAATAAAACAGATACTACACTTTGAATTATTTGCTAATAATTAAAAAAAATATTTTCGTTAACAGATATTACACATTGATCGTTTTTTATTTGATTTGATGTTTTTTATTTTTTTTATTTTTTATTTATCTTATTTTTATTTATTTTTATTTAACATTTGATGGTTTTTATTAAATTGTTAGATGCAAGTACGGAATAGTTACAAAACGCCCTCTTCTCTCCATTTTAAGAACGACTTTCGGAATACCCCTCCCCCAATCTCTCCATGTTAAGAACGGCTTTCTAGATTGGGAGGTGTTTTTTTTTCAGAAAGCCGTTCTTATCATGGAGAGATTGGAGGTGTTAATACTACGCTGCGACGCTGGGGCAGCTTGTAAAATAAAAAAAATATCAAAGAAAACTTCTGCAAGATTTTTTGATGAAATTTCCAAGTTAAATTGAATTTTTATCAGATCTTCTGCTTATTAAATTATTGGACAGAATAGTTAACATGCTCCTCTCTACATTAAGAATGGCTTTCTTAACTTTTAAGGTAACAATTTCTTAAAAAATTACAATTTAATAACAAACAAAAAAAAAACGGTTATTTTTACGACCTAAAAACAACCCCGACCCGAAAGAGAGAGGCAGTGTGGAGGTGGGGGGGGGGCGAAGGGAAGGAGAAATTGGCACGTGCCTAGATCAAACGAAGTTGAAATGAAATCCATTTCGTTAACTTTCAAATTCGCTTGACACTTATGACACTCACTCCTCCCCACCTCATGACAGTTTTTAACGGAAAGTTGATTTGTGTTGGTGTGTATTTGTGTGTACGTGTGTGTTTGTGTATGTGTGTGTTCATGCGAGTGTGTGTGTGTATTAAAGTGTGTGTGTATATGTGTTTTTATGCATTTACATTTAAAAATACAAACAATAACATCTCGAAAACTATTTGTCTGTCTGTGCTAATTTTCCTTGCAATATTCGTTTTCAGCATACCTGAACAAACTGAGGGTTGGCCCCTTTCATAAGCCGCCTGTTAAAACTGTTCAAACATGGTGGCCAGTGATTTACATTTCAAAATACACGCATTAATAAAACTAGCTCTAAAACTATTTGTCTCTGCTAATTTTCCTTGTGATATTCGTTTTCAGCATACCTGAACAAACTGAGGGTTGGCCCCTTTCATATGCCGCCTGTTCAAACAGGGTCTCCAGTGATTTACATTTCAAAATACACGCATTAATATATCAAAAACTACGTGTCTGTGCTAATTTTCCTTTCGATATTCGTTTTCAGCATACCCGAACGATTTTAAAATGGACAGTCCGAATGTTAACGAAGCACACACACACACACACGCATACACACACACACACACACACACACGTAAACTCAGTGAAAGTGTCTACTGTCGATAAGCTAGTTGTAAATTAGATTACTGGCTCTTATGAGTTTTAGTCTAACCACCCTTTACAACTAGCTCCAACACTATTTGTCTGTGCTCATTTTCCTTGCGATATTCGTTTTCAGCATACCTGAACAAAAAGAGGGTTTGCCCCTTTCATATCCCGCCTGTTCAAACATGGTCGCCAGTGATTTACATTTCAAAATACACTCATTACTATCTCGAAAACTATCCGTCTGTCTGTGCTAATTTTCCTTGCGATATTCGTTTTCAGCATACCTGAACAAACTGAGGGTTGCCCCCTTTGATATGCCCCCTGCTAAAACATGGTCGCCAAGGATTTATATTTCAAAACACACGCATTAATAAAACTAGCTCCCAAACTAGTAGTATGTCTGTCTCTGCTAATTTTCCTTGCGATATTCGTTTTCAGCATACCTTAACAAACTGAGGATTGGTCGCTTTCATATGCCGCCTTTTTAAACATGGTCGCCAGTGATTTACATTTCAAAACACACGCATTAATAAAACTAGCTCCGAAACTAGTAGTCTGTCATTCTCTGCTAATTTTCCTTGCGAGATTCGTTTTCAGCATACCTGAACAACCTAATGGTTTGCCCCTTTCATATGCCGCCTGTTCAAACATGGTCGCCAGCGATTTACATTTCAAAATACACGCATTAATAAAACTAGCTCCAAAACTATTTGTCTCTGTTAATTTTCCTTGCGATATTCGTTTTCAGCATACCTGAACAAACTGAGTGTAGGCCCCTTTGATATGCCGCCTGTTCAAACATGGTCGCCAGTGATTTACATTTCAAAATACACGCATTAATAAAACTAGCTCCAAAAATAGAAGTCTGTCTGTCTGTGCAAATTTTCCTTGTGATGTTCGTTTTCAGCATACCTGAACAAACTGATGGTTAGCTCCTTTCATATGCCGCCTGTTCAAACATGGTCGCCAGTGATTTTCATTTCAAAATACACGCATTATTATCTCGAAAAATATTTGTCTGCCTGTGCTAATTTTCCTTGCGATATTCGTTTTACTGTTACTCTTTTTGTTTTTGTTTTTGTGCTCAACGATGAAAACCGACTTCTTCATTTGTGTTTGCTTCTCGTTTTCGCTTTTGCTCTGATAAGAGTTTCGCTAATGTGAAAAAGAAAACAGGTTCGAACGTTTGCTGACATTTATTGGATGTGTTGCTACCAGTATTTTGCTTAATATTCGAGTTTGGAGCGATTATCGAGTCTCACAAGATGTCTGTAAAATGTCAGACACTTCTTTATTGCTCTAACTGAAAACTGTGCGCTACTTTTGTTTGTGTTAAATAAACGTTTTAAAATAAGTTAAAACAACAAAAATGTGATCTAGGTAGGTAGAAGGGTAACTTATCTTGCCTTTGGTAACATTCATTTTCTTATATATTTATTTGTTCACTACTTTTTCGTTTTGTTCTTATTGAATGCTAAATATTCGCCGTGGAATTTCCACGGGTCACGATTATTTCGTTTTATTAATCTTAAGTTTCATAGAATAAAACGTTCAGACACAACTTTGTCGAGCCATTTATAATCGATTTCATTTAACTTCTGTTTGACCCCGGCACGACCCTTTCTCTCCTTCCCCCACTTTCTCTCTTCTTCAGCTTGGTGACAAGAAGCGATGCTGCTTATGTGTGCGTGCGTGCGTGTATGTGTGTGTGCGTGCGTGCGTGTGTGTGTGTGTGTGTGTATGTGTGTACGTGCGTGCGTATGTCGGTTTCAACAAAATTTAAAAAAATAAAAACTTTTTTCCCGACAGGTCGGGATTAGGGTTGTGAGGTGGGGTTAGAGTTTATGAAAATAAATGTTAGCAATAAAAACTTTTTAAAACAAAGTTAGAAAAAAGAACACAATTTACTTCCCCACCAAATTATCGTATTATTGGAGCCCCCGATTCTTCTTTTTTTAGGCGATGTAATAAACCATATATTTGAGTAGGGTTACCTCCTCTCTTTATTTTGGTTTGTATATTTTTCATGTTGCAAAAATGCTCCCGGGAGATCTTTTTAGGATTCTATAGGTTTGCTTTTTTTTACACTTTTTATTATCTTCGAAAAATGTAACAAAATGTAAACAGGCAGTTTACGATTTGAAAGGCATCATTAAAATGATAGTTCTTTCAACTTTATATTTTTATTTCGTCGTCTTCAAGTCCAATGTAAATAAGTTCTTGATGAGCCGTTCCTCTTAAATAATCCAATTTACCAAATTTACACTTCTAACGATTACTATGATATTGTCCATTGACTACTGTACACACTTTAACCCTTATCCTCGAGTGGCCTCTGTGCCTTGATAAGTAGTGATTCCTTTATAAAATAAAAAAAAATATTTCACTACTTTGATGGTGAATCTATAGTCAGTCTGTACTGATTTTCCTTGCGATATTCGTTTTCAGCATACCTGAACAAACTGAGGGTTGCCCTCTTTCATATGCCGCCTGTTCAAACATGGTCGCCAGTGATTTACATTTCAAAATACACGCATTAATATCTCGAAAACTATTTATCTGTCTGTGCTACTTTTCCTTGCGATATTCGTTTTCAGCATACCTGAACAAACTGAGGATTGGCCCCTTTCATATGCCGCCTGTTCAAACATGGTCGCCAGTGATTTACATTTCAAAATACAAGCATTACTATCTCGAAAACTATTTGTCTGTCTGTGCTAATTTTCCTTGTGATATTCGTTTTCAGCATACCTGGACAAACTGAGGGTTGCCCCCTTTCATTTGCCCCCCGTTCAAACATGGTCGCCAGTGATTTACATTTCAAAATACAAGCATTACTATCTCGAAAACTATTTGTCTGTCTTTGCTAATTTTCCTTGTGATATTCGTTTTCAGCATACCTGGACAAACTGAGGGTTGCCCCCTTTCATTTTCCCCCCCGTTCAAACATGGTCGCCAGTGATTTACATTTCAAAATACACGCATTAATAAAACTAGCTCCAAAACTATTTGTCTTTGCTTATTTTCCTTGCGATATTCGTTTTCAGCATGCCTGGACAAACTGAACGGTACGAGTTTTCCGGGTACGGTTTTTCCAGAGACGAGTTTTCCCGGTACATGTTTTCCGGCCACTGGTATAAGTGCTATTGGTTCATCAGAGCACATCCCATTAAAGTACTTTAGGCACCGCCAAAACTGGGGGGGGGGGGCAGGTAAGTACTTTTTGACGGACCGTCTTTTTAAAAATCTGCCAAAAATCAGGTAATTATCCAATCAATACGAAATTTTCAGCGATTATTAAGGAAAGAATGAACTTTATAACAGTGTACTTATTTTTCATAAATGATATTTATATATATATTTTTTTTGCTTACAACCCCCCCCCCCTGTTTTGAAGTGGGAACAAATATGCTTAAAATAATCATCTGAAACTAAACAAAACATATTCCGTTGTTGTAAGGGACAGGATTATAGATTAAAAAAAAGCAAAAAAAAAAAAAACAACAATTATTTACATACCTTATTTTGACGTCTGAATATCAGAACTTTGATTGTGTTTAATTATTCCGCTTTTGATTTTGGAGTGTGAAATTCGGTGAACATGTTAAGTAAAATAATTAATTTAAGCTAAGCAAAAATAAAAAAAAGTTTTTTTAATATTTATACGAAAAAAGCCATTTTAAAATCTTTGATAAATAAATTAATATTTTTTTTTTTAGCGAGCCGAACATTGCATGACCATTATTAAACAGGGAATTCTTTGAAGAATCGATACAAAAAAAAAATCGATAAATATTGTGCCCTTTGTGTTAAAAAATATCATCAGTTTTTCGATCCCATTTGATAACGTTTGCCGCCTTTCGACTACGGTGGATCATACGCGCTGAAATAATTTTGTTGAATCTCCATGACTGCCAAAACCGGTGCAAGCGTGAATCAGTACAATTTATGTTGGTCAACACTCACATAGAAACGAGACGTTTCTCTTTTCATTGCGAGACAAAATTATGGATGGTAAATAAAAATTTATTTTTATTATTACACGTGTTTATTTTTATTTTACCGAAACTATAGCGGACATTTGTTCGCCCGTCTGCCATAAACGAAACTTTATAGTGAAAAATTAATTTTAAACTAGAAACAGTACTTTTTTTATACTGTGAAAAATACGCACCGTAAAAAAATGGTTAAACCGTAGGTGAAAGTGCAGAATATTTGACCCCCCCCATGTTAAGAATGGCATTCTAAATAAAGTTATTATTTTAGTATGGCCCGTACACTTGCAGTGTCAAAATTACACAAAAGGAAGCTTAGAATAAATTATTGTCAAATTGCCGATGTTGTCCAACGATGCACTTGTTTTTCTAAAGTTGATTTAAATTGGTTTTCGGGTGTGTTATGACTGAATTGTGAATTATGCGTGAATCTCTTGAACAACCTGTCAGAAAGAACCCCCCCCCCATTTTGGGGAGCCTGAGCCCCCCCTCCCACACACACACGCGTACACATTAAAAAGCAAACTCATCAAAATGGTCACCCATCTGGTACTGGCTAGCCTCAGGGTTGCTTATGTAGTTTAGTTTAATTTTTATTCTGCTTTGAATTCCACCCCACCCACCCCCATTTGGGGGAGCCTGACCCCCCACAGTACACATTAAAAACCAAACTCATCAAAATGGTCACCCATCTGGTACTGGCCAGCCTCGGGGTTGCTTATGTAGTCAAAAAAACCCTACAGTTCTTCCTCGTTCAATGAAGGAGAAATCTTTCTAGACTGGGTCAATTTTAATTTTTATTCTGCTTTACCCCCCCCCATTTTTGGGAGCTTAACCCCCACACATACACATTAAAAACCAAACTCATAAAAATGGTCACCCATCTGGTACTGCCCAGCCTCAGGGTTGCTTATGTGGTTTAGTTTTTATTGTTTTAAATCCCCCCCATTTTGGGGAGCCTTGGTCCCCCCCCACACGCGTACACATTAAAAAGCAAACTCATCAAAATGGTCACCCATCTGGTACTGACTAGCCTCAGGGGTGCTTATGTAGTTTAGTTTAATTTTTATTCTGCTTTGAATTCCACCCCACCCACCCCCATTTGGGGGAGCCTGACCCCCCACAGTACACATTAAAAACCAAACTCATCAAAATGGTCACCCATCTGGTACTGGCCAGCCTCGGGGTTGCTTATGTAGTCAAAAAAACCCTACAGTTCTTCCTCGTTCAATGAAGGAGAAATCTTTCTAGACTGGGTCAATTTTAATTTTTATTCTGCTTTACCCCCCCCCCATTTTTGGGAGCCTAACCCCCACACATACACATTAAAAACCAAACTCATACAAATGGTCACCCATCTGGTACTGGCCAGCCTCAGCGTTAATAATACATTGAAATTTTCGTCACTGAAAAATAAGTTTTATTTGGCCTGTTTGGTCTTCCATAGTTTGCTTTTTATTAAACACAAACGTAAATATTCTCGATATGGACTCTATATGGACGCGAAGTAACTGGTTGCCTATATGAATAAGTGGAATTATTTGAAATCCAGGTACTTGTATTATAATATTTTTGCATATATTCATAGAAAATCACCCCAAATCTTAGTTAGACTAAAAATAAACAACTTAATTCTTTCAAAAACCTTTTTTAAAAAATATTTATATATGCTTTTTTGCTTTTTGTGCAAGACAAAAAATGTCAATTGTTAACTTTTTGGGAAATTTTAACATTTAAAATTTAATTAAAAATAGTAGAAAAAGTTTTACATTATTCAGCTTTCTATATGATAAAATTCAGGGTTTTATCTTTCTGGAAAAAAAAAGTTACTCAGAAATCATGGTTTATAATAAATGTAATTTCGTTTTAAAAAACAACAACTTCATTTTTCGGCCATTTTTGGCGGTGCCTACTTGTAAACAGGGATGCAACACTGAGGAGGCGATGGGACAGACTTTGGAGATTGACCTATAGCACGGGGCCTATTAGATTAGAGACTCTTTTTGTTTTTGTTTTTGTGCTCAACGATAAAAACCGACTTCTTCATTTGTGTTTGCTTCTCATTTTCGCTTTTGCTCTGATAAGAGTTTCGCTAATGTGAAAAAGAAAACATGTTCGAACGTTTGCTGACATTTATTGGATGTGTTGCTACCAGTATTTTGCTTAATTTTCGAGTTTGGAGCGATTATCGAGTCTCACAAGATGACTGTAAAATATCAGACACTTTCTTTATTGTTCTAACTTAAAACTGTGCGCTACTTTTGTTTGTGTTAAAGAAACGTTTTAAAATAAGTTAAAACAACAAAAATGTGATCTAGGTACGTAGAAGAGTAACTTATCTTGCCTTTGGTAACATTCATTTCCTTATATATTTATTTGTTCACTACTTTTTCGTTTTGTTCTCTTGAATGCGAAATATGCGCCGTGGAATTTCCACGGGTCACGATTATTTCGTTTTATTAATCTTAACTTTCATAGAATAAAAAGTTCAGACACAACTTTGTCGAGCCATTTGTAATCGATATCATTTAACTTCCGTTTGACCCCGGCACGTGCAGTGCAGAGAACACGATCCTTTCTCTCCTTCCCCCACCTTCTCTCTTCTTTAGCTTGGTGACAAGCGATGCGTATGTGTGCGTGCGTGCGTGCGTGTGTGTGTGCATGTGTGTACGTGCGTGCGTATGTGTGTTGTCGGTTTCAACAAAATTTAAAAAAATAAAAACTTTTTTCCCGACCGGCCGGATTAGGGTTGTGAGGTGTGGTTAGAGTTTATGAAAATAAATGTAAGCAAGAAAAACTTTTTAAAACCAAGTTAGAAAAAAGAAAACAATTTACTTCCCCACCAAATTATCGTATTATTGGAGCCCCCGATTCTTCTTTTTTTTAGGCGATGTAATAAACCATATTTTTGAGTAGGGTTGCCTCCTCTCTTTATTTTGGTTTGTATATTTTTCATGTTGCAAAAATGCTCCCAGGAGATCTATTTAGGATTCTAAAGGTTTGCTTTATTGTACACTTTTTATTGTCTTCGAAAAATGTAAAAAAAAATGTAAACAATCAGTTTACGATTTGAAAGGCATCGTTAAAATGATATTTTTCGCTTGTTCTTTCAACTTTATATTTTTATTTCGTCGTCTTCAAGTCCAATGCAAACAAGTTCTTGATGAGCCGTTCCTCTTAAGTAATCCAATTTAGCAAATTTACACTTCTAACGATTACTATGATATTGTCCCATTGACTACTGTACACACTTTAACCCTTATCCTCGAGTGGCCTCTGGGGCTTGATAAGTAGTGATTCCTTTATAAAATTAAAAAAATATTTCAATACTTTGATGGTGAATCTATAGTCAGTCTGTGCTGATTTTCCTTGCGATATTCGTTTTCAACATACCTGAACACACTGAGGGTTGGCCCCTTTCATATGCCGCCTGTTCAAACATAGTCGCCAGTGATGTACATTTCAAAATACACGCATTAATAAAACTATTTCGAAAACTAATTGTCTCTGCTAATTTTCCTTGTGATATTCGTTTTCAACATACCTGAACAAACTGAAGGTTGGCCCCTCTCATATGTCGCCTGTTCAAACATGGTCGCCAGTGATTTACATTTACCAATACACTCATTAATAAAACTAGCTCCAAAACTAGTAGTCTGTCTGTCTCTGCTAATTTTCCTTGCGATATTCGTTTTCAGCATACCTGAACAAACTGATGGTTACCCCCGTTCATATGTCGCCTGTTCAAACATGGTCGCCAGTTATTTACATTTCAAAATACACGCATTAATAAAACTAGCTCCGAAACTAGTAGTCTGTCATTCTCTGCTAATTTTCCTTGCGATATTCGTTTTCAGCATACCTGAACAAACTGAGGGTTTGCCCCTCTCATATGCCGCCTGTTCAAACATGGTCGCCAGTGATTTACATTTCAAAATACACGCATTAATATCTAGAAAACTATTTGTCCGTCTGTGCTAATTTTCCTTGCGATATTCGTTTTCAGCATACCTGAACAAACTGAGGGTTGGCCCCTTTCATATGCCGCCTGTTCAAACATGGTCGCCAGTGATTTAAATTTCAAAACACACGCATTACTATCTCGAAAACTATTCGTCTGTCTGTGCTAATTTTCCTTGCGGTATTCGTTTTCAGCATACCTGAACAAACTGAGGGTTGGCCCCTTTCATATACCGCCTATTCAAACATGGTCGCCAGTGATTTACATTTCAAAATACACGCATTAATAAAACTAGCTCCAAAACTATTTTGTATATGTTTACAAAATGTCTACGAACGTGCGTAGACATTTTGTAAACATTGTTTTTCAAAAATAAAAAATAATACTTCTATTATGTTTTAAACGACTGTAATAGTTTATTTTGGAAGTATATTTCATAAAGAAAATTGACAACCCACTTTAAAAACAGAAATTACGAGTTTTATATATTTTATTCGCAGTTTTTTGTTGACTCTTCTGGCGGCCATGTTGTAAGCCCTAACGGTATTTTTGGAGATTACCCTTTCTCCTTATATACAGGGTGAGTCACGGTAAACAGATGTTTTTTTAGAACACTCCTTGCTCTTCTTGAGTAAGTGATAAGGAGTGAGGAAGGTACTCTTTAAACCTGCTTAAGATGCTGTTTAGTTTGTTGTTATTTGTTTGTCTTTTTTTATTAAATTTTGTTTTAGTTATTGATTTTGAATTGTTTTTCTTTTTAATTTATTGCCCTCATGTTACCGTGGAGTCGTGAACTTGCATGAAAAATGGTGAATCCAAAACATCCGTTTCCTCTGATTCACCCTGTATATGTAAACTCGCACGCGAAATATCGAAACGTTCAATTCAGTTTTACTCAACGTAAAACCCCGTCTCACTAATTCGTCCTTTTAATTGACAACATACCACCTCATATGCAAATTGCTATAAAAAAAAAATCATCTACAAAATTACGTTTTTCTTGTTTTCTTCTTCCCTCCCAATCCCGTCACAAGCAGAAGCTCGGTCGCTGGCGCCAAGAATACTTTGTATTACAATTTTTGTGAAACTCAGGAATATTACTGTCGAACTCAGGAATCCCTGCGCAGGTTCAAACGGAACTCTTTACTTAATAAAAGGGTTAACATGTTCTTGTTCTTTCAGTAAGTTTTTTTTTTTTACATGGAGGTCACCACTTATCAAGGCCCGAAAGCCATTCGGGGACAAGGGTTATTGCGTGTACAGTAATCAATGGGATCGTATCGTAGTAATCGTTAGTATTAGAGATTTGATAAGGGAGCGATTTGTCAGGAATTTGTTTACGTTGGACTTGAAGACATCCAAGTTGTAGTCAGGTGGGAAACAGGCAAACGTAAGAGAGTTCCACAGGCGTGCACTTCTAAGAAAGAAGCTTTGTTCATGGAATCTACGTTTTGATTTAGGCACAGATAAAGAGTGGGAAAAATTACTGACAGTGGTTTCAGCCAGACGAGTGTTTCTTGTGAAAGATTGGCGAGGGGGAGGAGATTGGAGCTCGGACGAGCACTTGCCATGGAAATAACGATAAAACAAAGACAGGCTCGCTAATCTCTTCTGTGGGAGAGAGATTGCAGGGAAGAGAAAAGGGCATCCCCACTAAGCCACAATTGCATTCTTTGTATCGTCCACATTGACAATTAGAACCTTCAACCTCCAGAAGAGTGTCGTTTGAATCGAATAATACATTCTATTACATAGACACAGAAAAATTTCCGCTCCAATAGTTTCTACCATCGAACTACTATTCTTATAATTCTGGCAATTTGCCTGAAGGTTTTATAAAATTTAATGGCCATAACGATTCTATATACAACAAACACAATCAGCAACTAAAGGTTAGAGGTGACCCCAAAACGGAAGTCAATCGCGATTTCTATTCTTTTCCATAACATTTAACAAACTTTCAACTTTGACAATTTACCTGAAGTTTTATCGATTTTAATGTCATATATATATATAT